>NC_063224.1:21049700-21361900 GCF_020740725.1 Corvus hawaiiensis
ACACTCTGCCATGTGCTTCATGACCTGTGCACACACACCGGCACAGTGTCGAACCAAACGTGTGTTCATACAAGCTAAATAACCAGAAAAAGTGGTTTGGGTAGTTCTTAGAGAGCTGGTAAGAACGGTAGACACAGAAGTGGTGCTGCTCCCAGTTACCCCTTCCGTGGGGCCAAGCCCACAGGCGGTACCTGTGCAGAGCAAATAAACCCTGCTCCGAGCAGTGTCCAGCAGTACCAGGTCAGCCCCTAACCCAGGAGCATTGGGAAAGGATCCCGTTGGAAATAGACCTGTGGCTTTCCAGTACCTGAAGGGAGCCTACGATAGAGAAAGACTATTTACAACAGCACGTAGTGACAGGATAAGTGGGAAATGCCTTCAATCTGAAAGAGAGTAGGTTTAGGTTAGATACTAGGAAGAACTTGTTCCCTGTGAGGGTGGGGAGGCCCTGGCACAGGTTGCCCAGAGGAGCTGTGGCTGCCCCATCTCTGGAAGTGTCCAAGGCCACGTTGGACGGGGTTTGGAGCACCATGGGATAGTGGGAGGTGTCCCCGCCCATGGCAGGCTTGTGGAATGGGATGAGCTTTGAGGTGCCTTCCCACCCATGCCATTCTATAATTCTGTGATTTCTCACTTGGAGTGGAATCAGAACCTGCGAAGCACAGAGATTGCTGTGGCAATCTAACAGGGATCCAAGGCATATCTACAGCCAAATTATAGGTGTTATTCTCCAAATAACTCCTAGAGGGAAAGCAGCCATCCTGGCTTAGTCCAAAACAGCCTTACAGCTTTCTCATCAGGTACCTAAGAACGGGGACTGGGATAATTATTCAAACTACAGTGGTACGAAAGCCAGAAAAAATGCAGATAAATCTCCATCTTATGAATTGTCCATAATTACCACATTCTGCAGCAAACCGACACTGCACACAGTTGTGAGCCCACTGCTGCAGGTGAGACCAGTGCAGGGCTGAAAGAAACTCAGCTGGGACCCAGGCATTAAACCAGTGATGGTAGTGGACAGAAAACAAAAATAAATAAAACTCCCTGCTTTTATTAAAACCAGAATGTAAGAATTAACATTTCTTTGTTTTTTCTCAATTTGGAAAATAGAGAATTCATTCAAAAGAAATCTCCCAATATAGTCCCACCACTGATTCAAAACGAACCAAACCTCTAAAAAGCTACTGCTTTTTTTCCTGTTTCAATGGGAAAAATGGAGCTTTGATTTTTCTAGCTGAAAAGAAGAAAGAAAGAAAGAGAGAAAGAAAGAAAGAAAAAAGAAAGAAAGAGAGAAAGAAAGAAAGAAAGAAAGAAAGAAGAAAGAGAGAAAGAAAGAAAAAGAGGGAGAGAAAGAGAGAGAGAAAGAAAGAAAGAAAGAGAAAGAAAGAAAGAGAGAAAGAAAGAAAGAAAGAGAAAGAAAGAAAGAAAGAGAGAAAGAAAGAAAGAAAGAAAGAAAGAAAGAAAGAAAGAAAGAAAGAAAGAAAGAAAAGAAAGAAAGAAAAGAAAGAAAGAAAAGAAAGAAAGGGAAGAAAGAACACTTCCAATTCCGATATAAGATTAATTATTCTAGAATAATCATTTCTAACATACAGAAATTACTTCTGCATTGCTAACTACATTAAAGCCAAATTAGTTAATCTATAAAACATGCATATTTTATGTGATCTGATTTTAAAAAAAAACAGCATGAGGAGCATAGACATAGCATTTTCTTTTAACCTCTGTAACAAACCAGTAATAGTTAATAAAGGAGTAAAGAGGGGGAAGAATGCTGGAAAATAACACAATTCATCACCTAGTACTTATCCAAAGCCATAAATCTGTACAAAAATAGAAATATTTTTCATTTAACCCTCACATAATTTGCACAAGGGGAAAAAAATCTACCTACTAAGATTTCTTTGTATTCCACAGCTTAACTGCATTCCAGGCTGTCACATGCCCAATTCCAAATATTTTCCCCACTTTAAGTTCCTTTTAGAAGGAACAGTTGAAAAGGTTGAAATCACTATTTTTAGGAATAATGCTTCCAAAATTTTTGAAACAGTTACTCTTTTATTAATTGACATTCTCACATATACTGAATAGATACAATCCTTTCAGAGTTACTCCTAAGAAAGGGCAGATAAAACACTACACTCCTTGTTGAAGGAAGGCTTTACTACACAAAATTAATTTGTGCTGCATCATGCCAGATAAGCTTACTTTCAGTACCTGAAAACTCCTTCACAAAAAATTTTTAAGGGGTATGACAACAAGTTAGACAAAAGCTCATGGTTTTATTCATGGTTTTACTCACAGAAGTCTTCCTGAGAGCCACTGACAGCAAAGATTGTTGTTTGTCATAGTGAAGAACGTGCCCTCTAGGGAACTGAAGGAAACCTGTCAATAATTTGCATCTAAATGTTACTTCTTTAGTAAGATTGGACTAGTGTGTTTATTTAAAATTGTTTAATGTTTCCCAAAGGACAAGTAAGCAATTTTATTCTCTGGTGCCATGCAGAATAAGTAGTATTTATATTCCTGGGGATTTTATTCTTTAACTGATACATCACAGGTATTAAATGGGCTAGTGCAATTATTTTATTATTCTTCATACAGAATACTGTAGTTAAGGGAAAGTCTTAGCTTGTGTATTACATACAGATGTACAGTCTCAAGACTGCTAGATTAATTCAAAGATCAGGAGAAACAAAAGGTACCAATGGCGAAATTTTTCTCACTGGAGAAGCCAGATGACAGGATGCACACTTGTATATTATTCAGAGTTGCTATGTTGCAGGCATAAGAAGGGTTTCTTGCATTCTTCATACTGGTGTAAATGTAACAAAAAAAGGGCATTTCAGTTAATCATTTGTAACAAGTGTGCATTATTTCACTCATGCAGGTACAGCTCTGTATATACACACACAAATCTAGGCCTGATTTTTGAAAACCCCAAGTCCATATAGCTGTAGTAAACTTCACACAGATAGTGCTGCCCTAAATTAATTCCTATGGTGAATGGTTCAGATTTTTTCCTGAATAAAACTGTGTTCCATGTGAACTCTGATTTTATCTTTTCCAGTACAGTATCATACTTTATTTTTTCGGTGGCTTGGTGGGTATCCATTTCTTAGCTTTTCTGTCTCAGTGATTAACACGAGGTCATTTGGGGCTTTTTCATATTTACTTTTCTTTTTTTAGTCTGACTGTTATCTTACTAAAGGAGACACGTAGAAAAATTAAAAAAAAAAAAAGGAAAATTGATACACAACAATAATATTAGATTAAATATTAACCCACTGTACTCAGTACAGAGAAGGTTTTCTGCTGATTAGACAAATACTCATGAAATTCCATCCACTTCTATCAGAGTCAATATAACATTGATTCCTAATTAACTACTTGTGAAACTATTTATTTAAAAAGTAGACATTTTCTAATTGTTATGCTTTAAGTATTACTTAAATGCACACAAAAAATAATTTCCTGTACCAATTTTAAACATATTCTCAAATTTCTGTTTATGTATACTTTTTGAAATCTACACATTTTCACTGCTGACACATTTATCAAACTTGTATAAAAGCTTAAAAAGCTGCTCATTATTTCTGAATACCTGCTATTCAACAAAAAATCTGATAGAAATATAAGAAAAAGAGTTCTTTTTCATGCAGTTTCATTTAATGATTATTGACAAGAAGGAAAATATACACAAGATCTTGCGAATTCACTATCCAAAACAATTGAGGGTCTGTAATAGAAAGCATATTTCAATACTATTAAGCTTAATGTTCTTCATTCCTAACACCTCTTTATAATTCAAGTTTTAGAAGTCAGGATACATACAGTCTCAGTTTTGAAAAGACACTCCTCAAAATTCTTATAAGTTGATTTATGTCCAGGAGCATATAACTAATACCTACATTGATTTAGTAGTGCTCCAATATATGGGCTAGTACTCTGCAGGAGCATCAGGTATAGAAAACCAAAATATGTTTATTTTCAGATGTACACTTACATGGCTGTGCTTTTAAAAACCAAAATGCACCTGTATATGAAAATCAATGTCCTTACCAAAATCACTATTTACAAAGTACTATTATTACTACATTCCAGTTCTAAAAAAGGATTTGACAATTTTCCCAGAGACAAAACCATGATCAATCTGTGTTTTCAGCCTAGAAATGTGACAGCTTTCCTTTAACACCGAAATTCTTTTTCTGAATTGATAGGGACTGAGTCTGGAGAGCTGGCCGGATAAATGACACGTACACCGATTCGATTAAGCATCGTTCTCCCGTTATTGTTCAACTATGCCAACTTATATCTACTTTTGCAAAAATTCACGCCCAGTCCCTCTAGACAGCATCTAATCAGCGGGGGAGCCGGCCAGTGTATAACTTTGCCAAGGACTCTCAGGGCTGCCTGCAGCCAGGTGCTTTCCAGGCCTGCCTGCAGCCAGGGGCCAGTTCAGGGGCTTTTCCTCAGCAACCCTGGGTTACCCAGTCTTTCCAGGGGTATCATATGCCCCTGTTCCATAAGGAATCCCTCTACACATCCCCCATTTTCTTTTTGGGCAACCCAGGCCTGGTCGATGATCTTTCACAGCCCCGCTTTAATGCAAGAAAAAATGCACCCAAATACTATTAAGCCTAATATAACTACAAATAGCAAACAGCAGCCTTCTACTACCAAGGTACGCAGCCATCCGGTGATACCCAGACCCTTAAGCCAATCTCCAGTAGGGTCGCCTGTCTCCCAAAGGTTACGCAGGCTTCTCTTCACCGCATCGGAAACACGCTACTCCGCCCGTCCGGGGACCAGGAGCTGGGCCAGCAGCCCTCGCCCCCTTTTTACTTTGCGCCCCTCCCGTCAGCGCTGTGGCGATGACTTGTCCCTGTTGTTGCAGGACATTCTGCAGCATTGCAGTAAATGCAGCTGTTTGAGACGACTGTTCCGCACGGGTAGCACGCACAAGCATCTCGTCTACTCCTGCTCCCTGGGGCAGTGTGGCAAGAATCGTTTTAGTTTGCCTATTAGCATTTTCAAAGGCAAGGGTCCGGAACATTTGCTCCTGGAACTCTTCAGAGAGCTCAGTTGCATCCTTTAAGGCTGCTGACAAATGGTCAATGAACTGACCATATGGCTCTGACAGCCCCTGTCGGACTCCTGCATACGGGGGAGACTTCTTCTTTTCGGGTACTGACAACAAGGCTTTGTGGGCAAGAGTCTGTGACAACTGATGAATGATTGTGGGCATGGTCAGCTGTGTCACCGTCGCTCCATAAGCCCTGCTCCCAGTTAGCATGTCAGCTTGGAGTGCATACAGTGGGTCTTGTGTGTCACCTTGGTGTTTGCTAGCTTCTTCTTGTGCTAGCTGCTTCCACGTTCGCTCCCAGAGCAGGAACTGTGAGGGGGTTAACAACAATTGTGCGATGCTGATGCAATCATTAGGACACAGGACATCTGCTGTAAAGATAAACTGCAGGATGCTCCGTGTAGCTTCGGACCAGAGGCCGTGCATGGTGACCATTTGCTTGGCTTGTTGCAAGATCTTCCAGTCATGGGGCTCCCACCTTGCAGTGTCCCCCTGTATCAGTACAGGGCAGGCTAGGGCATCTGTGGCTTGCCAATCTCCTTCAATGATTGAGTTACGGACAACTCTGTTCCATCTCCTTCACAATGGATCAGTCCTCGCCATTGGGGCTGACGGAGGCAATGGCTGCACGTCCTCTTGCTGGGAGGGAAGGGCCGTAAGCCCTGTGCCCGGTTCTCCCAATGGGAACGGAGGAATTCTGGTGGCCATCTTGACCGGTGGGTCCACAGGATGCCACGGTGCTGATGGTGTGGTTTCACAAGCCTTAGACTCCAGCGTGTCCTGATGCGTAGACAATTCAGCAAGCTTCTTCATTAATTCATGCATCATCTCTCGGTGCTTCTCCTCCTCTTGGGGCTGACCACTGGCAGCCCCGTCTGGCTCTGGCTCTGCGGGTGACAAAGTCGTAGAGGCTGCTTTGCAGTTGGACGATGATCCACTGTCTGGCAGAGGGGGGTGGCACGCTGCCGTTTTCGGCCGGCAGATAGGACTGCTTGCTTCTCCTCTGCTCACCTGTGCCCTGCCCCCAGAGTCAGGAGACTCTGCTTCCACTTTTGCTACCACAGTTCTCCCTTAGGCTTCTGCAGGGTAACTTCCTTCCCTGTCATGTCCAGCAGCTCCCGCAGCGAGCGTACAGGCGCTGATGTCCCCTTCATCGGTCGACCCACGGTCAGCCCAAAGAATCACGCAACACTGGACTCTGCCCTGGCCTCCGGCCGCTGCTCCATGAGACCCCCCTCTCTTTCTTTTCTGGGGCCACCATCCCCCAGCGCCTCCATGGCTGCCGCAGCCACCTTCCTCTCTGCTTTCATTTCTGCAAGGGTATTAGTCACAGCTCTCCATGTTAATCCGAGAGCTTTAGCTTCTTTACCTTCCTTTCCACCCTCAATTGTGGACTGCCACAGTCTGTTTCCAATTTCCCGCCACTCTTCGGTCGAAAACAAAAGCGAAGTGCATTTCAAAAACCCTTGTTCCCGGGCCCACATAATTAGGGCATAGAGATCTCGATCTTTTACAGTCTCACCTCTCTTAGAGAGAATACTGGCTAGGAGACGAGTTGCAGCCTTGTATTCCATAGCTGTCTTACCTGTGGGGGCCCGCTCGGCCGCGCAAGCTCTGGTCTCCAGCACCACTCAGCTTTTTTGCTGGGACACTCCCGCTCCAGCTCTCCAGGCTCCTCACCTCCGGTGCGATGATTCAGAGTCTTGCCGTGTTTTGGCGAACCACATTTAGGTGAAACAAACCACGTTTAAGCGAAACGCATTTAAGCAAAAACAAACCACATTTAAGCGAAACAATCATTCGACTCCCTGCTTGGGTGCCAGGCGTTAGGGACCGTGTCCGGAGAGCTGGCCAGATAAATGACACGTACACCAATATGAATAAGCATCATTCTCCCGTTATTGTTCAACTATGCCAACTTATATCTACTTTTGCAAAGATTCACGCCCAATCCCTCTAGACAGCCTCTAATCAGTGGGGGAGATGACCAGTGGATAACTTTGCCAAGGACTCTCAGGGCTGCCTGCAGCCAGGTGCTTTGCAGGCCTGCCTGCAGCCAGGGGCCAGTTTTCCTCAGCAACCCTGGGTTACCCAGTCTTTCCAGGGGTATCATATGCCCCTGTTCCATAAGGAATCCCTCTATACTGAATAACGTATAATGTGTGGTTAAACAACAAAGTGATATGACCAGGGAAATTATTGAGCCTCTTCCTTTTCTGATTTCTATTGATGCCAAATTGATTTTTGCCTTTTTTTTTTTTTATGTATTCTCCGTATTCTTTACACATGTATTTGTAGCCTATTATTGTATTTGTAGTCCCAGTACTTTTCCCTGCCTTTTTCCTAGGCAGAAAGACAAAACATATTCCAGAGCTCCAAGCCCTGTGGGGGTACAAGGCCCCTGTGCTATCTTGGTTCTCCCTGGGAACCAAGGTCCAAACCAGCTCTTTGAGACACATTTGCATCAACAGTGTTTAGTCCCTAAAAAGGCTGGGGGAGTGGGGGGGCCAGGATTCAGAGAGGCTTGAACTGGGGGAAATTGCCTTACCACTTATGCCTCTAACTGGTGATTTTTGTCAATTACACTTATTTGCTAAACTTATAAAACTGTATTCACCCTGGGGGGGGGGGTGGGCATTTTGTGGACATTTTCCATATCTGCCCCTGGAGGCCTCCAATAAAGACCAGCCTTTATATTACCTCCTATACCAATATTATCTCGAAAGTGTGTTGTTTTATTACCAGGTTCTTTAAGGCATTACTATTGCTAAAAGAATATGATACATCTTTTCAATATACCACAATTTCAAAGTAGAATTCTGAGAAAAAGATGCCATTATTTTGATGTGTTTGCATTAGTACAATTGACATATTACCAAAAGAGGGGTTTACATTATTTCCATAAGGATCAAATCTTAGATGAGTACTCCCAGTATGAGAGATAAACTCTCACATTTACATATCATGTCTTTGGAAGCACCAGCAATCTGAAACTGCCCAGATGTATTCAAATAAAAAAATAAACATATTTAACAAATTCTTTTTTTAAATTTCTGTAATTACCTGGGGTAAATACTGATTACAACTTAGTACTTTTATGAACCACTTGACCATTGCTACATTTCATTTTAAAAAAGTGCTTAAAGCTAGGGATGAAATTTTCACATCTATTTAGAGATTAGCTCCTGAAACCACATCAGGAATTCGTAATTCCCTTCATAAAACCGTGGAATGGCCTGGATTGGAAGGGACCTTAAAGCTCATCCCATTCCACGACCCTGCCATGGACAGGGATACCTCCCACTATCCCATGGTGCTCCAAATCCTGTCTAACGTGGCCTTGGACACTTCCAGAGATGGGGCAGCCACGGCTTCTCTGGTCACCCTGTGCCAGGGCCTCACCAACCTCATAGAAAAATTTTTTTTCCTAATACCTAGTCTAAACCTACTTTCTTTCAGATTGAAGGCATTTCCCCTTGTCCTGTCACCACATGCTCTTGTCACAGGTTGAGCTCTGGGTGGGAAGCCAAGACAAGAGGTCATGAATTCTGTGAAATGAATATGTGCAAAACACATGTATGTAACTTTATAAATACTCTTAATCCATTTCTTAGACCCACATTACCTGTGGTAGTCTGATCATTACCTCAAGTCTTGCAGATCGCTTCTACTAAAATAAAAAATTAATTATAAGTATCATAATACAATATGAATTATTTGTAAAAAATAAAGTCATGATGGCACAAAAAACCCTAATGAGAATTTGACTTTTTTTAATGCAAGTATTACTTACTACCTCACATTCTGGGTAGTATTACTATGGCTATAGAAGAAAAGAGGAGGCCCAGTTCTAAGGAGGAATAACTAAACATAGCTACTTCATTGTCCTGGGTTGCAGTGCATTCTATCACCATCCTCATGAGCTGTTGAAACCAGGTGGGGAAGTGTTTCCTTGCCTCCTCCCTCCAGGCTATCTTCTGATTAATAGCCCATCAATGCCATGCTGCATGACTCACAGATAACTCCCTCTGGACCATCTTCTGTTAATGAGCACATCAATGCCTGGCCTCATGACTCATTACCCCATTGTGAGATGCTCCACCCAGAGGGAGGAACCAAGCATTCCATCCTGGATATAGTCTGAGATTCTGAACACCAGAGACAACCCTTTCCACTGGATTTCCAGAGGACAGGATCTACATAGCCACCTTCCAAGGAAGAGCAGCCCCTTCTACAGGATCACTGCCTCAAGAGAACCACATCCACCACTTCAGGAGGACTGCAGCCACCATCTTATCGGACTGCTACCGCCACCCTGACTAACAGGGTGTCAGGTCATATCTTGACTCTGTCAGTTTGGACCAGTGTTTTCTGTCTTTTTTTTTTAAATTTCCCCATTAAATTTTTATTCTGACTTGGTGCCTCCCACTGGTTTGTTTTCAAACTAGTACATTCGTTTACAGAACTGTCCACCTGAAAAAGTGCTGTAACATGTCCCTGCCAATTTAAGCACTAGTGTAACCTAGGGAACTGAGCTAAGCTTGACAACCTCAACACCAGTATTTACTTTTTCTTTGTATGCTTCCTTTTTAATGGTCTGTTTCTGTGGACAGAAGTAAGCATGTAAACATACAGATATGCAAGAGTCTGGCATTTCAAAATGAATATATGTGCTATCCAGGCTCTTGTTACTTGCTGGAAGAAACTCCTAAAACATAGGTACAACTACATCCAATGTAATCCTTAAATGAGTTTGTTCATCAAAAGAGAGATGTAAAAACTTATTAACGACTGGCTTGACAATGATAATATCTTTATAGCTAATTGTATAAGAACATACTATTCTAGGAAATTAAATCACATAAATCCAGGATATATTCCTGCCCATATCTAAAATGGATGGGCAAGGGTATTTGTCAGATAATGAAATGCTCTTAAAACTAGCAATACATTTTGCATCTCTTCATCAAACTAATGACCAAATAAGAGCTCAGTACCTTTAAGGTTAACTTTTTACAACTTGCATCTGTATCCCATATAGCTACGGTTCTGTCATATATGCCGGATACAAGTGATGCTGACATGTAAACTCTGAAAACCATATTTTAGCTTTGCTTTGTCATACAGACTAATAAAAAAGGTTCCTTCTAACAGAAAGTTAAGAACTTATTAAAAAAAAAGAAAACTAAATAATGAGCTATTAGTCATGCCCTATCAAGACAGTAGTTGTTCCTTTAGGCTACTTCATAATATTTGTAATTTTGTAAGTATTAGCACATACATTTCGCAAACACTCAGTGTGTTGGTTTGAAAGACAGGTGTCTGCCAGGGAAGTGGGAATTCCCTTGGAATGGAGAACATGACCCCCTTCTCCCCAAATTATTATAACTTGAAATTGAGGGGCTTTCAGGTAAAGATATGGGAAAAGGAATAACAGTTCTTTACTTATATATATATATATATATATATATAAATAAAAAGGCAAACAAACAACAACATCACTAACAATGAACAGAAAAAAACCAGGAACCCAGCGCCGCCTCTCCCGGCCGCAGCCCTTTCCCCTGGGTGCAGCTCCGCTCGCGGCCGCCAGGGGCGCTGGTGGCTCCCGGCCGGGCAGGGCGGGTGCGATGGTTCCCCCGCGCCTGCAGGGGGCGCTGTGGCGCCAGCTCGGCCGCCTCACTGCAGCTGGTTAATGGCTGGCTCAGCTGGCAGGAGAGACGGAAAAGGGGCTTCCTCTACAAATTCACGGCGGGCAGCCGGTCCCGGTGCCCCTCCGGAGAGCGAAATGGGCTGTAGCAGGAACCTCAGAGTGGCAGCCTGGAACGGCAGGGTGGGCACACCCAGGGTGGCAAACAAGGTGTAGCAAAAACTCCAGAGCCGTGCCAGGAGCCGCGGGATGTCCGGGCAGGCACCGGATGTCAGGTTAAAATGTAGCGCAAAACCCGAAGCAGCGGCGGAAAGCAGCGGGGCTGGGCAGTGGCAGCCCGGTTTCTGCAAGCAGCTGCTGCACACAGCCAGGAGATGCTCCCTCTGGGAAGGGGAGAGTGGGTCAGGGTCCCCTTCCCAGTGAGCTCGGGTGTTGGAAAAGGTCCCAGTTCAACAGCTGCTCTTGTGAGCAGAAGCTCACCCACGGTAGGAGAAACAGTGAAGGACAAAAACTCCACAGTGGCAGCGAATTCTCTGGGCACCAACAGTCTGGCTCCAAAACCGCACCTGTCCACTCTGATCCCGAGACCAAGAGAGCGAGGAGCTGAGCCCAGCCCCCTGACCCCCCAGCCAAAATCTTGCGGTATCTGCACTTCCAAGGGAAAGCCCCTCAGCTAAGAGACTGCAGTCAGCTGCACCCTTCCCCCTCCTCCTCTTCCCAGCCACATCTTTTGTCTCCCAAGTATCATTGTTACCATCTCTTAGGCAACAAATGGGAGAAAATTCCCTGAAAGAAAAAAAAAAAAAAAAAAAAAGGAAAAATCCTAACCTCCAACACACAACTAAATGGAAAAAAATACATAATAATTTTATTGGCTTAGAAAATTAGGGAGATATCTTTTTAAAAAATTAAAATACAGGTAATACTTTCAGAATTGTTAGTTCAACTGTGAATAAAAACAAAGAAGGAGAGTTCAGTGCAGAAAGAATGCTTTCAGGTTCAATATTCACAAGGCTATCTGTTGTATGTCTCCAAGCCACAGGTACATTTTTCCCTACAGGACTGCTATCCAGTTACTTGAGTTGCCTAACTCAACAGGCACCGTTAGGGTGTGACCCAAGATTAACCTGCTGGCAGCAGTATAGGAGTCATCTGCAGTACAGCATTCAGATCAGAAGTTGCAAAAGAAAACAGCCAGCTATATCACAGTGTAGAAATTCATATGAGCCCCTTGCAGTGAAGAGAAGAGGAGCTGTTCCAGAACAGCAGTGGTTTGCAGTAACACTTTTTTCATATTGTGGAGGGAGCAAGAGTTGTCTCTGATCCAGTAATGAAACTAGGGCGGTAAGAAATAGCTCCCCACTGCTTCCACTCAGACACAGGTAAAGGAAGCAATCTGATTATTTCTCTTTATTAATCCAAGCATCAGAGACATCAAGTTACGGATACCAAATTGTCTTGCTATAGAATCATAAGTACCATCTGCTTCAAATATGGCAGTTCATGTGCTCCATCAAAGCAGCTGAGAATATCCATTAAATTTTTCAGATGTGTATTACTGCCATGTGTGGTTTGGGCTGTGGGTACTAAAAAATACATACACATTTTCCTAATTATTACAGATCAGTACAATATTTACTGAAGGAGTTTTTTTCTAACCAGCTAATGTTAGGAGAATATCTGTGAGTGCTACATTAATCTTCTAACATGGTGCTGTGCTTTTACTCCATTATGTTCTTACTATACTTCTTGATGGATATATCAATTAAGCAAGTGTTCAAGTTGTCTCATTTAGACAGAACCCAAACCATCACTTTCTCATTATTAAACGTGTTTTTCTGCAAATGATGAATTAATTACCTACATGATTAGAGTGGTCACTCATGGTGTATCTGAGATGTCCTGCAGATAGGCGTTGAGATACATCACCCACTATATACCTCTCTGTCTTGGCTAAAAAGAGAGGAACTAACAGAATCCTCAAGTCCTTGGTTTAAGGAAACAGGTTAATGACATTAAAATTCTCCTGTCTTTATATCCCATATTTTTAAGCTTTTGTCCCAGGATGCTGTGCACAAGTAATGACTATCAGCAGCAAAACAGCAATCTCACAGAGCATTGCTGCCCCCTGACACACAGATGAAGAACAATGAAGAATACAGGAAGAGTGAGCTTTTGTAGCCACTGCAATCTGTCAAAGAGCATCCTGCAAATTTGTGATCCCTGTCTCCATCCAGCAAAGCATCAGAAGCATATTCTGAATTTTAATCACACGAATAGTTCTGTGAACTCTCTGGAGCTCCTTACGATCTCACATCCAGCAAAGGCTTGAAGCCTTATTGAAAGGTCATTTTGCAGGACTGAACCCAAGTTATTAAGGAACAAATGACCAGGTAGTTTCTGTGTTAAAAGCAGTTTAACGACAAATTGTTTAGCAGCTACAACACACCTGCATTTTATTACATGCATTTATAACATACATTACAAAAACCAAAAAAAAGCTACCCATTTTTCATTAAATAAAAAGCATCCATCTACCTCTATGCATAAATTTCAACTCAAATATTCAGAGGAAAGATATTTTAAAAATCTAGATTAAAGTCCAGTTTTCAAAGCAGTCCGAAAAGAAATCTGGATGTTCCAGAACGCTAGTGCTTCCTGAAATCTACAGAGGGGAAAAAGATTATGAGCATCTCTTGCAGGAAACAATGCTGTAGTCACTGCAATTTAAAAGAAACCTCGCAGTGTTTTAGATTGAATGTCCCATCCTATCCAAAGTAATTCCTAATTCTTCAAAGACAATTTTATTATAGTGTCTAGAGGCAGACTCTCTGTGATTATTGCTTTAAGAATGCAAAGGTAAATTGGTTGAGTTTATTTAATGCTGTCGATATTCTTAAGAGTTGATTTGACATCTCTGTTGTTGCATCCTTCCTTCTTAGAATTGTAACAATGCCCTAAATTGACATAATGGTTTTCCTGTGTGGCTGACTTCAAAGCGAGCTTACTGGGTGAAGACTCAGGAGATCATGCTGAGCAAGGCTTCTGGCACTGGGAATGACCTTCTTCAAAAGCATATGAGGAAAAATGATATGGAAAAAACATCTCCTGATAGTGTCACCTAGAATTCTAACTGTAACAATCCATTTGGTGCACTTTTTGTTTTTAAATCTAAATGAATTACCATCAGGCTCTGATTCACTGGAGCTAACTTTACATTTGTATGGCTGCTTATATATTCTGAAGACAATTCTTAAGGAATGTCAAACTCACTGACCTGAGTGGAAGCCTGTCTCAGTTTTGAGACAAATTTCAGGAGAAAATACCCTGGAATGAGCATTTGCTCTACCAAAAAAGGGCTTCAGTAACTCCTTTTTCTTCTGCCAATGAGAGAAATGGATACCAGAGGGTGAAAGTGAAAAAAACCTGTTTATTAACAAAAAAATAAAGGCACAGAAAAAGAAAGAAAAAAACCTGAATAAATGCTAGATATTGAAAGTGTGGATGGAACTTTACGCCCAGGAGCCCAGCGCCGCCTCTCCCGGCCGCAGCCCTTTCCCCTGGGTGCAGCTCCGCTCGCGGCCGCCAGGGGCGCTGGTGGCTCCCGGCCGGGCAGGGCGGGTGCGATGGTTCCCCCGCGCCTGCAGGGGGCGCTGTGGCAGGGGGTCCGGCCATGTTTCTCCACATCTGCAATGGCTGAGGCAGCCGGCAATAGAGATGGAGAAGGCGCTTCCTTTACAGACTCACAGCGGGAGCCGATCCTGGTGCCCCCTCTGGATAGCAAAAGGAGCTGTAGCAGGAACCTCCGGAGAAGCAAGGTGGAACTACAGGGCGGACTTACTCGGAGGTAGCAAGCAAGAGGCAGCAGAAGCTCCGCAGCTGTAGCTGGACCCACGGGTCCTCCTGGCAGGTGTGAAAAGCTACAGTGGAGCACAAACCTGGAGCAATGGCAGGGGTACGGCAGGCATTGGGCAGCAGCAGCCTGGCTCTCGAACACGGCGGGGGAAGGGTCCCCCGGGATTTCTCACCAGCGCTGGCTGGTCCTTAGGGTCCAGGCTGTGTGGAGGGTGGGAGGGCAGCCCCTGGTGGGAAAGCAGGGTGGTCTCCGGTACTGGCGCAGCACGCACTGGCTCTGGGCTTCCTGACAGCAGAGCAGCAAAAGAAGCCAAGGCAGCAACCCCAGTCACAGTACCGCAGGAAAACAAAAAAAAAAGAAGCAGGCAAAATCCACAGAAAGCAGCAATATCCCCAGTCAGCGGTACCAGCCACGTGTGTCCAGTTGAATAGCCCGTGCCAAAAAGAAAGGGCCTGCCCCTCAGCCTGCCCCAAACTCCCTCCGGAAGCCCCGGGCTGGCTCCCATTCATCACGATAGTCCTGGAGCCAGGGAGGAGGGGGGGTGAGGCGGAGAGAGAAGCCACCCGAAGCACAAACAAAACAAAAACAGATCAAACCCCCCCCAAATTATGAGATAATAAACCATCTCCAAGACAAAGCCTCACAGAACTGAGGTCTCAGTAGCAAAATTACCTTCAAAGGAAAATTATTGTTCAAAAAACAATCACTGTTCAGTGTAATTTTGGCCCGTTATCTCCTTTTTATAAGCATATGCTAAAGAACCCTAGGTTTAATGTCTTACAGATGAGTCTTTTTGCCTTTCTTAAGTAAGAATCTTCAAACAGAATGAAATTAATTAATTTTCTCAATTTTTTTTTATAACACATTTTTACAAAATCAAGAGCTGCATTAACAAGATGTAAAAGTCATAAATCTTGCCTTGGATATGTGCTGTTATTGTTGGATGTATTGCATCAAAAACATCCATGGTATTTTCTTTGTCTGAACCAGATACCCCATACTTCTTGTCACAGGAAATATTACATGAAATTACATCTTCATGTTCTACTGTCCACTAAAGAGAAAATAACAATGCTTGAGGGTTTGAGAGAGTTTTATGGCAGACTTTCTATAACCTATAAGCAGATTAGGAAAGAAATCCTTAGTACCTTGTTTTGGTAAAAGCTGATTGCTGTCTTTAAATCAAATTCTTCTATTTTTTCATTAGTAATAAACTTAGAATTAGACAAGGACACCCTGTTGAAATATTAAAATGTTAATTTAATCAATCTTAAATAAATCTTCTGAGATGGATTATTATTATCATACCCATTTGTATATGAAAAAAGCGAGACATGCTCATATTCAGACTTACCTGAGAGCAAGCAATCAGCAACACCAAAACTAGAATTGAAATCAAGCCTACTTACCCTAATTATATTTTATTGTGCTAACAAAGAATGTTTGTTTTCTTATTTCTCAATAACAAAGCAATAAATAGAAATTTTGCAGTTGTACCTTCTGCAAGATGCATTTAAAAGGATATATACAAGTATTCTTCAACATTTAATTCTGACAATGGTTTAACCTTCTCACATCCACTAACTGAAAGTAGATTCTTAATGGCTACAGCAAAAATTATTGCACAGCTTAGTTGAAAAAGGGATTATTTATATTTCAGATATAAACTAAGAATAAAAATGTCATGTATGTAACTTTCAGTGCAAGCAGTCAATTCAATTTCATTTCATCATCACAATATATTTCATTACTTCTAACATTAGAATAAATATGAAGAATAAATAACCACTGAATAATAGCCATATGAAGCCATTATGAATATTTCTTTAATGAATGTGAACTGTTCACATCAGTAGGGTTTTTTTGATTTTCAGTAGTTATGTTGCTGGGTAACCCTTTTCCACAAATGCTGCATTAAACATCAAAGCTATTCAATAAAGTTTACTAAAAGTGGCAGGTTTCCATTAAATGGGGCAAAATTTTTCCCCTCATGCATTTTTATTCAAATATTCCCAGATATCCAAAGTAATATTTATATTGAAGGTCACTAGATGTGAAAAACATTTTAGTAACATTTTCTCTTTTTATTTTATGAAGTGCATAACCTATCACTTTTACATATTTCATCTGAGAAATTTGACTTGTTAACAAACAACTAAAAATACAACTATATTACTAAAATTTTTTTATTTTTTCCATGTGTGCATAATTCCTGCAACCAACACAATCTCTGCTCCTAAATAGAAATACATAAAGCACAAGACCACATGAAGTTTATGAACTGGCAGCATTTTTGATTGGAAAATTGTTTCACAGAGCTGTACACAATGGTATTTTACTTTCTGCTCAGCAATTTTAAAAAATATACACAATTGCAATACACAGCATAGCATGTGTACTATTTAGTGATCAAAAAACATATCAGTTAACATTGCAATCTGATAAAAATTGATTTAAAGTATGATTTAGGAATAAAATATGCCAGAAATAGTATCAGTGGAGGCACTACATGGCTACTTAACCAAATGTTAATATATGCTGCAGTTATTTTAATTATTATTATGTCCACAGATTGACACTGGATCAGGATACATTTCTTCTTTAATTGACAAGACAGGTTTAATGGAAAGGCTATGGAATAGAGAAAGAGAACTTTTCTGAAGGTATAAATCTCACTGACAAACAATTCCCTGAACGTTGGCTAATTCAATGTTGTTCTTTTATATAAGTGATATATATTTATATATAACTTTCAGAACATAGGGCAATGAGACTTCCAGCCCTGTGGAACTCGGAAGCAGATTTAGACAAGTCCTTTGCCCTGAAAGAGGCTACAAACTATCAAACTATTCCAACATGCATTTAAAACAACAAAAAGATTCCTGTTTGATTCAGCAGACATAATATGCAAAACAGAAATGATTTAAGAGATCCTCTATAAATTTTAGATGAGAACAAGGTGAGATTTATGGTAGTTCATGTGGATGAAGGAAGCTGGTGGTAAACAGTCTGCTAGCAGAGCATGCATAGGATAAATGATTGTGCAAGGATGGAGAAAAGTAGGAGCATGGAGGAAGGGAGTTACAAGACAACACTGGAACACGCTTGGAGCTGTGACCTCTACCCTGGGAAGGCTGTTCGAGTGCCTGACCACTCATTGGGGGAGAAATCTTTTCCTGACAGCCAACCTAAACCTCTCCTGATTCAGCTTCATGCTGTTTGCTCAGAGTCCTGTCCCTGGTCACAGAGAACAGAGATTGGTACTTGCCCCTGTGCTGCCCCTGGGGAGGATGTTGAAGAGCTCAGTGAGGTCTCCCCTCAATGTCCTTTTCTCCAGGCTGAACACATCAAGCGCCCTCAGCTGCCCCTCATAAGGCCTCTGCTCCAGACCCTTCCCCATCCTCATGGCCTCCTTTGCACACTCTCCAATGGCTTAATGTCTCTCTTATGCTGTGGCTGGTGATGCTGGGCCTGATGCCCCCAGGACAGGGATGTCCCTCCTGGCTGCCAGGGCACTGCTGACTCAGATCCAACTGGCCATCGACCAGGACCCCCAGGTCCCTCCCCACAGCTGCTCTCCAGCCTCTCATTCCCAGTCCATCCACGCAGCCAGGGGTGCCCCCTCCCAGGTGCAGAATCCAGCACTTGCCTGTGTTAAACTTCCCATGGTTGGGGATTCTCCATCTCTCTCATTTGTCTGGGTCTCTCTGTAGGGGTTTTCTGCCCTCAAGGGAGTCAACAGCTCATCCCAATTTAGTGTGACCAGCAAACTTCCTTAGTGTTCTTTGAGCCCTGGGTCCAGGTTGTAATGAAGATGTTGAAGAGCACAGGGCCGAGGATGGAGCCCTGCAGAACCCCCCAGGCCCCCAGTCTGATGTCACCCCAGTCAGTGTCACCCTTTGTGCCCAACCCGTGAGCCAGCTGCTCACCCATCCCATGGTGTGTTCATCCAGCTGAACACTGGGCATTTTGTCCAGAAGGATCCTGGGAGAGACAGTATTGAAAGCTTTACTGAAATCCAAAATGATTACATCTACTAGATTACATCTACCCAGGTGGGTTACCCTGTCACAGAAGGAAATCAGGTTTGACAAGCAGAACTTTCCTCTCATGGAGCCATGCTGGCTGTGACTGATGACTGTGTTGTCCTCAAGGTATTTTTCAATACTTTCCAGTAATCTTTTCCATGATATTACCAGTCACTGAAGTGAGACTGACAGGGCTGTAGTGCCCTATTCCTTCTTTTTAATACCAGCTGAAATAGAGTTCTTCCCCTATCACACACAGACTTCTATTTATCTCCTTCCTATCACAGCAGTTTTCACCAGAAATTTCTTGAAAAGAGTTCTCCTTAGACTCTCACATCCATGTCCATACCTAAATCCTAGCAAGTCTTTATTCATAAATTATGTGGCTTTCCATTTTCCTTCACATAATTAAAACTCAGGCTCTCAAGGCCTGCCATTCCTATATCAGTTATTGCAACATCATTTTCTTCATGAGTGCAGCCTCCCATTCTTGTATTCATGTGCAACACTCCTCCACCAGTATCTTGGTTTGAAAGACAGGTCTCTGCCAAGGAAGGTGGGAACCTCCCTTGGAGTGGAAAATATGACCCCCTTCCCTCCAAATTATTTTAACTTTGAAATTGAGGGGTTTTCAGGCAAAGATACGGGAAAAGAAATAACGGTGCTTTACTAATATGTATGACAAGGCAAACAAACAACAACAATGGTAGCAACAACAAACAAAAATCCCCAGAAAACCCAATAACCATTCTCTTCCCCCTCTTTAAGCACGTTCCCCTTTGGCACAGTCCCGGTCACAGCTGGCAGGGGTGCTGTGCGATGACTCCCCCGCAACTGCAGGGGCACCGTGGCGCGAGGCTGGAGACCACGCGGTTAATGGCAGCTGTAATGGTAGAGGCAGGCACACCCAGGGTGACAAACCAAATGTAGCAGGGACCCAGCAGCCCTAGCAGGAGCTGTGGGGAGTTGGGCAGACACGGGGTGTTGGGTTAAAGTGTAACGAAAATGCCGGAGGCAGGGGCAGAAAACAGCAGGGCAGGGCAGTGGCAGCTGGGCTTCTCTGCAGCAGCTGCTGCACGCAGTAGGGGATGATAGACAGAAAAGACTCCACAACTCAAAAGTTGCAAAGTACGTATGTTTTAATCAGCTAAGGTGCACGGGGGAATCTCTCCTCCAAAGACATGCGCACGTTCAGTGGCTCTTGGCTTAGTATTTATCCAGTTACAAACTACATATGCATCAAATTACAAAATATGTCTATACATATTCATTGCCTGTCCCTGCTTCATATTATAATTAGCTCTAAAGTTATTAACATATCGTGTGCTTGCGCAGTGCCACCTGGTGGTCGCAGGCTGGGGTCTCTGGGATGAAATAAAGGTCTTCCTCAGATGAAGTAAGTACTCGGGCTGAACTTTTTTACCTCGCCTTCTTAAGCATGCTCTCTGAGTTCCTGGCCCAAGTCCAAACTTCAGAGCTGGTTTGGGCTGGTTTCAGGGTCCGAGCAGGATCTTCGGTCACGGTTTCTTCCCCTTGCCAATGGTCCTGCATCCTCCCCTTATCCTCTCTTATATCCTTCCCTTCCCTTTGCCTGGCACACGCAATGAGTGTTAAGCAAGCAATATACATTGTTGAGCAAGCAGCTGCAAAATTTAGCAATACGAGCAATACCACGGTCAGTAGTTAACTCTTAAAATTCTAAGCCCCCTGTATCAGGGAGACGCACCCTCCGGGAAGGGGAAGGGGTTCAGGGTCCCAGGTTTTTCTCCTGAGGCACCCAAGTAGATGGTGTCAGGAAAATTAATTCACAAACGCCAGAGGTTTATGTCCAAAAAGGAGACAGAGAAGTCCTGTAACTTTATTTGAATAAAGGGAGAGGCCATGGGCATTTCCCATGGGGTTTCTCGAATTGTTGGGGGATGCAACCCCCTTTTTATCCTAATTCCTGGCTGCAGCACCCTCTTCCCCACTGGCTGAGGTACTCAGAAGGTACAGACTTCTCAAATCGCCTATTCTATGCCCCCCTCTGATATGCACCCCCCTTTTTGTTATATAAAAGAATAAAACCTATTAATAATTCTATTAAGTCTTTGTTCTTTTTCTCTAGGTTCAGGAATGCCTTGGCTGAGCAACAGTCTGGGTTGATTAGTAACATCTTCTAGAACTGAGAGTTTTCTTCTCTTACTTCCCTATCTCTAAGCTCCTAGCCCTATCTACAAGCAGATTCGCATGGTCTGTTTGTAAAGACACATTCATCTTATTCCTTTCAATGGTCCTTTCCAGTCAGATCCGGTGTTAATAAGGTCCCAGTTCAACAGCTGCTTTTCCAAGCAAAAGCCTCACTCATGGTAGGAGAAAACAGTAATGGGCTGGACTCCGCGATGGCGGTGAATTCTTCCACAGTAGCAGCAGCTTAAGCGTTTCCTCTGATCCGAGAGCAAGAGGAGCCAAGCCCAGCTCCTCGACCCCAGCCAAAATCTCGAAGTATCTCTGCCCTTCCAAGAGAAAACTCCTCAGCTACTAGAGTGCAGCTGCATCCTTCCCCCCAACTAGGCCACTTCTTTTGTCTCCTAAGTAGCAGTCATTATCATCTCTTAGCAACAAATGGCACAAAATTCCCTAAGAGAAAGGGAAAAAATGGAAAAATCTTAACCGCCAACACACAGATTCCCCTCCAATGTCTATTTTATGTCCTTCCCTGTTTTTTCATTGATTCCTCATTCTCAGTCACAAATACAAGCTCTTGTCTTCAAATACAAAGCTCTGTGATTTAGTCTCAGATATTCATCTCCCTTCTGCCTTACCTCTGATGCCATCCTTTGTCATTTAGTTGTTACATTTTCAAAATTTATGGGGTTCCCTTTGCTGTCCTTCATGATTTGAAGGATTCACCTATAAATATCTGGAAATCTCTCTCATAATAGAAAATCCCACTTGAACATCTGTTTTGTTTTGATACAGGAGCAATCAACAGATTGCTGAAGTGCTGAGATAATGACCTATACTGAATTACTGGCTCATTTATCATAGAATCATTTGGGTTGGAAAAGACCTCTAAGGTGATGAAGTTCAACCAATTACCTACTGCTGCCAGGTCCACCAGTGAACCACATCCCTTAGTGCCACATCTACAATACCAGTCCCTCTGGGTATGATTACACCACCACTGCCCTGGGTAGCCTGTTATAATGCTTGACAAGTCTTTCCATGAAGAATTTTTTTCAAATATGCAAATTAGGCCTCCCATGGGGAAACCTGAGGCCATTGTACTTCCCCATCATCGCCTATCTATTTACCCTGTTACACACAGAGTTTTAAGTGATTTCAGGAAAACGGCTATCTTCTTGTTGTATCTGTATGACATTCAAAACATAATGCAATCCTAACCCATAAATAAAGCTTTGAAGTAACGCATCAAAAGCAGCATGGCCAGCAGCTCAAGGAAGGTGATCCTGCCCCTCTACTCTGCTCTGGTGAGATCCCATCTGGAGTACTGCTTCCAGCTCTGGGGTCCTCAGCACAGAAAAGGCATAGAGCTACTGGATCAGGTCCAGGGGAGGTCACCAAGATGCTCAGAGGGCTGGAGCAGCTCTGTTACACAGAAAGACTGAAATAATTGGGATTGTTCAGCCTGGAGAAGAGATGCTTTGGGGTGACCTAATTATGCCTTTCCAGTACCTGAAGCGAGCTTGCAAGAAAGATGTAAAGAGATTTACAAGGGCCTGAAGTGACAGGAAAAGGGAAAATGGCTTCAAACTAAAAGATGGTGGGTTTCAACTGGATATTAGGAGGAAGTTCTCTGCTGTGAGGGTGGTGAGGCCCTGGCCCTGAGGACCTTGGCCCTCAGGTTACCCAGAGAAGCTGTAGCCGCCCCATCCCTGGAAGTGTCCAAGGCAAAGTTGGACAGGGCTCGGAGCAACCTGGGATAGTGGAAGGTGTCCTGCCCATGGTGGGGGGGTGGAACTGGATGATCTTTAAATCTCCTTCCAACCCAAACAATTCTATGTTTCTATTAAGTTCTATAGTAAAACAAATAAAAACATGAATCAAGATTTACAAATGGATCATGGTGCCCACCTGACTGTAAGCATCTAACACAAAAACCCATGAGGACTGCTGACACACAGAGTAACTC
This sequence comes from Corvus hawaiiensis, assembly GCF_020740725.1. Taxonomy (NCBI): domain Eukaryota; kingdom Metazoa; phylum Chordata; class Aves; order Passeriformes; family Corvidae; genus Corvus; species Corvus hawaiiensis. The sequence goes on from NC_063224.1 coordinate 21,072,456, forward strand.
ACATTTCAGAGTATCACAGGATCAGTCATCATACCTTCACCTAGGTAAACCATCTTCCATTTCCATGATTAACCCAATTATTTCAATCAGATTTTTGTTTGCCTAAGTACAAAGATATTTTAGAATCAGTTAGAAAGTAGGCAATGTAAACTCCCTTCATGATGTGTTCTTACATTTGTCTTCAATATGAGAATAAAGTCTTGTACCTCTGACTACAACTGCCCTTTTTGCCATCAAGCCTCAGATCCAGAGCTGCTCCCTCACAAGGACTTTCACTACAAGGAGCTATCCTGCTAACTTGGCAGCTCTTGATAACAGACAAAACTTGAAAGTAAATTTATTTTTAACTTTTTCACTTATTTTTTCAGTGTGTGTCAATGTACTAACTGACACCAGAATGATTAGGAATGTCTCTAAGATCAAAGAAAAAAAATAGATCAAAGCTACTGCGTGTTCTTGTTCTATCAAGCCAAAAAAATCTTGCAGTCAAAACTACCCTTCTAGACTTACCCAGTCTTTGTCTGCTGCATGCACTATTAATCTTTGTTTTCAAAAAGGTATGTGGACTGTCAGTTCACAGAGACACTGTTTGTTGTCAAGAAGAACTTCAAATGCTTTCTCACTACAGCCAGTCATTTGGTATCTACTCTTTCAAAGGGAAAAAAGGAGAACGCCAGAGTGAAAATTGTCAGGGCTGGCCTAACCCCCCATGATCCAAATCCACCATACTCTCCTGAATTCTAATTGCGTCATCTGTTCCTGTAGGGGAGGAAATTAGGCTTGTCTTAATAAATTTTACATAATCTTGCCTATACATTGCTGTCAGAAAGTTCCCAATATTCAGGCAAATACTTTGAGATAGATTCTGAAAAATAACTATTGCTCAACAAGTGTTAAAGAAAACTTCCTTAGATAAAAATTACAAAGATAAAATTTCTTAAACAGAAATTAGATGCTCCGGGCAAGTGGCACATTATCATTCCAGCAAAAAGAACATTCATGGATTTACTGTACTTGAAAAAAATTAATGGATTATCTTCTTATTTTCTGGTCTTGATTTCAGTTTCCTTATATGTAAGAGAGCTGAATAGCATTTCGCTAAAGACAGAAAAATGAAGTTCCACTTCTGAGTTCAGACAAAGCAGGAAAGTTTGGAACTCTCAATCTGACAGTTATTAAACTATAAATGTCATGACTAACACACTGAGACACTTACTTTTATATGTCCAATCAACAATATATGCTTACAGTTGCCACGTGCTGATTTACTTCAGATCTCATCATTAGAAGATGTGACTTTTTTCCTTCTAGATTTCCTGGTTTCTTTGAGCTAGCCATCCACAGCTCTTGGATAACGTAATGCTGAACTTTGTCTGGACTTTTTATGCTTTTGGGCTTCTTGGGCTTTTTCAGTATGCCTGGAAAAAGTTTTTGGTTATAGTAGAAACCTAGCACTGCACAGCAGGAAATCAAAATTTTACATACTTCATTAAACTATTTCATCTGAATTCATATGACATTAATGCACTACTACTCATTACCAATTCTTAGATTAAATCATGACTGCTTAATGTATGCCAGATCTCAACACCTGCCATCTGCTTAGCACAGATACAGCCATTTGCTTGCATAGCACTCACAGGTTCACATAACTCTATGTCTCCAAGCTATCTTAATAGACTTAATTTAGATTTGATCACCTGGAATGTGTACACTTTCCCAATTCAGGTCTCACCATTCCTCTCCCCAGGGTGAATGGAGTTTTAGAGAAACCCAGCCAACTACACAAAACTCAAGAGGAGCAAGAAAAGAGTGCATGTCAATTGAGATTGAAATACAAGGAAAAAGACAGTGACAAGTATGAAAACATGGCAATGGTGGTAACAACTGTCCCACCCCTGACTTCTCCTACTCCCCAGTCACGTACATTAACAAGTCAAAAAAAGGAACTTTCAGGATAACAAGCAACCTTTGTGTATCAACTTTCACATTTTAAAATATTAATAAACTAGAGATCTTAGTGTATGCAACATGTGCTTACAATAGTCACCCTTTAATGCCAACGTGTTCTAAGCATGAAATAGGTGTTCTCCTATTAACTGTGATTGCAAAAACATTTACAGCCACTATTTTTAAACTTCGGTAAAATACCTTCAGAAGGCTCCATGATGATTCAGTCAATCTTCATGCCTGTATAACATTCTTGCCTAACTTCAGCTTTGAGATTCCTTGTTTTTTTTAATTTGTTGTTGCTGCATTCATAACATACGAAGAGCTTCACTGCCTAAGAACATGAAAGTATTTTTGTGTCTTCAAAGCAAAAATGGCAGGAGCTCACATTATCAGTGTCCTCCCAGAATTTTAAATGGAATCTGTAAAGAAACAATGTTTAGGAATAGTTTTCCTTGAGATTATTTTTGACAGTTTAGTCCATGAGGGGGAGTATGAAAGCAGGAACCATAGGAGAATGTATCCTAAATTCCACTTGACTGAGCAAAGTTCACATCCTTGGTACTACCTTGGAGCAGATTTACCGAATCTGGTTAAGAAAATGTTGATGGATGGGTATATTGCATTTTTATTTTTCTGGAGGTTTGTTTTGGTTTGTTTTCCAACTCTTCTTCCACTCAAAAAAAAAAAATCTTTAAATCTCAGGAAGTCTCTCAAGTCTTTCAAACACTCGTTTCCTTGATTCTAGTCCACCAAAACGCAGCACATCAAGCTCTTAGGCCACACGTTTTAACCAAGACTGTTACAAATTTTGGCAAAGATATTTTGAAAAGTCATTTCTTCACTCATTTGGGAGTTTGCTCGTGACTGTCAAGCATGTGTTTGTGTGAACAGAACTAACAAACACCAGCTGCTATAAGCATTAACCACACACAAAGGGACACAAAGCTTTTCATCCTCAGACTGCCCCGTGGGCGTGGGGCCTGCCCCAGCCTGCTTGCCTTTCCCGGACCACTTGAACGAGCCAATTCCTGCCAAGGCTCCAAGCTGGCCCCAGAGCTGCTGCCCACCACCTCTGGGCAGCTCAGTATTATTTCATGGCTCATATTTAAATTATTCTGCAATATGACAATTGCGGACAAAAAGTAGCATGAACAGTTTTCTTTGTAACTACATAAAGTGAGGCAGATTATAATCATCGTACTAATGTTTTAGCACATTAGCCATAATAATTTGTGTGAAATGAACTGCGCAGGGCCAGGACTTGGACTTGATGATCCTGATGGGTCCCTTCCAACTCAGCATATTCTGTGATTCTATCAAAGGTTTAGAGCAGCTATAGTAAATGTTAGACAATTTGGAGAGGCATAAATAATACCTGGATACTCAAAAACTGCAATGCGAAATTCTGCATTGGATTCAATAAAAATACGTGCACCCAATAAAAATTCTACGTTGCTTTAGTTTTAACTTTCTAACTTAACTCAGACTGAAACTGATTTTCCAGCGTTTTAGAGGTCCTAGGCATAAAAAATTATCACTATACAAAGCTTATTTGCAATAATAAAGTTTATTAAAATGCTTTGTTTAATTAATTAAAACAGAGCCTGCAGTATTTCAGATTATTATGCCCAGAAAGGGGTCTTTTCAATGTTCTACAATCCATACATCTGGAACTCATGAAACATCATAAAATAAACATATGCACATTTACTTTCAAAGAAATTCAATATGAATACTGTATCTATAGTGCTTCACATTATACACCACTGATCTACCATCACAGAGGAGATCAAAAATTTGAGATCAAGTCACACAATACTGAAGAAAGCAAGAGAGCTCTTCAATACTGAAGTTGTTTTAACCTAAAAAGGAAGGAAAAAAAAGTCACACTAAACAGTCACACACCACATTAAGAACATTTCATTACTCGAGCAGTTTCTTAAACCTTAGTTTCAGAGAGAGATCTGAGTTACATTAGTTAAAAACATTTTCTCAGTGATGAGACACGCAAATGTGAAGATTCCAAAACAACTGTTTGTACAAAGAAGTCTATTTTGTGCAAAATGCATAATAACACATTTTAGCTATTCAGAAATCCAAGTAGTAGATTGTTTTTTTAATAAGAAAACACCAATGCATAACTGACACTCAGTTCCAAAGGAATGGAAGGCAGAGCCCTTTCTAATGCCGGTTGGTACATCCATTCTACTCCACACCTCAACCCCAATCACTCTGCCATTAGACCAGAGGGATGTGGTATTCAAGAAATACCTTGACACCTCTCCTTCAGCTAGTAAGAGACATTAAACAGATGCCAATATAGCAACTGTTCCACATGGGACGTGTTTGAAGCTGACTGATCTGCATCAGACACAGTTACGTTTGTTCCTACCTTACTTGAAGCATGTAAGCAAAATATTGTGAACTGTGCTCTTCTGATTTTCACATTTATGTTAGCACTATCTTCAAGTCTCTAGTTTATAAAAATGTAATGGCAGTCTAAATTTAGAAGACATGTACATGACTCAAGCATTGTTCTGCTTGCTTCACTGTCCCTTGCTGAAGCGCAGACTAGCTTAAGCATTGGTGCCACACAACAGATCTCTCTGAATGGAATCTTAGCACACAATGTTTCTTCAATGTTCCCAAGTAAACAGAAGTACATAAATGAAAATATGAATCTCCACCTGCACTTGTTCTATTTAAAATTCCGATTCAAAATACCATCCAAAAATATCAATCATCTTTAAGTATAATGTCCATTAGCCCTACTAGGGCTGTGTATATGGTGGCCTTTACCTTAAGAGGCTATCCTAGAATTAATTACCCTCTAGATTAAAACGTCTAATATTTGTACTCTTTCCTCACTAAGTGAGCAATATTTTACCTTCATAAAGAAACTGGCTTATTCACATTTGCTGCAAATAGGTTCACTAGAATGACAACTCATAAATTGATGCTTTAATTATTCACTGCAAAGTTTGAAGTGTTAAAGTAACCTTTCTGCTTACCTTCTTAGAAGTTCTTTAGGCGACAAGCCTGTGGTATCCATATCACTAAGGCTGTCACTGCTATCTGTAGTGTCTGAGCTGCTGTCTTTTTCTGGTTTTTTATTCTTGTGTTTTCCTTTGTTTTTCTGCTTCTTATGCTTCTTTTTCTGTAAAAAGAAGAGAAATAATCCTTTATCTCCTTGTGAAAGACTTGGATTTTTCAGAATGTCAACAAAAGACAAAAGTTTATTTCAGTATGGACCCAAAGCTTAACTGAAACAGAACACTTATCAATGACTCTTTTCCACTACTCAGACTGAGCTAAAAAAAAAAAAAAAAAAGATAAACCAAAATTCATTTAATCCAAGCACTCAACTCCCCCTAAAATAGAAGTTTTATTACAGTTACTTGTATATAAGCCATGAATGCAATTCCCAGAATATGCCTGACATCTTCCACATAGAACATGAAACTACCCACAATACCATACCTGTAGTCACGTATGTATATATGGAAAAACCAGCATCATAGCAGGATAATTCTCTGGTTTCAAAACATTAGAGAAATTCTGTTGCTTACATTCTAGTCCCGGTGTATATATTTTTTTTCTAAACCAAGCATAAATAATAAAACATTTTGAAAGGCAGATCAAAGAATCAACAAGTCAAAAATCAGTATTTAATACCTTTTCCTTTTTGCGTTTTTTCTTAGTCTTGTGCCTCTCTCTGATTTTCCTATGTTTTTCTTTCCTACTAGGTCCAGGAAAAGTTGGTGGCACCACTGTTTGTTGCTGCCAAGTAGTGCCTAAAGTACAAAGCAAATGCATAAAGAATAAAAAAAAAAAAAGACCAAAGAAGGGTAATTTGGTTATTACATTCTGTATTACTTTTAACCTAATATAATAGTTAAACAAACAAAACCCCTAAGCTTTAGAAAGGAAATTACATGTCTAAAACTCCTAACTGCAACATCTCTATTGTAATTAAATGCCTTTGCAATCTGTTACAAAGTGAAATTGCTATATTTTCACATCAAGTTTTTATCACTGCCTCTACAGACTTGAAACAAAACTGGTACACAGGCAAAGAGGTTCCTGTTGGTGGGTCATAGCATGGCAACAAAACGTTTGCTGATGGCTGTTTGACATAACACACACATTTAAGAGATAGAATGCCTACTCAGAAATGCCTTTTTTAAAGAGAGGTTATCATATATTTTATATACAATTTCAATGTGCAGAATTTACACTCTAGATGCTTACAGAACCTACCAGAAGAAAAAGCTGGTGGCAACTTTGGTCCGAATTCCTCTGTTGCATCCAGTTCCTCCTTTGAAGTAGGCAACGAAGAATCAGTTGTAGCAGTCACACTCTCTATGAGAAAACCAAAACTTGCTATATTTGAAAGGCAAATAAGGAAATACTTTTTCCAAGAAGTGTTAAAGAAAGTTCAAGGAGGCTTTCAAAAAACCTTTAAGAAAGCAAACTGATCAGCATCCTCTATGTCTATGGACTGCTTTGGCCAACTGGGTAGCTGACATTCTGAAACATGTCGACACACTGTGGGTATTTTTTCTTTTAAATCAAAATTTACCTTTTAGACTATACAATTATTAATTAAATTATTATCAGTGCATTTGTTTGCTTCCATTTTGTAACACAGTACTATTTTTCCACTACTCAGAATGAATAAAAAACTCCATGAGATGTGTAAGGTTAATAAACACTGAAAGTTAAATGTCAATAGAACCAACTGGGACAGTAAGTGGACAAAGTATTTTCATTTTAAGCATGTTCTTACACTAGATGTTTTGTTCCCCCTCACTGTATAATAGGCATATTGCATACAGCAGTTTGCTTGTAAGATCTACACAAAAGGTATGTGGCAATGCTAATAACACTGTAACATGCAAGGCCTTATGCAGTGCTGTATTATTCACATTTTCTACATGGCCAGCTCCGTCAATCTCAGATGATCTGCACAGGAGCATCACATTGTGCTAAGAGTCCAAGAATGCGTGATTCAAAAACGAAACTTTTACAAGGTATTTATTTTATGCTGCATGAAAATGAACATCTATTAAGTATTACCTTGTACATTAGAGGAAGAACTGTCTGGTACATCAACTTGCTTGGTGGTTTCTGACTCTCTTTCTGAAGTAGTTGGTTGCTGTTCTTCATCACTCTCTTCTTCAGAGGAAGATGATTTTTCATCTGAGGAGCTCACAAAGATGGCCTTAAATAAGTCCATGGGTGGTCGCCCGCTTTCTTCCTCCTGATTCTTATCTTCATTAGCTACCTGCTAAATAGCATCATAACAGACTGTATTTAAACACTAAAGAAACTAACAATCTCTCTCTCATAAGGAATAACTTCAAGCATGCTGACAGGTATTTACAAAACATTTGGATGGCACAATAGCTGCGAAATAAATCTTAGTCCCAAATAGTAAAGCTCTGAAACACTGCAGAACTAAGCCAGTGTCCTGTAAAAGTAGTGCAGTTTGTGATGACAGATCCCCAGATATTATAAATTCTAATTCATTAATTCAAAGTTCAATTATATAATACTAAATTTAAGCAAAAGGAAAACATCACCTTTCTCCGCAAAACATGCACTCTCCTCTATGGAAAGGAGAAATAAATACATTCTGTGCCTGTGAGCAGAGTGGTGGTAAAGTCACTGAATTAAGTTCCCAGACTACTGAGCTACATTTTTTCTTCTTTTAAGCTCTACTTCAGGTATAATCAGATCTGCAGTCCTTGTAAGCTGCAAACATCTTGCATCCCAGATTTATAACCTCAAAATTCTTCAAAGTGCCATCTCATGCCTTTGCTCATCCTGAGCTAGCTCTTGTGCACACTGACCTGTATTAAATCAATTCATATACTGACCCATCTTATTTCTGGGTTGTCAAGGTTTACAGCAATTCCCTTTAAGTACAAATCCTATTGTACACTCACCGGAGTGGGAAGAGGTTCACTTGTCCCAGTTCCACATTCTTCTGTTATTGGCACTGGTGGCTGCTGATGAACATCAGCTTTTGATCTAGCAAGACTAATGAATTCACTGATAGAATCTTTCTTCTCCTTCTCTTTATCTGACACATCCCACCTTGAAGGTTTCTTTGGTTCTAAAACATCCAAAATATTCAAATCATCTGCATGCCAAATTGTTCTGCATTTCATGGCCTACTTGATTTTAAATTACTCTGCTTCTTCAGTCTGACATTTTTAAAATCTTTCTAATGAATACTTGACCTATAAATGTCTTCCAGGTAGAAGAAATTAGCATTATATCACTAACTTCAGTTTTTATGTCCGTGAATTTTTATTTTCAATTTCTTTGTTTTGGTTTTTTAAATGAAAAAAAATCACATGGCTAGGTTCTCAATGAAAAAGATGCTTTTTCTGTACTATTATCTCATGTATAGCTAAATTAGTAAAGTAACAACAAACTTACTGTTGAGACTGTTACTCTCTTGGATCTTTTCGTTTGTTGCTTGAGTTACAGATGTGGTGGGCTCAGGCACAGTTAAGAAATTAAAAACAGAATACTTGTCTCGTTTCACTTTTGGTAAACCCACTACAGAAGAACTAGAGGGAAATAAAAGTGTTTGCTGATTATTGTTTTCAACACAGAAAAGTCCTCAAATTATCTACAACAAGCTGAAGCACCTACAGTACTCCTTCAAATGCATGCTATTTTATCAGAGGTCACCATATTTCATGATGCAAATAAAAATATTAGGCAGTTCTGTATTCCCTTATAATACAAGAAAACATCAAGCCAGATTTTCCACAAGCAAATGAAAAACTCAGAATTTTAAAAAAAGTGTTAAAAATGTAAGTATCAATTATCTTACTCAGGATATGGATCACGAACATTAAATCTTTTACACAGCAGCTTATCAGGATGCCATTCAAACTTGTCTCTTGTGAGTTTGCCAAACATCTTCATCTTCACAGCTGTTTCCTTATCATCAATATCATTCTGAAAAAGGTCAAACATTTATAGCTGCTAAATAAGTAACAACTTAATGAACTGCTGTAAGACTTAAGAACAGGACAAAGCCATAAATATTTAAATGCTGTTTAACAAATCACTACTCCGTATGCACCGAGCGTTTTCAAAAGCTGCTAAACAAAAGGGCAATAAAATAGCAACATATCTACCTAACAGTTTAAAAGAAAAACAGTGTCAGGGCTAAGGCAACAACTGCAGCTCCAGTGTATTAAAAGACTGTAAACAGCATATACCTCTTGGTCTCGGGGAACTTCAACTTTGTCAACATCATCTTCATACTTGGCCCGGGTAAATCTGGATGACAGTGTTGAATTTGAGGATCTGTAGAACATCGCTGCACGAAAGAACTCCTCCTGTTCTCTTCCTCGCTCCCATTCTGACATATTCGGGTCTAAAAAGCGCTCCAATGTATCTATTGTAAGATAGGGAGAGAAATGCTTAGCAGAGATTACAGCTTACTTCACGTCAACACTTTTCAAACAAAAAATAAGGTAATAAGCAAACATCCTTGCAAATATTTAATGTGTATTTAGCATAAGGGTAGTATTAATCTCAACTGTGTTAATCCCTGATAAATGGAGGTAGTTTTTCAAGACAGCAAGAATGACAGCATTTGCCAAATCCAAAATGGATATTTTAAATAATTTTACTTGTAAAACTGATTCCTTACTCATTGCCCTCTAAAGAATGTTCAAAATACTTAACGGGTTTCACAGGTGATTAAAACAAAAAGTATAATCCAAAGCTTCATCAATAAATAAAATACAGAATGAAAGAGTTTACGCCTGGCTAGGCTTTGGTAACTTTTAAGGGGCTTTCTGGTACATAAAGTGCCCACTGATAAATACAGAGTTTGGACACAGGTTTACAGCAACAGGTTCACTTTTTCTCCCAGAAGGAAGAGGAAATAATACCAGCCACGCAAATACACTCACAGTAGAACAGACCTTTGACCATTCCAGTTATTTATACATTCCTACATTTTCATCATTATGACTCAGGAGGCATTTAGAGTCATATAGTCATAATTGAGAATACTCGATTTTACCCAGGGAAAATCCCAGTCCTGAACAGAGGAACTATGGGTTCAAAGCTCAAGTAGTGTGTCCCAATGCGGCAACCAGAAGAGGCTACTGACCAGAAAATATTTATTTTATATAATGAAAAGGATTTCTAAAAAAACCCCCAAAAAACCCCAAACCACAACTAAAACAACAAACCCAGGTTTTCTACCTATCACTATGTGCTTTCCTCCGTCAAATTTTCCTGGTGCCCATCTTCTTCTTCCCCAATAGCCCCTGTGTACTTCAAAATTTGAAAAAAAACCCCAACCCCTTTTTTTTTAAAGTTTATTTCAAGGCAATCTAGAGTCATGAGCTGATGATGAACTCCCTAGATCAATTTCAGCTTTTTATGCCTTACAGAAAAATCACAGTACTGGAAAACTCACCACAAGGCATCGCCAGTACCTGGTTTAATCTCAGATACACCACAGTATAATTTAATAGCAAAAACCTAAACAAAATGGAAGGAGACTGAAACAGCATGAAAAGAGGTGATGAAGGAGATTGGATTTTTTTTGGTTTTGAGTAAGAACTCTGCATGTATGCTGTGTTTTTACAGTCATAAATTTTTCTGAGAAGAACATAAGTGACAGCAGAAGTTTGAGTATCCAAATGACATATAATACAAGCTCTGACAAGTGTGAAATACTTCATTCACTTTAGGGTCCTTATCTCCCCCTGGTGCAGAGTGTATGGGGTTTCTTTTGATTCTACTGTTACCCAATCATCTTTCTGCCTTTATATGATCTGTCAGTTTAACTCCTCAAAGGGAAAGAAACTAAAGGAAAAGGCTTGTTCCACTAACCAAAGCTGAAGTAAGGGAAATCCAGGAAATGAAGTAGAACTTAACTTCTGCTACATTGTAGAAGTATGAAATGTAATGCCTAAAATCAAGACTTTCTGACAATTGAGTAACAGAGCAGTTTTCCTGAAATCAACATGACTAAGTATCAGTAAAAAAAATCTGTTAACATTGGTCCTAAAAGAAGTAAAGGGAGAAATGCTGTGGAATTAAGGAAGAGAACTCATAGTGAATATAAAATGCATTGGGACAAAAAGAAAAAAACAAACGGGGAGGGGGAGAAAAAAAATTAAGCAAGCAATATTTCACCTTTTTCTCCTTTTTGAAGACTTTTCACAAAATTTTCATATCTTTTTTGTTTTTCGGGATTTTTTGCAAATGGTTTGAAGTCACTAGAACCAGCATTTGCTAACTGTCCCCCCAGCAGCATTTGCCATTTGTGAGCAGCATCTTCTGAAGAGGCTGGCTGGAATCTGTTTTTTGGTGACTGCTGAGACACTATTTTTGCTTTCATTTGTTGTTCAGATGCTTGTTTAATTTCTTTGAGTCTTTCTCTATCTTTCTCAGACAGATATTCCAAAATAGAAGGAGCTGGACCTAAAGCAGAAAGAAAGCAGTAAAAGATAAATAGAAATGAAAAATTACTAGAACTATTTCTTCCCCTTTAGCAGAGGAAAAAATCCTTACCACATGCGTATACAGTCAGATAAAATGCTCTTAAGCAGAAATTAAAAATAAAATGGCATACATGGCAGATAAAAATTTGGCCACTATTACATCTTTTATGCTATTTACATATAACTTAATAAAGTTTGCTATTGTAGATACAAATGTGAGCCACAGTTACAAATTATCTTTTTAGTATATTTGAATGTATTTCAGTGAAACCTCATTTTACAGAAAAAATCCTCACAGCCTAGGATATTCAAAAAAGGCCACAACCCCCTCCACCCCCAAAACAAAACAAAATCCAACACATAGTTTTTGTCTTTAAGTAAATGAAAATACAGACAGCTATGTCAACAATTCAACTGCTGAGATCAAACTGAACAATGGAATGGTATTCTTGCTATGGTAACTAGATTTGATATATTTATGTTAGAAAATAAGCATTCAAGGCCAGACCAAATTATTACTGTTCTATAAACAAAAGGGGACCTGGAACACAAGCAAAAATACGGTCACGAATCTCAGTACCTTTCAGCTCAGTCTCTCCTAGCTGTTCCCTCCTCTGAGCTGCATTCAAAGCATGCCTGCTTTGCTGTGCTGGATCACTCTCCAGTTTCCCAGTCGATTCCTCCAATGTCTTCTGTAAATGGCAGTTTTCATTCCCAGCTATTATCACAGGTCGAAAGTAATGGACTGGTCTGTAATTTCGTGGCAGGCTGGGCGGTGGATAAACCTGGGGGGGAAAGGGGCAACAAAACAAAAAAATCCACTGAGGGAGACAACTTTGTATGCAATAACTATTGTGTTTCAGAAAAAGTCAGTTCAACCTAAGAATTCCTCAATTTACATCTTAGCAGTAAAAACAAATCGTACAAGCTACCAATTCCTTTAGACCCTGTCAGTAAGCGGCCCTGTAATACAAACTCTGGGAACAAACACATTGACAATATATTGTCAACTATGAAAAAATAGGAAAACACGCACATTAAGTGACAGAAAAATTAACAAGAGTCTTAAGATGCACTGCTTTTATTTGAGAAAATACCTCTTAACATTGCTTACTATTTTTTTTAACTGAAGTCAAATGATTTAATCAATTAATTGGACTACTGAGTACTTCTGTACTTACTATATTTTTACGTCTTTCAAAGTGTTTTTCCCCACATTCTTCATATAAGCTGTTACTTCAAAGGTTCTCCTGTGTTCCCTATACAATGCAATTTTATATACCACACAAATATTCTTCCTTTGAAAGAGGATACTGTCATACAATTTATACATACAATTCATACAAATATGTATGGCATGAATTATATCAACTTGAAGACAGGACTCAGAAATTAAATTGTCACCAAAATAGCAAAGCAGACAAAGCATGAGGCCTAATTCTTACAGAAAACTGAATGTTACATATCAAAGATCTAGAACCAAAATATGTAATTTTTTTTATTTTGCAGTTTAATTAAACCATTCCTCCAACTTTATGGCAAGTAGCAGTGAATAGTCTGGAAGGCACTTGTTCAAAGCCAGTACACAGGCAAGGTTTAAATACCTTCAGGAGTCTGATAAATTTTAGGTTTTTCTGTTGAACAGCCCCCAATGCTACAATTTTGTTCATTCAGCAATTTTTACTGCTGACCAGAACATTTATTTCTAAGAACAGAAAAACACCGAGAAGTAGTAGAGTCTGCACAGTTCACATGATGAATGATGCTATTCTTAATACATAAAACATCACTATCTGCTTACCTTGATTGGAGCTGATGATTTTGATGCCAAGGAAAAACCATCCAGGATTTTTCCTATATATTTAAATTCTCTTTCAGGCCCTACAAAATGATCACAAAGTTGGTCAATATTTGAAACATGCATGTTAGGCAATTCTTTTTTTTCCTGAATATTTTCCATTTGTCACTGTCTATTATGAGTTATAATTGTAGTTCGTTGTTTTCACCACCTTTCATTTAAAATTAAGGGTTCTGATTCTGGATTAGTATTATACGAGTAAAAACTGCTACCAGAGTGATTGCTGCAAGTTGAACATGGTTTATAGTGAAGCAACAGTGTCCATACTGTGCACAGCAAACACCAGCAGTGCCATTCATGTGTACAGCCAACATGAACAGGTTCCCCAGAAATTACTACAGTATTTCATGCACTTAAGTGGTGCAGTAAAAATAAAGTGGTACCAAGATAGAATTTGCAAAAATTATCTGAAAATACAGAAGTTTATCTAAAAAAAAAGGTTCTCTTTTCAAGGGCTGGATCATATTTTGTAACTGTCGTTCACCATCATTTGTTTTCTTCAGTGAAACCGAATGCTGTATCTCGCAAAGCAGCAATATTGTCCTTTTGAAATTATGCTTTGAGGGTTTAATCTGCACTGGGATTAGTGGAGGACTTTGGAAATTATTTCTGTAATTGAACACTTCAACACAGAAGGAGGACTAGTTGAATTTTCAGATATCAAGGCTGAAAATTAAAATACATAGCAAATAGAGACTACATTTGTGGGTTTTTTCCCCCCATATTACACTCACTCTTTAAACAGAACCACAGTTCTTACTTTTTTTGGATTTATACTGTTTCGGTGCTGTCCAGCCATACAAGCCATCTCCAGGCTCCTCATCCTTTAGAACTGTATCATATTTTGACAGTGTGTCAGTTGCATAAATATCATCATCTTCTTCCTCTAAAGCTCCTACACCAAAAGCCTAAAATATATATTTTAAGTGAGAATTTGAAAGTGTAAAAGTATTTTTAAGTCACGTATCAGAACACATCTGCATGTGCATCTATTCAACTATATAAAATCTACAGTACAAATATATATACACTGGGAAAAGCGTAGTTTCACCACAAAAATTGAGGTGGAAAAAAAAACCACACCTTAGTGAGCACAAAAGCAAACACATTCCACTCCCTTGGCAGAGAGGGACAGCAAGTTTGGTCTGTACAGGACAGGGACAGCAGACTAGTTCTAGTAAAATAACATGTGCAATCTGACTAACACCAGGTTAAGTTCTCAAAAGGAAAAAAATATGTCAGTTAACATGGAAATTAAACAAGTAGAATTCCCAGAAAACATAAACTGACAGTGCTTCTAGATAAGAACTACAAATACCCTGGAGCAACACAAAACCTCTCTAGCTGACAGATACAGCATTACTGAAAGTACAATACACAAAACCATAAACTAAATCATACTGACTATTAGTTTTATCTAATCGAAGTAACACAAGATGTTTTTCCATCCAGCTACTCAGAGTCAGGTATTTTTTAGAGTTGTCTTTTATAGTTTCAATAAGTGAAGGCATTTGAGAGTTCTAAGGATTTTTCCACATCTTCAAAGTAAATTCTAAAAAATCCTATTCTCAAACCACACTTAACATTTTTTACAATAATACTACAATGACTAGGAGCTTTTCACGTAAGAAAAAACAAAATTATTTGGATTTTACTGCACTAATCATAAAACACATTAAAAAAATGTCCTCACCTGACCTGTAATACCTAGTTTTCTTCCTTTACTGTGTCTCAGATCACCAAGTAAATTGCTTGTTTCCTCAGAACCACCTGTGAAAAGATTCAGGTGCTCTCTTCCAGATACACCAAACAAAGCTTGTGAGGGGTCCAAACCCTTATAGCCAAGTCCATGGACATTGTCCTTTGGAGTTAAATCTACAGGCATTACATCTTTCGGTGCAAACGTCACATTCTCTGGCTGGAATTCATCCTCTTCATCCTTGTATAAAATAAAAGTTTATAAGAGCAAATATGACTAAAAGTTCTGTATGTTGAGCTTATACAACATTCAGTTAACATGAGCCTAGGCAAGTCTGCATTTCCTGAATTGTATATGAACTATACCTGCTTACGTAGCAAAAGAAGAAATTTAGATATTAAAACCTTTCTTCACATTAAACATAAAAAGTATTTATAAACACTTTTAAGAAGATTTGAAAATGCATTTTTCAATACTGTTCAAGGACACTGAAGAAGTTGTTTTGTTTTTTTATATGTTATCACATATTCTTACATAAGTCAACAAACCAATTGTGCCTGTTCAATACCTCAGAAGCTTCAGACAGTCCAGGTGGTAATGCACAACCATATATTTTCACTGTAGGATCTGTAAGAGACATCGTAACACCACACTACATCAATAAAAGGAGAAAGTTGAAATCAACTTTCTAATCATTCTACTAATATTAACTTTCTACTAACAAGACAGTTAATTAGCTCAGGAACTTCCCTGAACTTACCAGGTTTCTGTCTGCATGGCTTTCTTTTGACTCGTGGTCCAATACCTTGTCCTTCTTTCCAGCCCATTTTTCGTAACAGTTCAACCCCAACTGTTATTCTACAAAGAAAACAAAAGGAAGCAAAACCCAAAATTACTTCAAACCACACCTTTATTATTTGTTGATAAATAATATACCTATATAATATTTGAACTTGTTTTTATATCCCACTTTAAAATCAAATCTGAATGTATTAATATTTGCATACACACTCCCATTTATAAATGTTTACGTGGTACCAGTCTGCACATTCAAGGTGGAGGCCACATAGGAAATGTAACACTGCAGGATCTTCCAGTCTCTCACAATTACTGTGATCAAACATTACTTTTCTAAGCAGTACAACACTTTTAAGTGAAAGGAACTGTTTGGCAAACTTTTATGTAAATTTACTTACTTAGATGGTCCTATTAAATCATCAAATGCAGTGATTCCTGGAATGGGAGCAATTACTCCTGCAATCTGTCTAGCTTTCTCCTTTATTCTGTCTTTAGCTTTAGATGCAAAATCATCTGTAGTTGTAATATCTTTTGGTGCTATCCCAAACTCACCAAGATCCTGGAAATATACACAAAATGAAAACATTTAGATTAAACATCCCTCAAATTCTTACTTACTGTAATAGTAAAGTAATGAAAATGGCACATAACGTTGATATTGGCTAATTTTCTCAAGCTACTTATACAGTAGTTTTTTCAATAGCTTTAGTGGAAATATCTTAAACCGCTTCAAAAGCATTTGCATTTTCTGATAAAGTGAAAGGGTTGAGTTCTGGTTTTATTATTTAACACTGACATTACAGGAGCTTCTTAAGTGAACCCGTGAAACCATCTATATGACCTAGTAGTATAACACCGTGTACAAGAAGTAATTTTAAAGTTACTTCAATTTTTGCTGTTATGGCAACTATTTACACAAGTTTTCGATTCCTTTCTAAATTTACCTCTTCATCCATGAAGTCTTCTGGTCCAAGAATGGTTCTGTCTGCTCTCTTCTGCCGTGATGACACAAAAGCTGAAGGTGTCCATCCTTTAAAGAAGATAAATATTTAAGTAAGGTACTTAAGGCAACATGGTATTTGAAAACAATCCAAATATTTCAACCTTACATCTTAAGTATACATCAAAGAACATTTGTAAAATTACAGTCCAAAGACTCAAGGAGAAATAACTTCAGCAATACTGTCTCAACTGTTCACAGTATAAGGAATAGCAGGAACAAAAATGCTTAATGACAGTTAATTTGCTTTCACTAATGTGAAAATATGGTTCTCAATTTAACCATTCCCAGAAGACAGCAAAATATCTAACCTTCCTTTGTGCCAACAGTGTTAAAGTAACCAGCTGAAAAGCCACCAGTAAATGCTCCATGGAAACGCTGGTATCGTCCCTTTGCATCTTTAACAGTCTGCTCTTGAAGAGGAACTGGCTTTTTAATTCGTTCACCTACAATGAAATAAACCAAGAAAGTAAGACACAATTTTACATGAAAAAGAGACTTCCCCCTTCCTCCAGAAGCCGTTCCTTCAAGTAAGAACAGGATCAAACGCTAGCCACCCTGAAGTGGAAAGCATCAGCAGTTTACATTTATTTCCACCGCACTGTAACTATTTGTATACACCCTTGATGCACATCGCTAAAGGAAAAGCATGAAGCATTCACATCAAAACTCTTAATTCTACTGACTTCTGAGAACATTGGGGGTTTTTTCTGTGAAAGGACAGTTTTAGTTTTTAGGTGTGCAAAATCTCTGGCAGGATTTCTTCAGTAATTGTTTGAGAAATTACACATCAAAAGTGTCTAAACTAAAACAAAACATAAAAGCCACAGACTTTGACATAAACATTTTCCCCTTTTTAACAATATTTCTTGAATAAAGTGGCACCGACTTGGGAGTCACAACTGTACATTAGTCCTTCAACGACGCCCTGTTCATGTCATCAAGATAAGCATCGGACGGTCAGATTAGCATAACTACTGCGTACACTCGAACTTTTATACTTGAACTATAGTGTCTGGGTGTTTTTGGTTTTGGTTTTTTGTTTGTTTGGGGTTTTTTGAGGCTTGGGGAAAGCACAAAAGCAAAGACTGGCACCCGGCTCCACCCAGTGCAGCGCCGCCACAACCCGGGGGTACCCCAGCCCCACCCGCAAACCGCTCTAGTGCCGAGGCCTTTCCCACTCCGCTGCCAGGCGGCTCGCCCTGTGTCGGGCCAGATCCTCTCCCAGGGCAGCACGGCTGCCGAGAAAGGCCCCACGCCCCGCGGCAGCAGGAGGAAGGGGAAGCAGGTCTGCGCTGAGCCTACACGCCGCAGTTCCCCAAAGTAAGGGATGGAGGGCCTTCAGCCGCGAACCGGACCGGACCGCGCAGGCCCTTCGGGATACCCTGGCCCCAGCGCCTCACGCCGGGCCGCTCCCCAGTGCTCGCCACAACGATTGACGAAAGGACGGAGGAGGAACAAACGAACCTCCCGGGGATCCCTTACCCTCCTGCAGAGGCTGCAGCGCGCTTCCATAGCTCACCAAATCCTCCTCCTCGCTGTCGCTGCTCTCCGCCGCCATCTTACCCGACGGTGGCCGCCTGGCTCGCGGCGGCATCACAAGCGGGAGGCGGGGCCGCCCCGCGCCCGGCACCTCCCGCCTCCGAGAGCGGCCGCTGCGCCCGATCGGCGCCCGTCAGCCCCGGGGCCCCGCCGGACGGACGGGAGCGGCGGCATCGCCGAGCGCCCTGGAACCCTTCAGCGCCTCTCGGCCTCATCGCGGCATTGGGCCTGCCCGCCGGGCACAGCGCGGTCCTGCGGGCCCCTCTCGGTCCCCCCTCCTGCGGGGAGCGACGGTAAAGCGGGGAGGGCACGGCGGGGGCCGGACCGTGTCCCGGCCGCGCGGGTCCCTCCAGCGCAACCGTGTTTGGCTGAAAAATTCCCAGCCCCAGCGGTCTGGGAGCTCTGCGGAGCTGCCGTGTGCGGCTCCACATCCGTGGTCCGATGGTTGTCTGGTGTCTTTAAAAATTACCAACGCCACATAATGTCAAACTCTCGGTCATCAGTAGCCATGCGATACTCCCTCGAATCATCGAGTGCACCAGATAGATCAGGCCCCCGCGGACTCAGGGCTAGGAAAAGGGCAGCAACGACTCTGAGAAACAGATTTTATTTAAATCAAGGTGTAAAGCGGACTCCATCCTGAATCAAAATCGAGGGAGTTGTGGATTTCATTGTACTCTTAACCAAATACATGTCAAAATTTGCCTAACCACGTTGTTTTACGAGCTGTTCAAGAAGAATTTGCACAGAAATCAGGGCAGAAGTCAGAGAGTTCAAACCTTCCTTCAAAGAGCTTCACCCCTGAACGCTTTCAGGTATCTCTGTACCTCCTTGGGAAGTCCTGTATCGAGAGAGAAACGTTTACTGAATGTATTTTGTACAAAGACCAGTATTCACCAGTAGGACCCAAGTGTTCAAAATTTGGATTTTAATTTCCAGTGTTACCTCTTCCCCCCAAAAAAAACAAACAAAAAAGAAACACTGCAATTTGTGCTGAAGATTCTATCAATCCACAACGTTTGTAAGTATCACCAGTTTCTTTGAAATCCTTGAAAGTAAATCAAAACAGAGTCTTCAGAGATTCCTGCCCTTAACAGGTAAGACTTCTGTATATTTTCTATTTCTGTTCATTTGTATTCATAGAATTGGTTTCTTTCAAAGTGAAACTACTGGAGTTTCATGTGATTTCAGGTTTCCATAGGAAATATTTACACGGTTCCGTGCGAATAGGGAGTACTCTGTTTCATTTAGGTCTAATTCACTTAGAAACAATAGAGTGGAAGCCACAGACGACACGTATCGATGAGCATTATCTTTTCTCATCATTACTAAGCACTTAGCTAGAACATACAGTGGCAAAATGAGTTGTTAGTGTGTTTGCTGTTTCTGTTTGTTTAGGAAATAATTGTTCCTGAATAGTCGATACTATGTGACTTTGACTTAACACACCGGTTTAAATAAACCTTTTTTACACAATGTTAACAGAAAATCTTTTGAGCGTTTTGTCTGATGAATTCAAAGAGTTGGGGTAATCAAATACTGAAGCTTTTTTCCCCATTTTTTGCATCCCAGTGGTATTTCCTTCTCCATGGTAAACTCTCTCGTTTACAATTATTAAACCAGGTGACAATTGCTATTTGTTGCTGTTAAGTAAGACAATAACTCCAATGTCTTCTTTTTTAATTGCAATGAAACTAAAATATTAGTAGAACTGAATCGCTTATGTTTAAAATAATTTTTTATAGAAATTTGTCTGGTGAAAAAAACCCCAACAGTCTGCATTTTTTAATGAAAGGTCACATACTTGCCAGTGGATGTAAGGCTGAAATTGAGTCCTAAAGCCATAGGTGGACTTCAGGCTTTTGTTTTCCAATACATAGTTTTCCACATCTGTTTCTGTACTGGTTCATCAAAAAGATCAGGCATAGAAGTGTCTTGCTATGTCTTTTGTTGTGTTATTTAAAACCACTTCTTCAAATAGATTTGTTGCTTAGTTGTAAGTCATGCGAGTCACTGGAACTTCAGACTAAAATTGGTATAATCGATGTATAAAACAAAAAAGCAAAAACTTGATTCATTTAAAGGCTTTTTAAACCACATTAAAGAAAGAAAACAAAAATATAAGTACAGGAAGTATAAAAATCCCATCTTTTTACAAACGAACAACAAAAAGAGACAAACTAATCTCTGCGTTATCTTGCATTCAATGGGAATGTTTCCCTGAATATTCCTCCTGACAACTCAGGGCTGTCGTATCAGTTGACAAAACAGTCACCTGAAGGTCAGCCCCTGGGGCATTGCTTTAGCTTCTCCAAAGTGCTACTTTAATTTTTTAAAGGATTGGAAAAAAAAAGAGATAACACATATTGTTCTTAAATACACAGACTTTCATCTATCGATCTCAGTTAAAGGCAAGGCATTAGCTGGGAAAAGTGGGGATGATTTTGCCCATGTTTCGTCTCAGTTTCCACATAAACTGCAATGTCTTGTTTCCATTGTGATTTCATAGTAGAATAGGCAACGTGTATTAGTTATTTAATAGTAAATGGGATTTTTTTCAGTGAAGATAATGCTGCAGTTGATACATGCAGTTAATACCGCTAAGGTGAAGAAGCAACAGTGGAGCGCTGCACCTACAGTAAATCATATTGTGGTTATCCAAAGCCCTGATACTGAGTTTGTGTACCATTTGCATATCATTTTACTGTTGCTCAGTAAATTTCTTGGCAAGGAAATCTTCTACACCATCTTGTAAATTTGTGACAGTGTCAAAGCATATTCACATCACTGCTACTACTGTGCCTCATGCCCTATTTTTGCAATTTGCAATCTTTTTTTTTTTTTTTTTCTCCCCACAAATACTATTTGGAAAGAGAGTGGGAAAAAAATCGACCTATGATCACCTTTTCTCACTCCTCACCTAGTATTTGCCTACAGTAGGCAGACATTTGCTTCATTAAGAACTGCAATCTTCAGAAATAAAAGACTATACTAACTCAACTGAATCACTGCAGTGAAATTTATTGACATAAAGCAACAGGCTGTCAGGGTTACTGATAAAATCTTTTTGTCTTTCCGATCAGAATCTAGATTTAATATTCAAAGCCACCAACAATAAGAACTGAAATGTGTAGCCATCTGTCAGGTTCAGAATTCAAAAACCTACCTTGAGAAACAGCAGGAGTTGATGCATACTTCTCCCTTCATACAGTATAACTCTAAGGTGCTTTTGCTGGTAAGCCTCTGGGTCTCTCTGGGACAAAAGATGTCTTGTAGGCACCTGCTACCACCATGTAGCCAAAAGGTCTGTAAAATCTGAGATAAGAAACATTGTCTCACCAGAGAGCAGCCAGATTCCTATCTTGGGTATGGAACAGTGCATCAACAAGTACCCCGGCAGGAAATTAAATTCCCAAACTGGGACTATTTCGTAGCGGCCAAAGAGAAGATTATTGATGGGATTTCATATATTCACATAGTTTTTCATATGATGGGGGAGGAGAAGGAGAGGATTAAGAGACTGAGTGGAGTGATACAAACATATGAGAAATATGTACATATATATCATATATATGTGTCTGCAGTAAGGGTGTTCAGATTCTGGTCCCAATTCTTGTCCCTCTTACCTTTAGTATTGTGGGACAAAGAAATGGGACAACTCAAGCTCTGCCAATTTCCAGCATGGTCATTGTCTAGATCACCTGGCTGCTTTATCTGTGAAAATGCACACAGCCAGTTAGCACCTAGTTTTGCAAAACTAAGAGAGATACTATGCAGAGATAAGAATCATTGCTTTCAGATTCAACACTTCATGCAGAACTGTTTTGCCAATTAACGGGGCAACTTAAAGGACACAGACACCAATGGAAAGAATGGTCTTATTTTACTATGAATAGTAAGGCAACACAAAAGTAAAATGATACATTTACTAAAACGATAGCAACACACTCGGCTTTAACAACAAGCAAAAATAAGCAAGTAATGCACTTAATCATTACTATGGAAGAAAGAAAATAGTGACTGAGAAAGATACATCACCAAGTGCCTAAATACTTTACCGTCATCCAGAGTCCACAATTGCAATCGCTGGGGAGCCCCACTTCCTGGAGAGGACCTGGAGAATTTTTCCTGGCAATTGGGAAGATCCTACACAGTGTGTCTACCCATAGGTGAAGTCTCCAAAATCGCCCTGAGAGGGAGTCTAGTTTTTATAGGCCCAAATCAGCCAGTCAAAGTGACTTGTTTATATTTTTAGTGCAGAAACACCTGGGTCTGATGGCACACTTCCCAACTAGATGGGGCCAGGGCTTGGCCAGGGCCCAGGCATCGGCTTCGGAGGGTTTTCCCTAAAATATCATACAAACAAGCCTCTATTAATGTCAGTTGGGAAAGTTTCTTAAAATGATACATTTCTTGCAAATAACTACACAAAGTTATGTGAAAAGTTTCTAAAGAAGCTGGTTTGGTCTTAAACAGCTACCTTAAGTGTCTTGGTCATCTATTTTTAGCTAAGTAATACTGATGGTGTTAGTCACATAGTGCCCAGGATTCATCGTGTAAGTCAGCCCTGGCTTGGGCCTGCTGCTCAGGCCTCAGCACATTAAGAACATATTGATATTCTTTAGATGCAAATTCTTAAACATTTGATGCTTTCTTACAGATAGTGCATGTCCAGTGCACCAGATCATAGATTTTACTCTCTTGTAATATTAAAGATAAATGTCAAGCAAACATCTGTACCTACACAACCCATTTTCTGAATGCATTAATCTATATTTCTAGCCTGTATATCTCAATCTTTACAATGCAGCAACTAAGCCTTCTGATTCATGCAGTAATCATGAGAAAGTTTGCAGTATGAACCCAACTCTATTTAGGGATTCTAATAGCAATCAAAAAGTTAGTGGAGACAAGATGATGAAAAGAGCAGGGACATGGTTTTTTTGAGGGTAATCGAGTTTTGGAATGTTCTAAACTGCAATTTACATTCCAGGGTTAGAGAGCACTCCCACCCAGTCATTACACAGCTGAGCACTACTGAGACCATACAATCGATATGTGCCTTTTGCAAAAAAAAGCATCTTCACCATATGCAGACAAAACCTACAGTGACTTAGTTAAGAAATACTCTATCAGTCCTAATGCAGTCATGATGAAACACCGTTTATCCAAGTAAGGGGAAGGCACAGTCTAATCTGGCAGTTGTGAGGGTGCTGGTGACACACCCTGGACACGGACACTAACAATGGGGAGGAAGCATGTTATCTTGGACTCCTGGTTTTACCACAGAATCTTACTAGATGTGCTGACTTTGCTTTATTCAAAGAATCCCCCAGCAACGAAGAAAAGCTGCATTTTGTCACCAGCATACATTAGAAATTGTCTTTGGTATTGTATCATGCAGAAATTCCTGCAAATTTTTATTTTACACATAACCATGATAATCATCATTGTTGTTAATTGAGCCTTTGGCCTGACTACAGGCTCTTAAGACTTTATTTGGAGTAATAGCTGTAGCCTTTCAATGAGATCAGTTTTCACTAAAGCCAGTGACAGCAGTGCAAACTCGAAAGATGGTCACATTAATGTTGTTTTAATTGCCAGATTGTATCAGCACAGCCTGCGCAAGCAAATGACTCATTTATCTTCAAATAGTTTCTATGTATTGCATTGGAATTTTATACTGATTTGCAAAATTTTAATTTTAAAATCCTTTTTGTCAGATAAGTACCTTTTCTAATAGCATAAAATTTAAAACATTTTTACAAACTCAGAAATTGGAGCAAGTTTCCTACTTTCACCTATTTATATTTAATACATATTTTGAGACATTCATCCAGTATCATTAGAATTATTGGGGGAAAAAAAGTAGTGAGGTGAGAGTGAGCAAAATCACAGAAAACAACATTCAGTTGATTTCAAGACAGCAAATCTTTGGATCCCAATTTCTGAGTTACTGACTCTAGCATTCTTCCTTCAAAACGTCTAGTAGACACACAGTTTAACCAGCCTGCCCTGTAGAATCCTCTGGAGACCCCAGTATGTTCAAAGAACCGTTTCCTTTAAGGATATATTTCCAAGGATATTTTTTCATTTGGTAAAAAGATGTTCTCTCCTCAGAGTTTTTTGCTTCACACAACTACACTGTAATTCTAAGAAAGCTAAAAAAAGAGAGAGAATAGGCCAGGGGAGGTGGGGAGGAAGGTAAGTTTGGTAAATACCGATAGAAGTATTGCCATCTTTCAATGCTAACTATGCAGCAAGCTCTGTAGGTTAGGCATGGCTAGAAATAGGAACCAATATCGGCAAATTCCTCACACAAGTGTCCAATAGTATTTGTGAAACCGGTTACGCAATGGAGTGTTTCAGACAGGTTGTCTCTCTGCTGCACGAAAAACTGCAGATGTTGAGGTGGGTCCCGTAGCAGTTTCCCGGAACCTTTCACCGAGATACCGCTGCCCTTTTTAGGGGCCCGGGCTCCGGGACCTCTCCCAGGCTCCTGCCCTTACACGTATCAGGGTGCGGGCGGCCGGGGCCCCCCAGAGAGCCCAGGGAGAGCCCAGTCCTGCGAACCGTGCCGGCAGGTCGATACGCACCCCAAAGCCGGTCGCTGCAGCGCGATGTGGCCGTGTGGGCCCTGGGTACCACGATCGTGGTGCTCCTCGCTGCGGGGGGCACCTCCGGGGTTGGGAGCATCCCTCCCAGATGAACGAACCTGCTTTGAGGGGCAGCCACCCGCGGGGAACCTCGTCTACCCAAGGCGGACCCCAGGGAAAGCTGGTGGCGGCCCTACGGTGCCGTCGCCAGGCTGGGCAGCGCGGGAAGCCGCGGGGAAGCGCCGGGAGGCGAGCGGTGCCTTCGCGGCAGCCAGCCAGACTCCGGCACGCTCCAGTGGAGCACGACCGGAGGGCCGAAAAGGAGCGAGCTGAGCTGCCACTGCGCAGCGAGGCACTGGGCTCCGCTCTCAGTCAGCCACAGCCACCGCCCGTCTCCGAACGACGGGAGCCTCAGCCGCTCCGCCGGGGCTTTTGCAGGAAGTGGCCCGGGGGTCGCTGCAACGACCTCGACAGGACCACTGGGCGGCGGAGGAGCAGCGCCGTGGGGTGGGGCAGCTCCTCCCCGCCACCACCGGAGGTGGGGCTGGGCGGTGCCGTGGGGCAGTGGCGGCATTTCCTCGGGGTCGCGGCTTCGAGGGGAAGAGCTCGTCTCGCAGGAGCGGTAGAAGGACGGCCAGTCGGCCGGCTCGCTCGCCCGCCCGCCCGCCCGCCCGCCCAGAGATGACAGACGCCCTGCTGTCCCGCGGCTGCCAGGCGGCGGAGCCGGCGGGGGACGGCTACTTTCGGAAGGTGGGAGGCTCGGTGGCTGGCCTGGGGCGGGTGGGCTGCGTGCACAGTGGGCTGTGTGCCCGGGGCAGCGCCTCCCGAGGATGGTTCAGGGCTGGGGGGCCCCCCTCTCCGTCGCTCACGGTCTGCTTTCTCCCGGCGGAGCGTCGTGGGCTCCGTCCCATGGCAGCCCACGGGGATGGGGAGCAGCCTTGGGGGGCGATGGGGCAGGGAGGCGAGATGGGGACCTCGCTCTGACAGAGCGCGGCTGCAGGCGCTGCCCGGCCTGGACTCCGGCGAGGGGATACGCCTTGAGCTGGCGGGGCGCTGCGCGGGGACCCGGGCGGCCCTCCCCTGCTTCTGAGCTGGGCGTCACCCTGAAGGACAGGAGCACTTTTAACTTCACAAAACGAGTCAAATTGCGCTTGTCGGCCTTCTTTTTGCTGCCTTTATTTCCCCCCTGCAGCCACCCGCTCTCTTCCCCGTTTGCTTCTCACTGCGTCTCCTCGCGCGCTCTCTAGTAAATTGCCTTATGTACCTGTAAGAAAGTTTACTGGAATAAGGTAACGAAGTTAACAGATTCGTTAGGAAGTTCCTAATGAACACTTGCCCTAATTACTTTTCAGACTGACTGGGCGGCTTATGCCATAACCTGCACCCGAGTTCTTTCTTCACAACAGTAATTATAGTTAAGTATTGCTGTAATGCAGGCAGCCCTGTGGGGTCCTGTGAACTTCACTGGAGGTAAAGGGCAGTAAGTGCTGTTTTCAGAGAGCTTTGATTCGGCCTTCCCTGGCTGTTTTTATGTTCTCAGCACCTGTAACTTTCGTCCATAGGTTTCAAGTCGGGGTGTAGGTACACGGGGGTTTCGGTGTAGATTCTGGATCCAAAACCATGAACCGTCTAGTCTGTGGAGGGGGGGAAAAAAAGCTGCATACATCAGGTTGTTGCTGCCCGCCTTTGCACAAAAATAGCCCCATTACACACTTCAGCAGCCACCTGGATGACATGGTAGGGAGGCACGTATGCTTTGCTTTGTTGCCATCTTTACAGGCTGTTTGATTTTTTTGCCGTAGTATTTATCAAATTCATAAGCTTGCAGGAGCTTAAACAACACCACTGCCCTTTAGCAGAGGAACTGTTTCTAGCTGAAAAGAGCCAAGCTTTACCTGTGCCAGCCATGCTGCAAGGAATCACTACCACCTTGTACATAACTAGACAGACTGAAACAAAACTTTGCCCAAATCTTGTCTGGCTTCTTCATTTGAGTAATTCTACTATAATATTTGGTGAGTAAATTACTTTTTTCTTAGTAGTCTGTAGCAGCTAATCATACAATGTGGCCAAGTTGTAGTTACTTAGTTTTCATAGCTATGTTTTCTACACTGTAGGAAGCTCATAGGCTGCCTTGAGGCATGTTAGTAAAAAAGTTGACTTTTCATGAACTTAAGTTAAATAAATCAACTTTTCCACCTATTTGTTTTTACTGATAAGGGCTAACTGAAGTTTAGTACCCAAGTTGTGCCTCAGGTCGTAAGAGTAGTGAATCTCCTACACTCAGAGTTGCTAAAGGACTGAGTTATTTAAGTTAAGTTATTGTATGTTACAGTTAAGGTCACTGAAACAGTGTTAGATCAATGTAAAGCCTATAGGACAGGAATGAAGTTTTTCTCATATATGAAAATACTGTAAGATCAATTTAATATCTAATGATGAGCATCTTTCCTATTGCTTACTGCTTTAAGACATAAGTAATGAAAATGTGGGAATCTGATAAAATCTGAGTGAGCTAAGTGCTGCAGTGAAACGTTCTTTCCTCTGTTCCCTCAGATCTTGGAAAGGTTCAACCAGCTCCTAAGTGTCTTTAATAATGTTATGAACTTCAGATTAGGCTTGATGCTCAGAGCCTTCGGTCCCTAAAAATAAGCAGGAAACCAGCATACCTTGTTATACATTAGTTGAATGGTCTCAAAGGTCAGAGCTTTAATTCTGACTTAGAAGTTCCAGGTGAAGGGGGGAGGAAAAACAGAACACCAAAAAAACCTCACTGAAACAATCCCACTCCTGGAATCTTTAACAGGTACAAGCTGTGAACCCAAGGAGATGCTTTAAATGCAGTATATGCATGGTCCCTGTGAATGGTATACTTGGTGATTTCACGTGACTGAAATGAGTGATGGAGCTTTTGGTGGGTGTCCATGGGTCTTTCCCCCTTCCTCTCTGAGTTACCTTGGTATTGCTTTCTCCTTCCTTTTTAAATTACACTATTTGTTTTCCCGGAAGGATTTCAGGGTTGGTTTACCCCTTTTGTTGGTGCAGAATCACATCAATTTCCAAGGATAGTCCTTGTGTTTTTAGGTCAAAAGATGCTTACTTAATTGTTTTTTTTTTTTATTCTGTAAGTTGTGGAGCAAGGTGAAAACACTTGCTTTGCATCGGTCCTGCTCAAACATGGCTTCCAAGCACTATGTACACAATGAGGTTGCCTTAGACTCTTGATGTTTTCTTTTGATGAATGGATTACTATGGGAAGTGGGCTCAAAGTCTGTATTGCTCTGTTGTGTATTATGCTTTTTTGAAGTTTTAAATACAGCATACCAGAAAGCAGCCCTCAGTATCCCCAAGATGCAGTATGTAAAACAACTTATTTACTTAATTTTTGTTCAGTGCCTTTTTTCTTTTTTAACGTAGGGAGGGAGCCCCATAAAACTGTGACTGGCTAAAAATAGGGACACAGATGCACAGTCGTGTTTCCTGCTCTGACTTCCATTGTCACACTAAAAAGTGACTCTGCCATGTGAGTCTGAGATGTGATAGGTGCCAGCAACTGAAGTCTACTTGCACCCTTTCTCAGATTTACCCTCCCCATTCCCTTCCAGTGATGTCACAGCTGCTCCAGAGAGACCTTTTCCTCTTTCCCTTACCTTGTCTTTTTCCATTATCTCCTTTTTCCCCATGGCAAAGACCTATCATTTATATATGCAAAATTAAATTTTTCCTTAAACCTGAAAGATGCTTTGAGCTGGCTCAATCCTTGTGTGTCTTTTGTTGGTGGTTTTCCTTTTTTGATCATCTAATTTAAAGGAAATTTACCTGTGCCACACAGGGTATGTATAACTCTGTCACTGTTGCCCCTATTCACTTCCTCTTATATCACCCCTCCAAAACAACCCTCTTCAGCTGTTTGATGAGCTGCAACCAAACTTGTGAGAAGAATTTTACTTTTAAAAGCAGAACAGACAACAACAAGAAATATCCTTGCTGGTGTCCTGAAGAGGATATGGCAAAATGGAAGAAGCACCTTACTTCCCATCAAAAAGAAGATGGAGCTTCTGCATGGAACTTTTTAAGTTCTGGGAAGATAATGTACCAGGAACTGGTTCTGCTACTGTTCTGTTTATCTTGGCTTAGTTTAGTGTACATTGCCAGGGCAAACTGTACCTGTTCTCCTGGATGGTGTGAGTCCTCTTGGACCATCACCCTCATATCTGGACCTACTCTGTATGGAGTTTCACATTATTTCAGTTACTGATCTGTGAATCAACCATGCATATCCCACACATCCATCCAAATTTTGCCCCAGTCTTTCTTCCCTATGAAAATAATGACAAAACTAATGATAAGAGCAAAGAACAATTTGTTTTAAAAGTAGAGCAAAGCATTTAGACAGGAAGGATTTTTTCAACAGACCAATAGTAATTAAAGCAGGTCTGTTGTCACGTGCAGCTTTGCTTACGTGAGATGCTTCTCCCAACCATGGTTATTTTTTACACGTGCTATGGTTGGTTCTGTGACGTCTTTCAGGGTTTTTTTTAGTTACCTTAGAATTTTTGTGAGAGAAACAGCTTTCTTTCTTTTTTCAAGCTCCTCTCCCCTTCTATTTTCTTCTTTTTTTTTTTTTTTTAAATAGCACACCACCACCCCACTTAATCAGTAAGCTTTTGCAAAGTAAATATCCCCGAGACACATCAGCATGCAGAAGTCAGGATATTTATAATACAGTATTCATCCAGTCACAGGATCCAATGCTTGTGTGATGACCTATTAGTAGGGCTATGCCTGCCTTGTTTTTTGGGGGCGTTTTTTGTTGGTTTTTTTTTTTTTTTTTTTCTTGTTTGGTTTTTTGGTGGATAGGAGCCGAGCAAGGAAGAGATACCTAGCAAGTTCTTTCTGCTCTATTTTTCCCACCTTGACTTACTGCTTTGTCACACCTTACACTGGCCATAACTTTTCAAATTTCTCTCATCAGTCAGAAAGTTGCAATAAATGGTAAGAAAAAGCCATAGTTAAATTTTCCAAGGTTACCATTTCTGCAGCTCTCTAGGTATTGGCTGGCTCAGCATGAAGCATCCCAGCTTCAATTTGGTTGTTCTGGATAGCAGTCCACTGTGCTACACAGAGGCAGAAGCAGTAGGACAGCTAGCTTAATGAATCCTTAGATTCTGATCAGTTGAACAACAATGCATATTTTCTCTTTTTTAAAGCTTTGCTTCCATCTGTGAGGCTAGATACTTATCATATAGACCAAGCTGATTCAGAAAGAAAGACTGTATATTAGTCCCCTGTGTCAGGGAAGAAGGCTAAAAGCAGAAGCAAGCAGTTCCATAAATGAAGCACCAGACTGAAAATGATAGGTATGGTAACTAGCTCATGAATCAGCACTTCCCTAATTAGCTCTGCATGTCCTTCCCCTCTTTTTGGGCTTTTTTCTGCAGGGCTTCCCCCCACCTGTTGTTAATGTATCAGTTTACCAACCTGCCACACCTGTCCTTCCACTGAGGTTTAGCTCATGGGGTTCTTTTAAAGTCATTAGTAGCCAGGCAACCGTCAACATTAGCATTGACACAGGAATATTTATTTGGCTATTTGTTCTCTTTCCACTTGTCTTGCAGGACAGAAACAACATAGCAATGATTCATAACCCTTGTCATCCCATATTCACACACATATACAAATTCATAAAACCTAAAACAGAAAGTAGGCCTTCATGTGAAACTAAGAATCATCTGAAACTTGGTTAGTCAAGAGACAGATGTCTCTGATGAAATATGAATGTTGATTTTGCTTAGTGAGTGGAGTTCATGTAGGAAATGCATCTTTGGAGTTCAATACAATTAGTTCTCTAACTTTATATTACTCTCTGGGCCAGGCACTTAGAACTATAAAACACTTGTTCATGGCACAAGTAGACCAGGCTCTGGAAGACCAGTTCTTCCCCACCTCTTTTCTTAAAACAAAAACCAACAACAACAACCAAATCCCTCAGATAAACCTTGTACTTCTGAAAGATCTACAGTATATAGCTAAATTTTCAAAATTGAACTAGTGGTAACATGCAAAAAGAAGCACTAATTGTAGTACTGGAAGAAAGTAAGGAAATGACGATTTAGCAGGACTTGGGATCAGTTCTAGAAATGCTGGTGTGAAATACGCTGTTTGCTGCAATTGCTATTAGAGCAGTTCCATACATACTTGTTATTTAAACATACATGTTTACATACCTGGAGGATATGGCCAGTTGTGTACACTGTTGGGCTTGACAAGCAGCATAGGCTTCACTGGCTGGAAAGGAATGTTTTCCTTTAAGTAAGGAGGCACACCCAGTTTCAACTCTGTGTCACCTTCAGACAGTGTGGCTCATCTTAAAAGTTCAAACCAATACTTTGTAAATCATATTTATGTTAATTTCAAATACTTACTGCTATTACTCATTGCTTGGCAAACAGTCATGATTTTTGCGTTCATCATGACTGATTATCTGATGTGAGCCATGTAGAAATGCTGTTTGGGAAAGCAATCTTGTACATGGAGGAAGATGAAACTAAGCACTTGTTTGGACCTGTTTGCTAAATAACTTTAGTATGCAGAATTTGTGCTTCATGCAGAGGGGTATCTTTCCCAGATGGTGTATTTCTTGTGGGGTTTTTTCACATATTGGTCATTTTTGCTGCCTTCTACACAGACTTCTACCCATCAGTTTTATGGCAGCTTGATTACGATAAAGAGTTTAAACCTGCAAATGAACACAAACTAGCTGAGTGTCCTCATCCCCTGTGCAGGAGATGTAAAAAGCAACATTTTCCAAAAAGTGAAATATTAATTTCTTATAGGCCTTGTGAAGTTAATGGGAGGCATATGCTTGCAACAGGTGAGCATATCCTGAAAACAGACTCCTCTATCCATAAGAAGCCTTTTATCAAAATTGCTGCACTTGCAGGCACACTGGAGGTTATACAGATACCTTGGTCTGTCAGTGCCTTGTCCTCTTAGGGCCCAGGGTTGGTTTTCCTTCCGACAGAGATTAGTGCCTGGGGACCTGAAGTGCAGGGAAACGTCTCTTATGCTTTTTCTCTTTGCAGAGAGTTTCAGATCACTGCTGTTTCGTACTCATTGTTCAGTGGGAGCTTGATCAAAAGTTCATTAAAATGAACAAATCACTTCTATGAGCTTCATGGGCTTGGGAATGAGGCAGTGGATCTTCTGGAAAAATTTTCCAGAAGCGAAGCTGTAAAAGAAGTATTTGAACGATGTCATCAAACATGTTTGGCACACAGAAAGGGAAGGGAGTTCTGGGATGAAGCTGCAGCTTTACAGAAAAATAATGAAGGGCAAGGCAAGGATACATTTTAGAAGGATGCTTGAACTAAGTGGTCAAGAAAGAAGGTGGAAGGAAATACCTGTGCATGAATATGGAGATGACAGGTCTGAGATGAGAATTAAATACTCAAAGTGAATGCAAGGAAGAGGAAATAATTGGTGAGGTTCAAATGAAAAATGTCACAGATAGAATGGAAGAAGATGAGGCTTTGAATAGCAGTAGTAAAAAAGACTATACAACACAAAATGAAGGAGAAGCAAAGTGGGAAAGAACAGGTGCATCCCAGAAAAAGAACCAGACTAAGAGCAGAAAGCAACTTGTGGCTACAAGACCATGTTATGCACTAAAGTGTGCCTTGCTTATGTGTATAATTGTGTGAAAAGGAGCGTAAAGTATTTGGTAGTTAAAGGACTACTTCTAATCTGATGTGAATGAATGAGTTTGTGTGTGTTCTCTTGAGTAAAAAGTTCATCTTCTATGTGTCGAGCTTGCTGTGAGCGCTTTCTCAATGAAGAGAACTGTAGGCTTGTGCTGTGGGTGGTATTTCAATGCAGTAATTCAGTGTGGTGTGTTTTTTCAAGTTATGTGCTTCTGAGGATGTTTGCACAAGGTTCCTGTCATTTTACCTATTTATTACAAACTTTTCAAACTACATATGTAAAATTAACAGTATTGGGTTATGTGCCTTCTCAGTTGAACTAGTGTAATCTGGTTTGATGAGCTCATTTCTCTGTTGTCAAGTCAACTGGCTCTCACTTGACAACAAAAATAAGAACTGAGCTTCGTGATTAGAATTTCATGTTCTATTTAAATACTTGCTTTTGTTTAGCTGATATGTCATTGCTTCACCCCTCATAATTAGAGCTTGTCGATAGACTTTTAAATGCTCTTATATCAAAACCAATTTTTTCTAGTCAAAACTAAGAGGGAGAGGTCCAAAATAGCTCATAATTTAGTGGCTGGAATAGTTGAAAGAAGACTTGGGGAGGTCTGAGCCTCCTTCTTGTGTAGCATACAATCCAGCAGGACTCTGATAAGCTTTGTAATGATACCCAGTGAGGCCACTCAAAAGGACATTCTTCATTTAAGGGTAAGCCTTAAAACAGTGGTTTTATTTGCTTCAGAATTAGTCTTAAGATTCAAAGGCGTTTGATACCTTTTAAAAAAGGGGTGGCAGGGGCAAAGAATAAAGGTGTGGAAGGGAAATTTCTAATGTATTTTAAAAAGGTGTTAAAATTGTGTTTCCCTTAAACAAACAAAAAGGACAAGCATGCAGTCCTATTCATCTCTATCAGTTTTAGCTTTTCAATGCTCGCCAGAATACAATGGCTCAGTCCTGCTCAAACACAGGTTTCAGTAGTTTGAGTCTTTTACTTGTGTAAGGTATGCACATATACGGGAGCATTCTTGTGAATTCCGGATTTCACACTTTACTTTTTAAGAGCTTAATTTGATAAGAGTCTGAAGGTGTAATCATCTTACCCTGTTAAGCTCTATTTAGGTAAATTTGAGATGTAAAGAGATGAACCCGGGGAAGGAGGGATAGGAATTGTACTGAAGGTCTGAGCTACCAGAACGAAAGATCAGAGATCCTTTGAAAGGTTCCTAAAACTGGGAGCAGATTTTTGAGGCCCAAACTTTGAGCACCAAAGTCTATTTTGGACAGAGTTGTACTTCAAGGCTGTATATATCCCAGTATGGAACTCTGATACTTTGCAAGGGTTAAGCAGAAGCTTTGATGGGAGTTGCTGTCTTTCTGGATACCGTTTTCATAAAATCCTAGAAATTTAATAACATTCTGACAAATTTGGTTGCATTTGCAAAATATCTTGAAAATATTTTTAGGGGAGAAGAGACTGGCTCACATGTGTACTTAAGATTTAAAACAAATATTTTCTGTCTGGATTTTAATGTTAAAATGTACTGTGGTCATGGTTTCTTTTGGTTTTAATGACCAAGTTTGAGACGAGAAATACTGTCATTGATGTCAGATCATCACTGATGTCAATGTAGCTAATTTGTATTCATACAGAACGTATGCCATTAAAGTTCATTTAAATTCAGTGTTAGTCCCTCTTAAGTTTCTTCCAACAGCAACAAAAAACTTGTTTTCTTAATTCTAGGGATGTAATCCTCTTGCCGAAACTGGACGAAGCAAACTGCAAAATCAAAGAGCTGTTCTAAACCAACAGATCTTAAGAGCAGTGAGAATGAGAGCTGGTGCTGAAAATCTTTTAAGGTATAGATCATGCTTTCTTAATTCTCTTGCCCAAGCAAGAATTGGTTAATTTTCTTTTAATTTTGTAGGAGTCTCTTAGCTGTTGTGTTTTCTCCCTTTTCCCCCCAAACATGCTGCCTCTATTAATGTAGAATGATTTGTGAATCTCCCTGAATTTTTTCAAGCTATAGCTCTATAGAGTCATTACTTTCTCTCAAGTGCACTTTCAGTACTGCTATGTTGCAGTAAATGAGCTGAATGTTAGCCTTTCTTAGGTTGCTCTCTTTGTTCAGCTTTATTGCTTGTGATAATGGCAAGTGAACCCTGCTGAATATTGCAATGCGTTCCTTTTACTCCTCAAATCAAATAAAGGTATTGCCACTATGCTCTTGGATTTTCCAAAGATCCTTTAGTTCTGTGCTGCATAGTAGGAAGGACTGTCAGTTGTCTTCTTTATTCCATGTAGTAGTAATGATAGAGGAATAGCAGGGTGGCACACATGTAATTTGAGCTGGGTTACCACCAGTTGCTACCAAATTCTTCTATGGTTTGGCATAACTGGAAGTGATTTTGGTCTTCATCTATTACATTTTTTTAGGATATGTTTTCATATGTCGCTGTCCCCATAGGCATAGCCTTATGTTGACCCTGTCTTAAGGCTGTTACATCCCGTGATTAACTGCTTGGCAAACAGTCTGTAGCTTTCCAATCTTACACAGAAGAACTGAAAACTATCCCAGTGCTCACCTGCAGTAGTTTCCTGTAGTGTCTGTTTCTCTGCAACTGAAGCAACAATGGGTCTTCAAAAACAAAACCTAGTAAATATACTTAAAGAAGTGAAAATGCTTGGATAAATTCAATTTTCTTAAACTTGCCAATAATCAACAGGTTGCCCATTGTCTGTTACCTGCTGTTATCTTCACTCTTGCAAGAGATGTGACAGGTTGAAAACTTTGGTAATTTTAGCCTCTGTGGCTGACTTAAGTTTGCTTTGTTTTCTGGTAATTGACTTGGAATTTTACTACCTTTTGTATGGTTAACAATATTATTATATCTGTTTTTGAAATGGAATGCTTCATTCAGTTAATGTTTCTGCTTGTCTATTCAGGAGTGTTTTGGAAGGGCTAAAGAGATGAGTAATAGCTCATGTGAAAACTGGTAGCATTTCACCTACGTATCCTAAAGTTCAGTTTCTGGTGCCAGTATTTCTGCTGAAATACTGAAGCTGCTATTTACAGGAGTGGGAACTAAATCTACTTAAAAGTAGAGGAACGGACTTATTTTTAAGATTTTAGAAATCTAAAATGAATTTACACCTGTCGGACTATTAAAACTTGCTAGTTCTTTGAAAGAAGCAATTTTAAAAGTAACCTGATGACTAGTTGTATTTACAGTCTCATAAGGAAAAACATAAACAAGCTTTATGTTTGCAGATTCTATTTGAATTTCATCAAGTTCTAAGAGAAACTGAAACCAATTGCTGTCCACAAGGAGCCTCTTGCAGTAGGACTTGAGAAAAAATCTGGAAATGCAGGTTTCTTTACTTTTGGCTGAAAGCAAGCACTAGGCTTGAAGCACATGGTCCATATAGGGCAAAGACTTTTGTCCTTAGAATTTCTAAAAGTCACCCTCTCCTTTTCATTGTCTTTTTGTTCTGAGAGTTCTGAGTTAAAATTAAATTCAGAGTAGAGTTATACGGATCTCAACAATATCACATTGTCCCTTTTGCCTGGTTGTCACAAAAAAGTATGTGTACAGTGTAAAAAACATGAAAAGGTAATCAAATTAACTCTAATTGAAATGGATGTTCATAGCAATAGAGCCAATAGAGAAGTCAATCTGGATGGAACTTTGGGGTTTCTGAAAAAGATAATAGAATCCCTCTTGTGGAGGATGGTAAGCTAGACCAAACATGGAGCCTTAATATATCATAATTAAAGTGCTTGTAGCATCAAAACTTGCCCATTTATCTCTGTGGTGCTGCCTTTTTCAAGGAAGATCCACTCCACCATATGTTTGTATCCAGTTGGACTTAGGAAGGCAACAGATGTTAACATTGCCTAATTTAAGCAATCCAAGGTATTCAATAAAGTACAGCATAGAAAATTCAGAGACAACTAATTTAGAATATAAAAAACAAACTTAGAATTTTAGTCTTGGAATAATTAGTTCTTCACCAAGGTGCTCCATAAAACTGGAGAACTGCTCCAAGCGGAGCCTAGATTTATGATGTGGTTGTTCATAAATATTTATGAGGGTGACTTTTGTCTTAAAATAAAGGTAAATGCAAAATGCTGCAAATTTAAGTTCATTATTGTCTTAAGATTTGGACTCTAATATAAGAGTACAATATCTTAAGCATGGATACCTTTTATCTTAAACTCATACCTGTGGATTTATAGATACAGATTATTTAAGTATCTTGAAAAGAGTAATATTCTAATGAAATTGTCAGTATGGAGAATCAGGTTAGAAATTGTGATATAAATACACAAGTCATCACACAGAAATGCTCAGGGGGTGTTAAATACCAACATCCATTGTGCTAGCAGTTCAAAGTGTTGCCATTTAAATACATAAATGGCAAATAAAACAAGCAAACCAAATCATATTTACATCCCAGAAAATCAAATTATAGAGAAAGTTGTCTTGTATTAAAAAGATGTGGTTGAAAGATATTTCTTTCTGTAACAACTTTTGGGATAAAGTTATTTTATTTCATTCTTAAGATCAGAAGTCTCAACAGATCTTTACTCAATTTATAAGGTGGGGAAGTCTCTTGAAAAATGTCTCCTGACTTCTCTCACCTCCACCCACCTATCTTCTTGGGGGGGGGGGGGGAGGGGAGGTGGAAATCACATATTCTGAAAATAGGGTAGTGATTCTGTTTAGGATGCTTTAGTTTTGTTGATTAATGTATCTGAAAAAAGCTTGACCCTTAATCTTACATGGAAAATTTGGCATATAGAAAATCTTCTGTGGCTGCATGCTATTATCTGGAAACTATCCCAGGCACTCTCTTGGCAGAAAAACCTAATAAATTCTGAAACATGAGGTCTGGTATCATCTCTTAAGGAGATAAAAAAATCTTAAAAATGCTGAGAATGCTTGCATTGAAGGTTGAAGGGGGGGTCAACCAAGCTTGTAGAAAACCTTTTCCTCAGCAATAAAAAATTGATATGTCTCTGCAGAGCAACCACCAACAACAAAGTACGAGAGCAGGTACTACTGGAATTGAGTTTTGTAAACTCAGACCTGCAGATCTTAAAGGAAGAATTGGAAGGACTTAATATCTCAGTAGAAGTTTATCAAAATGCAGAGTAAGTATAAAGCTAAGTTATTCAATTATTAACAGATCTTCTGTTTACCCTTCAAAATTGTTTCTAGGTGAGTGTGAATGTTGGACACGAATCGTGTGAAAGAACAGAGGGCTTGATAGGAAGAGCACAGATTTGATGGTAGATTTTGTTGACTAAGGGTTAGTCTGCTTATTTGTCCTTCTCTTGGGAAATGTATGTACCACTAATCCTTGGATATGAAGTTCCTTTGAAGAGAAGAATATAGTGAGAATTGAAAGCTCTTGAGGCTATGCTGC
Organism: Corvus hawaiiensis; assembly: GCF_020740725.1. Taxonomy (NCBI): domain Eukaryota; kingdom Metazoa; phylum Chordata; class Aves; order Passeriformes; family Corvidae; genus Corvus; species Corvus hawaiiensis. The sequence continues at coordinate 21,110,536 of NC_063224.1, forward strand.
AAACACTTGTCACTTAGAATTTCCAGTACTGGAATGGCTAATTGGCTCAGTGCATTCTGGAGTGAACGAACTTAGTGATATAGTAATATTTCTTTTCAAATGTGGTGCATACAACAGTCCTCCCTAGCTGGAGAACAGAAACACAATACTGATTTGATATTCAGAGCAGATTAGGTAATCTTGAATGTGTGCCCTTCAGTGACAGAAAACCACAAATTCCTTGGCTAAAGCAGAGGAATTTCTAGTAGATGAAGTTGGATTTTTCCCAAGATATTTTTCTCCACTTTGAAGAGCACACTAATTTTTAAATTGCAATGGATTATCCTTCAAAGGTAAAACTTCAAAGTTAAGGAGTATTCATTGCCTGCATACTGAAATAATTTCTGTGACAGTTATACGTCTTGTTGCTCCTAAACCAAAATATTTTCTTTTTAACTAACAGCTACTCAAGGTACAAATTGAAATGCTTCATGTGATGGGGGTATAGTTTTGGGTCCCTCTTAGCACTGTTCTCAGTTATTTGTTAAACTTCGTGGTGGATTACAAGGAATTCTTAATGTTGAAGGATGAAGCACATTTCCAGAGGTAACTTCCAACTGAATGCTGACTTAATGCAAAACATCTACGTTGTAGTTTTCTCTAACAGAAACTTTTGATAAACTTCCTACCCTCCACCTCCATGGCAAACTTTGACAACTGTTTGATGCAAAAATGTTTTGGGGTTTTTTGGTTGAGGTTTGTTTTTGATTTTTGGGGTTTTTTTGAGATTTGAGGTTTTTGTTCAAGATTTTACTGGTCTTCATAGATGCATGTGAGCACAGAGAGCAGTTATGGAAATGAGAGCAGGGCTCCACAAGTACTATTTCTTCTTCTAGCTACAGACTATTAAAAATATTTGGATTCTCATTGAAGGATGAGCAGTAGGTCAGGCCCCAAGGCAGGCAGAAGCCTTGAGGCTGGACAGCAGTATGCTTGTTATTTTCTCCTGATCCTACTTGCCCAGTCTGTTTTGAATGGAGTTTTTCCTTTCTTATGCTTTTCATTCTAAGCTCTAAATGCTTTTTATGTTTCATCAGCTAAAATAATTAATTTACTCATAACTGCTCTCCAACCTTTAACAGCAAGTAGCTATTAATACTTGCTCTCTGACTATTGTGCATACAGTTGTCAACATGAGGTCACACCCATGGTTCACTGGATTAACCTGTATTGTGTTAAAACAGCCTGAAGGGCTGGCCTTCCCGGTACTTGCACACATCTCAGCTGGATTGAGAAGCATGATGCTATTTCTACTCAGTTCTGGAAATTCAGGATCACTTCCCTAACTGTTCAATACACCCATGACATTGGCTGCATGAGTGTGACACCTTAGCTATGGAAAAAAATTAAATTTACTTTACGTGACCAGTGCTGATATCTACAAGGACTGTGGGTGGTACTAGAATTGATTACATCAGTAAGTTAGGGTTTCCTTTCCATGTGTCTCACTTCCTTTTTGAGGAAAAAGTCTTGATATAATCTGTAGTGGAAGTGTTGAGGTTTCTTCTAAAAGCCTCATCAAAAATCAGATCATTTGCACTACTTGAAGTGGTGTTTTGGCTCTGTATGCTGGAAGTCCTTTTCAAGCTAGCAGAGCCACTTTCTGGATTATGAAAGACTCTTCCTCTGCTTAGGAAGCTGCATTCCTACTGCCACCCTGTTAAGATGGAATAAGAAAGCTGGTTTTGCTAATGAGACCATAAATGAATGGGGGATTTTGTAGTTGGGAATGGAATGCTCTAAACAATGATTAGACAGTCAAAAAGTTGTTTTCAGGAAAAATTAAAATATTATATAAACCCTATAATTACTTAAAACTGATCTGTTAAATCTACACAACAAACTATATATCTGGAAGCAATTCTGTTCTTTTTTTAAGTCAGTTCTCATCCTTATTGCTCTTTGATATTCTAGAGGTTGACTTGTCTAGAGGCTACCACCTAGCATTGTCTAGAAACTAAGTAGTTTTTGGACTTTGTACTCCTAGACCTTTCGGTATACTTTGGCCCTGCTTCTCCCTTTGTTACATACATCACTACATGTGAAACCATTGGTAGCACGTAAAATACTGATTATAACTACTGATACTTACCGTGGCTCTTACTGTGGCATATCTCCTAGCAGCTGTGGAGCTAAATTGCCGTGAGCCAGCCTTTGAGAGTCTCCTTTTCCTTGCCTGAAGGAAAAATAGGCTTAAATGAAAAAAAAAACGCAGCAAGGAGCTTTCTTCACTCTTCTTGAGAAGTCACAGGCCATTAGGCAGATTTTCTTGTGCAATAGGGAATTGTTACAAACTATATACTTTTCCCTTTACCCCATCAGTGTACAAACTTACTGTCGTCAAATAAAACAAAAGTAACTATAACAGACAAGCAGAATAAAAATTCTGAATATTTTTGCTTTTTTTCCATAGAGAGACTTTCAGTATTCCCTTGGTACCTCTTGGCCTGAAGGAAACCAAAGATGTAGACTTTTCACTCCCCCTCAAGGTAAATTTTACATATACGTTTCAGAATGAAGAGTTAACAGAGATAACTTCCATTTCAGATTTGTTTAAAGAAACAGAAGTAATTTAGGTACAAATTATTTTTTGTTTTGCCCTAAAATCAAGATCATGCTATGTTAAAAATTAACTACCAATTATTTGGGTCATTGCTCCTATCTAATCAGGACAAGGAGTCCGAAAATATTGTAAGAAATTGCCCTTTGGAGACAGAGTTAAACCAAAGAGAATAAAAATTCCTTCCGTGGTTTTGTTTCTAATAAGAGTATTGATTACTGATACAAGTGTGAAAGGAAGTAGTAATGAAGGTTTTACTCAGCATAATGTAGTGATACATCAACTTGCACTAACCAGGGTAGCTCAGTTGGGAAGCAGTGTTGAGCACTTGTTTGTTGGCTAATACACTTTGCTGGCTATTTGAGCCATTGTCTGTATTTTTTGAACTACTGTGTATTGTGCAATATAGATTTTTATCTCACAGTAAACCATCTTGTATCACTGTAGCATTTGTCTCTATTTTTACTTCTGTGGGTTAAATTCCATGGTCAGATCATGGTACCACTTCATGTCATTGCAGCTTTGTCATTTTAAGTGGAATTGCCCCAGTATAGCTTACAAGAATTTGGCTGTCTCTTTCTGTTAACAAGTTTTTATGGTCACTTGATCCCCTTGTCATTTTAAATAACAGGGTCCCTTTCAAAACCACTAAGTGGTGTTATTTTAAAACCCACTGGAGCTGATGTAGGAGATGTTTGGTTCCTTTACATCACAGTGAAATTTCTTGTCTAAGATACCAAATCAAATTATTAATTCTACTGTCTTTTTGTAGTCTCGTTGCTAAATGTTACTGTACTATTGACTGGAAGGGAGTAGACACTTAAAATCACAACTGAATCAATTTTGTACCGTTTACAACTGCAGAAAAATAGTTTAGGCTAGTTTTAGATACTCCAATTTTTTATCTTTTTTTCTCTTCTAGGACTTTATTCTGGAACATTATAGTGAAGACAGTTCTGAGTATGAAGATGAAATAGCAGATCTCATGGATCTGAGACAAGTAAGTTCAAGTATGGTGTACTATGAGGTCTTTTAATATACAGTTGTAAATAACATTTGTATGGAATCAAAATATGACATTATCACTTAGGGCTTACTATGCTCTTACCGACTTCATTTCTGTGACATGGTACATGAATCTCCATGGTTCAAAAGCTTTATAATCTGAGTAAAGAAAAAGTGAAGAAACAGATGAGGTTATGCAAAATGATTGAGCTATTGACACAACTTTGTAAATCTTGTTGATCCAAGACTTGTCTTACCTTACTACATTTTATTTTAAAGTATTTTAAATTTAGCAGGAAGAATGTTGAAGTGGATTAACCTGGCAAAATATTGTAATAGAGTGGTGGGTATTTCTAACTATTGTTTGTTTCCTGTATTATGCTAGAAACATAAGCCTTCTCTGTAGCCTTCATAATTAAATAAAGACTGGAGGTATTCTAATTTTGAGACTTGCCAAACAGCTTCTGTTTGCTTTTTTAAAGGTTACGTGCTACTTGTGTGCAGCTGAAAAACTTTTTGGCATGAATCCATATGGCTTTAAGCTTACTGTTCTCACATTGCACACATTTCTATAATATGCAGAAGTCCAAAGGAAGCAGAGCTTTATCTTTGGGGTTTTGGTATTCATCCTGTAACTCAACAGTATGCACTTAATTTTAATCTATTGTATTTCAAGGCCTGCCGCACTCCCAGCCGAGATGAAGCTGGCATTGAGATGTTGATAAGCTATTTCCTGCAACTTGGTTATGTAGAAAACAGATTTTTCCCACCCACCAGGCACATTGGAGTTTTATTTACGTGGTAAGTGTGTAGTTCATATTTCTCTTTAGTCCTTTTTTTTCCCCCCAGAACACTGGTTAATCATGAACTGTCTTTTGTTTAATCTGAAGCACCTCAGTGTGTCTCTCCTCCTGAATCCCTGCAGTGTGTGTTGTCAATTTTTTTTTTTTTAAGTTAAGAGTAAACCCGAATACAATACACCCTTTTCGTGCTTAGAGTGAAACCATTGACTAGATTATGGTTTGGGCTACAGGTTAGCACAAGGCAGAAAGAGAGAAAATAACCTCAATTTTGGACAGCTACAGATGTTTCTGAATTCTGAACCTTGGTGTACAAAATGAGGGCAAGGAATGGAATCAGACCTTAATTCCCCTTCTACAATTTGTTAAGAAGACCACTTGGGCCAGAAGAAAGAAAAGAGTGACTTCATTTTTTATAAGGGAATATTTACTACAGCTGTGAGCCAAATTTGACTCTGAATTGAAAATTTTTATGATGAAAAAACATGACTACCATGTAGCCAAAAGGAACTGTTAAATTTCTAGTCATAACTGCAAATAGAAACTTTAAACACAAACAGTAGAGGATCTGACCATGCCAATGTTTGATCTTTGGCAACATATAAGTAGGAGAGCATAGCAGCATATATGGATACTGTCCTGGTATGCTTTTCACCTCTGATATTTTATAGGTACTTCTGAGTTAAATATAATGACATTATGGAGGCACTACCGTAAAACCTACTGAAAACTGTCTCAAATAATGCTGTTCTCTGGCTTATGTTAATTATGTGGGCTGTCCTTGCAGAACATAGTGGTGTTTCTGTTCACCTTCATTTTCACTGTGGCAGAACAGTTAAGAATTCCACTACTCAGAAAAACAGAATGAAAATACTTGTTTTTTCAATGGACTCTGCCAATCTTAACACTTCTTCTAATTTTTGTTTCCCAAGGTATGATTCCTTTACAGGTGTCCCAGTGTGTCAACAAAATCTGTTGCTTGAAAAAGCTAGTGTTCTGTTCAACATTGGAGCTCTCTACACCCAGATTGCAACAAGATGCAATCGTCAGACCCAAGCTGGACTTGAAAATGCTGTTGATGCTTTTCAGAAAGCTGCAGGTACACATCTTGAAATACTGGAAAGATCTTCATGCAAATGTTCACAATCTCATTCTGATGTTGTACAGATTTCTGCATTTGCTACTGAGCTCATTACACAAAAAAAGAAGAACAGGGACATTCAAGAAGCCTAGTGAAGAGCTCAGGTGAAGCTTCAATTCAAAACCTGGAACTGTAGTCTGAACATACAGATAAGATAGTGAATACTGTGGTTAATGATTACTGAACTGCAGTTCAAAGGTCCAAGTTACAGCACTAGCATTAACTGCTTCATTCCTTCTTTCACCAACTTTTAACTGCTTTTACCTCAGTGATAGCACATTGGTGTCAAATCTGTACAAGAGACAATTTACAGCTTTGATAAAAACCCTTTAAGCCTGGTTTTTTATATGGGGGTCTTAAAAATTAATCTTGCTTTTTTCTCTGGTGAAAGTTGAAATTCACTGGGAGCTGACTACCTGCTTTCCATAGATTCCAAAGGTAAACAGGTCCAAAATAATCAATCTCTGTCCCAAGCAAGGAGAAATAGAAATTCCGTTAAAGGGAATCCTATCCCTTGAACTAATATGTTACAAAATCTTTTGGTTTTGTTGGGGGCTTTTAAATAGGTTTTCTAATTTGTTTTGTAAGTATCATCTGTGCTACACATAATACTTAAAGACGTGTCCTTTGTAATTAATATGTACTGTAAGATTTATTTCTGCACTAACAATATGTGGCTATTGGTTTGCACTGTATGGGTAGCTTTATCAGCTAAAAACTGTGGAGCACAGAGTTGAATTTGTATAAATCCCCTCCTTTGAATACACAGCTGTCAAAAAAAATTTATAATATTTCTTCGTGCATATTTAAAATAAATTCTTTTTCAACCTTTGTATTTCATCTAAAAGAAATTTCAGTAGTTGGGAAATTTCTCAATATTACTGCTGCTCCTTCCATTTTGCAAATAAAAAAAAAATCACTGCTTTTCACTTCAACATGTTTGCAGAACAGAATTAATGCAAAAGTGGAAAGGTGTTATTTACTACCACGTACCTTTGCAGGGCCCCATGTGCAGGAGGCATTTCATTGTACCTGTGCATGGTGTCGTAACACTTCATTGTGTTGGCAGAAGCATGATAACAGAGTCTGTGTTAACTGTTTCTCAGTGTTGAATGGAAGATGTTGCACAGAATTTATCCTCAATATAAGCTGAAATATTTTGAGAACAAAAAACCCCATAATTTTTTCCTCCTATACTTTCGGTCCCTTTCAGTAGGGCACTCCATCAGTACTTGGGATATGCCTGGTAAGTCTGGGATTAATTTTTTTAGTGCAAAAAGGTAGGCATGGCCATATTTGAAATTTGTGTAATGGCATGTTAAAAATTCAGATAAAAGTGTAACATGAAAAATCAAAAATCACAGACACCGTTAGTAGGAAAATACTGCACAACATGGCCAGAACTGAGTGTAGTGGCAAGAAGTAAGATTACAGAAGCTGGAATACTTAAAAGGCAGAGGTCTTACTGTTAGACTTTTTGCAGGATCGTCAGCATTAGCAAGCTTGTTGAACTCACTAAACCAGTCGGATGGCATGCCTACTGAAGGTTATGTTTCCATCCATGAAACTGTTACTTAGTATTGCACTACAGTTAGTGTTTGTTTTAAATTTGATATATGATAGAAATTATTAATATTTTGGTGGAACCAAATGTCTAGAGAAGAATCTTATTTTTACCCTGTTATATTTATAAGTGTAAATAAAAATTCTAGTTTACAGGCATGGAATGGAGCTTTCACTGGGACACACAATGCACTTAGCAGCATTTGAGGAGGAGATTAATATTTCATTAAGTTTATATGCTTGTGTCTTTTCCTTCTATCCAGAGGCTCTAATACTGTCATCTCCTTACAGCTATGCAGATTTTTCTCTTCTTTGTTCCCTGGATAAGCCATAGCCTACCACTCCCACATACAAGTCACATTCAGTTCAGCACAGTCTTATGGTCAACCACAAGAACTTTTACAAGCAAATCTGAAGGCAGTGCCATCAAAACTTTCAGTTTCTGTTGCTCCTCTGAAATGTAATTTTGAGAACTGTACTTGGGGATGGTTGATGGCAATGCAAAGGAAAACCTGTAGGTCAGTCTAACTTCTTAAGTACCAAGAATCCCTTCAGACTGCTGTAGTACAGTACTAGAAAATATGCTTTCAATCCTAATTATTATGGTACATGCTAGAATTAAGTTCACTTGTTTCTCTTTGTAATGCTGACAAAACCATTTTGTAATTACAGGAGTTCTAAGCTACTTAAAGGAGACCTTTACTCACACACCAAGTTATGATATGAGCCCAGCTATGCTGAACGTACTAGTAAAAATGATGCTTGCACAAGCTCAAGAGTGTGTTTTTGAGCAGATTGGTCTTTCTGGAATACGCAATGAGTTTTTCACACTAGTAAAAATGACACAGGAAGTTGCCAAGGTAAAATACGGGACTTTTAAATCTAGTCTTTAAAATAACTGTTTACAATGCTGTGTTACTACCTACAGCTTTTAGTAATATTAACGGAATTTATTAAATTTAAATGTTAACAACCATTACTGAAAACCAAAAATAACAAGGGACAGCTCACAAACTACAGTGAAAAGCACAATCTTTCAGAAGATTAAAACGTGAATAGATGAAATTTAAATATTACTTTAGAGTTGTTACAATTTATTTAATTCATAATTCATGGAGTTTAACAGAAATATCTTGAAACACTCAGGCAGTGAACTTGCTGAAGGTTTTTTACAAGTTTTTTATGTTGGTCTTTCAAACAGTACTGTTTTCATCCCCAGAAGTACATATAAAAGGCCAGGGTTGTTTGTGTGGTTCCCTGTTAAGTATTGAACACAACCTGTCTTGCTTCCCAGTAGCTGAAAGGGATGCAAACCTAAAAAGCTTAATCTGAAAGAGTAACTAAATTGTTACTGAGGCAAGGATGATGACAGTCAAATTGGTACCTGCAGAGCTATCTTGGGACTTGCCAGAAAATGGGCAGATAGGCTTGCCCCAGAAGGTAGTGTTAATACTTGACTGAGTTATGTATCAAAAAAGAGGTATGCCACAAAGATATTCCTATGCTTTCTCAGTTATTTCAGAGTAGCAGATACATAAGTAGTTCCATAATAGAAAAACAGGCAAACCCTTTCATAGCAACCCTGTAAAGCCACCCTGACATTTCTGTAGGATTGATCAGCTGCAGGGGAAAGATCTTTTGATTCTGTCAGTTGGAGTAGTTTGATCCATTAAAGCAGCATTCACTGCTTGAAAAACTATTTTATTTCCTCTGTATAAAGGATAACATCCCAGTTTTAACTAGACCACACAAACCTAAGGCTATGTATGACTCCACAGTTTCAAAGTGAAGCACAAATCTACTGTTTGATTATGCTTCACCCTTTTTTTCAACTGAATTAATGAGATATATTTGTAAATTAAGACCTGTTTATTATATGGTGTTTTTATTTAATTATGAAGCCATATAGATTGACTGACTTAGTCCATCTGTTCTTCTACAAAATTGATTTATGTTTCTTGTGAGGGAAAAATCTGAGATGACATTTCAAATTTTTTTCCAAACTTATTTCCAACCCATACTAACCATATTTTTTTCCTTCTTTGATGTGATTGCACATGAAATTATCTTAAGCCTGAATGTTATATCCCTTACTTGAGTTCCTAATACCTAGTATTAAAGTTCTCATACTTCAATTATGTGCTTTATTTTAGGTGGGAGAGGTTTACATGCTGGTTAACATTGCAATGAATCAGGAACCAGTGAAAGAGAATATTCCCTATTCCTGGTCTAAGCTGGCACAAATAAAGTCAGACCATTACAAAGCTCTGGCACATTACTTCATTGCCACCATTCTGTGTGACCATGAATGTAAGAACCATACTTCTTTATATGTTCATATAAATAAAAATAATAAATGCACCAACAGCTATAATTTGGTCTGTGGATAAGTCTTGGAGACAAGAACTTTGGTGCTTCAATATATGTTAACTTGTGGTCATTTTCTCCATTCAAAAGAGGCCATGCTCTTTTTGTTTTTTGAGAAAAATGTGAAAGTTCAATAAACTAACTTTTACAGAAACAAAAGAAAAGTTATATCCCTTATATGCTACTAAATAGTTCAGATTTTATCAATATGTTCTGGCATGTAAGTATTACTTGCATATTGTAGATGATAAAACCAAAACTAAAATTTATATATTTATATACACATATATAAGTATTATACTGCATTGGGAGAGAATGTAGTAATAACTACACAACAATACACGTAAAGGAACAGGAGACAAAGAGATGTGTATGGTTAATGTTTTTTATCCATTATTACAGTGCAGCCCAGCGATGACAAAGATCAGCAGGAGAAAGCTTTGTCCCAGCTGTATGACTGTGTGCCTGAAGGGCTGATGGTTCTTGCTGTTTTAAAGGACAAAGTTCAGAGAAAACAATTAGGTAACTGCAAGTTTCACACAGCTACTAGCTGCAATTTGAAAATTACCTTGTATTTATTGTCTGTGGATGACAACCAATGGTTTCTAATGTTTTCAGGGAAAGCACATTTACGCAAAGCCATTGTTTACCATGAAGAAGCTCTAAGAGTCTGTGGGCTATGCAAAAAGCTTCGAAACATTGAGGTTCTTCAGGAGGTTCTGACAGCTGCACATAAGCGTTCACTTCTCAAATATGCTCAGCAAGAGACAGAAGATGATTTTCTAAGTCTAATCCAGGCTCCAGATATACTCCGTAGGTGTACACAGCCAGAAATAAAGGCTGTCTAACCATACGTGAATATGCTTTCATGGGGATATGCCTTTAATTTATATATATGAATACATATATAATATGTTTCCACACATAAATAATGTGTAAGCATATACTGTACATTTGTAGAGTTCAGATTTCTTACGTTTCCTCAATCACAGATCAATATATTTTGATCAATATATTTTGTTAGAACTGTTTTACAGTGTTCCTGTCTCAAGCAACACTGTTTTTTGGGGTAGGTAACGATGGTGGTTAGTTAGAATCCAGCTTTTTTTGGTGACTATCTTGTGACCTAGGGAAAATGGGGAAACTTTAAAAGTTAAAATTATATGGGGGAAAAATGGTAGTAACTGTTTCTTGAGCCCAACTCTTGTATTAGTCTGGATTGTTAGCTCAATTTGACTGCTATTTTTTTTTTTCTACCTTAATCCAGTTCATACACTTTTTCCTGTTTGGAAGCAGTAGGAAATTATGAGTGCTGGTTTTAAAAACTTCTCAAAGAGAAATAAATTAACGATGGGAATAGCACAGCTTTGTTCAGATGGATTTTTTAAAAGTTTTCTGTATTGATACTGTGAGCTCTGAAAATATTTTTAAGGCAGTTCTGATATCTGTCTGACAAATTCCCACCAAAATTAATTTTTCCACAGTCTAGGAAGAATTTAGGACAAATTCCTATCTAGCTTGGAATGCAAGAAAAATAAATTTCTATGTTTCTTAACTAATACTTAATTTTAACTTTGTTTTCTTTTTGTTTTAGCTAAAACAGAACATAAAGTAGGAACAATTGCTCCTCAGTTTTCCAAGGTGAAAGTTAAAGACTTCTTTCACAAGCTGGTATGTAACATACTAATGCTGACCAACCTCTGCCATTTTGATAGCAACTATAAATTCACTCTTAACATGAGGGAAGGGACACAGGTATTATAGCCTGAAAAAATTATCCCGTAGTAACTGGGTTTTTTTCAGAAGTTATTGGAGAAATCACCCTTAGCTTTAGAGGTATAAGTCAAGAGCAGCAAAGAATAAAAGTGCCATTTCTATATGGCTTGCATGGTATTCAGTCTTGAAAACCTTCATAAAAGTCCCATGAAGTCTCAATAGATAATTGCACACAACTTAAAAGGGGGGAGAAATACATAGTATGTGGAGACAGGCATGGAGAACATGTGACTTGTGTGTGACACAGCCAGTCTTTCAGGTGTCTATGTGTCAGTGAGCAAAAGGAACTGGGAGTTATGGTTAGGATCAGAATATACAATGTTTCATGAATTAGTTTATCTCCTCTGAAATGGAGTAATGTAGGACCTTAGAGCCTGTGCAGCCAGAAGATTCTGCACACTGTAATAGAGATCCTGGAACAACTTGGCGGTTGCCTTTATCCCACTCTGTTTGAAGTAGCAACTGAACAGTCAAGAAATAGGATTTAGTACTTCAGGGGAATTAGCTGGAAGTTAACCTGAGTAAAAATCTACACTAGATGAGCTTAAAGCATTATGACTTACAAAACCAGAAATGCTTGCTTGTAAGTGACAGTAAACCATAATATGCCTGCTGTTGTGTTACCTCCAGGGCCCACTGACAGTGTTCTCAGCCAAGCAGAGATGGACGGCTCCACGTACCATTCGCCTTCACAATGAAGTAGGAGAGCTTGGATTCAGTCTAAAAGGAGGTTCACCAGTACAGGTTTATTGTCTTGATCCAGTTTGTTCTGCAGCAGTAAGTATATTGGTGTGATATTAACAATTTCTCTGCAGACTCTAGCATTAAAATGTACCTTTCGCTTGTTCATACTCGTGTCTGGAGTATTTATTGAGTTCTATATATTAGTATAGTCAATTCATATAATCTGAACGCATTTTCAGTGCTATATATGCTGTAGATTGTTGAAGTAATCATATCCCTGACATTACATGAAACAGAGTTGATTTCTTTCTCTGTTCATTCTTAAAAAGTCACAAATAATAAAAGCAAATGTTACTTCCTGTCTTATTCAGGAAGTTAGAAGGGATAAATGCTTTAAAAAGTAGCAACAAGAATAAGGATCGGGAAGGGAATGCAAGGTGTAGCATCTGCCTAAGGAAAGAGGGGCAAGAACATTTTATTGGCTTGTAATGTTCTTTTGGGGAAAATCCAAAGGGATAAAGCAGCATGTAGTAATGAGCAGTTTAGCTATAGGGCAGAAGTATCCACAGAAGTACAAATAAAAATAATGAGAAAAGAGTAAAACACTGCAGAAAATGCAGTGTCCTGTAGGGGACAATAGCATAGCATAGGGTTCATTTACTTAAGAAGAAAAGTGAAAAGAACATAAAAACAGCCAACACTTGAGAATACCAGAATCACTTCAATGGTAACTCAAAAGGTAATTTGTGTACCTGGGAAAGTTGTGCATGTGTGGCTAGAGAATGGGCTTGTAGCATCTAAGAGTGAAATGCCTTTGGGGCAGATACTGTATGATGACAAAAACATTTCACGTGTCTTTATAATTCCAGATAATAACCTTTGCCCAATTTTTTGACAGTCAGCAGGCCTAAAAGAAGGTGACTACATTGTTTCAGTTGGTGGCATGGATTGCAAGTGGCTTGGTGTGAATGAGGTGCTGGAAAAATTAAAAAGTGTGGGAAAGCAGCCCATAGAGCTTGATGTTATTAGTTGCCAGGATACAGCGGCATCTTTGGTATGTAATGAGGGAAATATGTTTTGCAGATTTGATATGTGAGAGTTTTTTCACTTGCCTGCATTCAGTTCCTGATTAATGTTTACTTCCATGCAGTCAGATATCCCACTCAACCTGTGAATATTTAAAGCCTTCAGACATGTGTTCACTTTTAAACCATCTGTTTAAACCATTGCGACCTAGCAAGCTAAAGTAGTCTGTCTGCATAAGAATGGTTGGGTGGTGGGCTTTTTTGTAGTGGAGTTACTTAGATTAATTGCATGATAAAATTGAAGACATAGTTTATTTCCCCTAACTTGTCCCAGAGGATGAAGGCACTACCCTGTTTAGCATTGAAAAAACCACAATTAAACAATAATGGAATGAAATAGAAAATCCAAGACCACATGTTTATTTTCTGTGCATTGTTATTCTAAATGATCTATGACTTTTGTACTAGATCATGGATTAATGTATGTATTTTTTGGTGGATTTTTAACTGTCTAGTCAGTTACTAAGCTACTATAGAAGCTGTAGACTAAGGGAAAGTCATCACAAGATTAAAAAATATTAAGCTCTAAATAACTTACTAGTTGTGTGGAAGAACCTGTAGCTCAGCTAAATCCACTCCATGCTTTTAACATTCCCTGGCCAGCTTAGACACTCAAGTAGTGTTGCCTTAGAAGCTATTAAGGTGCCCTTGCTGCTGTTAGGTTTTCTTGTTTTGTTTAAATTGATTTTCCGTATTGAAAATAAGGAATTACACCTCTGCCATTCCAAGTTGCAACTGGAAAGAATAGGCTAGAATAGAATCAAATTCCTTCAGGGCAAAGCTAAGATAAGAAAGAGAAGGCTGTGCCTTTCAGGTATTCCAAGAGAATGTCACACAAGAGCTCTTATAGTTGTGATCAACATAGAACCTGTCCAAAGGTGGCAAAAGGACTCCCCTTCAGATTTGTGCAAGAACTACATACTTGAGCTATGTAGGGAGGTTAGCGTGTGTATAAATAGTTATGCTAGAAGCCAGTAAATGTTTAACAATCCATGAAAAGATTCACAAGTTCCTTTATGCTTTGCAGAGTGTACCCTTGAGTCTACATGTGCAAAATACCAGGATCACAGCACTCTGAAGGGCCTTGTGCTCAGTTAGTAATGTCATTAGCACAGAAAGCTTGCTGCAGTCTGCCCTGGAAAACTATTTGCACAGTAACCTTTTGTTACTGTCAAAATTTTGACCCATTTTGGATGACTGATTCTTACAATGCTTCTCTTTTTCCTACAGCATAGCAAGAGTGCAACTTACTCTATGGGAATGCAGAAGACATACTCCTTAATCTGTTTAGCCATGGACGAGGATAAAATTGATCAGACCAAGAAAGCTCCACTAAAACTCCCTTTTCTAAGTTGGGGAACTAAAAATAGACAGAAAGCTGCAAGTACACTCTGCCTTCCTTCAGCTGTGGCTGGAAGTTCTCAGATTAAGAAGAAGCTTTCTCCCTTCACACTTTTGAATACAGAAAGTTCATTGTACTGAATCTTTCAGAAGGATCTGTTAACGTGACTTTTGTTTAAAATGTATATGAAAATATTGATCAATTTTATCTTCATATGCATATGTATAAACTCAGATAAATACTGTTGACTTCATTTGCTGTGCATTGAGCCACATGAGAAGGTCAGAAGCTGGCAGAAACTGTAAAACTTAAGTATTTGAAGGTTAGAATGAAGTGGTTTGGGAGATATGCAATAACTAGATGTAGATTATAGAATTGCCGACAATGAGGACTGGACTCTTTGGAATTTCAAAATACAGTTATGACTGATTTTTATAACTATGCTAGATGGGAGTTATTTATTACAAACTTGATGCTGAATGCAAAACAATAGGGGACACATTAAAGAATGATTTTGCCCTTAAACTTTAGGGTCAATAATAAATCCCTTAACACTACTTTAAAGAATTATCTTAACTAACCACAGGTGAGAGGGAATAATGTTATTCCGAGAAACTAGTCTTGTGCCAAGGGGCAGCGTCATAGAGTTGTGTTTTTATACAGAGATGCTTCCTCAGAGTACTAGGTGTAGTCTACTGAATAGGTAATTTAATTTTGGAAGAGAATTAGAAGGCTTAAAATTTAAAATATCTTTTGAACTCCAAAAGGCTTTTACTCTTTTCTTTTTCTGATTTAGGTTACATTTTAAATGTCTGCAGATTCAGTTGTTAAAAACAGGCTTTATTCCAAACATTATTTAACCTACTTACCTTAAGACTTGTACCTCACTAGCCTTGATAAAATGGATAGCTGTGAAACAAATCTCAAAATGGACATATTATAATATATTGATTCAAAGGCACATAAATTGCAGTGATGCTTTAAAATATGAAAAAAGAAGTGCTTGTGCTAAGTGGCAGAATATTTATTTACTATCACATCATGCAACAAAAAAATCCTTCCACCCTTGAAACAATTCACGAGCAAGCTCTATCTATAGTAGGGAGGGGGACAGAAAATAACTGGTGAGCATTTCTTTGAGAATCTTCTATTTCTTGAAATTAATTGAAAATTGCTAACACTTTAGTGTTAGTTAACATTGCTATCTACAGAGTAGAGAGATAGATACTTTAAACAAAAATTTGCATCTTGGTGTAAACTTTAAAGTTGTCATTTATTTTTAGTTTCTTGTGTAATAGGTGTAAATATCTTGATGACCCTTATTTATGAATAAAAATTCAATGCTGTCATTTAGTAGTAGCTTTTTGATTCTGCTGCAGGTTGGAGGATAAAGTGTAATTTACAGGTTTTAGCTATTTACTGTTGCCAGACCATGTGTTTGTTTCTGTAATGTTGCTTACGCAGATCTGAGAAACTTCAAAGAGAAGTTCCTGTATTGTGCAATATAAACTTAAGAGTTTAAAACCAACTGCCTTACAAAGAGTATAAACATATTTCTAGTTTCCCTATAAAGGTTGCATAAAAAATAAGTTGTGAATTACTTGTGACTTGCCTATCCTTAGTAGTTACTTTTTGTGTGTAGTGGTAGTAGTGTTTTTACACACACAAGCAGCAGCAGTCAGATACTGATCTGCACACCCCTGCCATACAGTATTCCAGACAGATGAGATTGACTTCACATGTGTGCTGAAATTGCTATCGAAGTAACAAAACCTTTAGCAAAGTAACACTAATCACCCTTCCAGCTCTTCACTTCTCTTAACCCACTATGATAAGTCTTCCTGGAACTACTTTCCCTCTTAGCTCCTGATTAACTGTCTTTCCCTTCCCATCATCACACTCACTTGCCCTTGAGGAAAGTTTGGCTTTTTAAAACACACCCCTCAACTCAAGTAAAAATTTGGACAAATACTCTTAGTATATATAGAAATACTCTTAGTTTTCTGACAGGTAACGAAAGATTCATTCTACACTGAGTAGTAGCCAACAGCTAACTTAACTTGCAGTGAAATGAGTGTGTGCCTTTTATCTTGCTCAGACCACAGGAATTTTTGTAACAAGTCTACCCACAAGGATGTATAATGTTGCTGTAAAGCCCTAAAAAGAAAGGTTAGCAGTAGATTAGTAGTTCAGCCTCTAACTCCATTAATGGTAATTGTTACTACTTCAACTGAACTCTAATGCACTGAGCAGATGGCCGTTTGTCATAGGAAAAAGGTGTTTGTCTTGCAACATAATAGCCACATGGCTTTAGACATGAAATCCAGTCTTCATAGCAAACTGACAAAATTTGAGAGAAGAGGGAATAAAATCTAAGCAAACCCATGTATAAAGAAGCTTAAGTACTCCCTAGTTGCCTGAAAAAAAAGCAGTATCTTTTTCTGTACTTTTGGAAATTCTGATGTTTATTATTCACTAAATGAAATAACTATATCTAAGTTACAGACAAATTTTCATCCCAAGGACAGAATCAATATAAAAAACAGGTCTATCGGCTGTCCATGCTAACCAGTGTAAGAGATGACTTACAGAGGTGCCAAGGCTCCCACAAAAGGGAGTTGAAAATCCTACTGAGCTGCTTTCCTGCTGTGATCCAAACTCCCAAGTGGTATGAAAGATGCTTTTCACACACCTCCTCAAGGAAAAAGGCAATTCTACCCTTAGAAAAGAGGATAAGAATATAACTTTTAAAAAATGGAAGCTGCCAGGAAAACCAATCCTCTTCACAAATAAATTTTCAAAATATTAATACTGGAAGAGTAGTATGAATTTTGTTCAAAGCTTCCCCTATTATTTTCTTCATAGTGTATATTGTAGTATAATTGATAGTATAATCAACATATTAAAAGTTATAATTAATATATCCAAGTATTTTGCAATTTATTATTAGTAGCCCAACCTATATTCAAAAGGACAACATGAATTAACAAAGATTTTGGATATCAGATGGGAATAAATTTGATAACATCCTGTGAACTGGAGGGGTAACGAGAGAAATAAATTAGTGTAAAGTCAAACCTGTATTGCAGTAGGACTTTCCAAAGGAACTCCAAAAGGTTAAAAATCAAAGATGTTACTGTAAAGTAGTATATGCTAACTTTTTAAAAGCATGTAACATATTTCCAGTTACTGAGAAGTTACTATGCACATATTCATATGGTGTTCTGGAAGACCAAAGTAAGCAAGCATATTGCTCTTCCATTTTTTAACACAGATGCTGAAAAAGGCAGCTTTCTTAGGTTTTTTGTTCCAGATAGATGCAAAATACTTCACAGCCTTCTCTCCAAGGCAATTTTCACAGCTTAATCTATATGAACAGAGCAGATGTAAAAAAGAAGCATCAGAGTCTAAACAATTAGTCAACATCCACCAGTTGCTGCTAGCCATGATTATGGAAATTAGCATAATATGTGATTACTAAACCCAAAATTTTATGATTCAGAAGAAAAAACCCAAGTTTTGCAAAAGACCACTGCACATGCGCATCAGGAACGTAAAAAAGTATAAATTTGTTGTGCTACTGTTTGTCCAACTACTTCCTCAAGCTCATTGATGGATACGTTACAAAGCCGGTGGATGCTTCCAAACCGTTGCAGTAAAAGCAGAGCTTTGGTTTTCCCAACTCCGGGTATCTGCTGCACTGCCTGGAGCACTGCCGGTTCTGCCAGCTGAGCACGCTGCTTGCGAAGGAAGGGGTTAGCGCCGTGATCCCTGCTCTGCTCTCGCACCTGGAGCCAAAGAGAGCTGTCAGCGACACCCAGCGCCTCTGCCAGAGTGCTGCTTCCAGGGTTTAAAATAGCTTCATCTCAAAACAGTTCAATGCAATCACTAGGGAGTTTTAAAAACAAGCTCCCTCCTTAGGTGTGCTCCCTTATTGGATGCAGTTTGACAAAATCTTACTAGGAAACAAACCATTTCATAATAGCAACAACAAATGAAAACAATTATTTTTGTCACCTTTTTAATGCAGTCAGAGAAAGGGTAAAAAGAAACAATTTAAAAACAGTTTCCCTAGCCTTAGAGAAAGCAAAATCTCAAGTTGGTTTTGACATTGAAGAATATGATCCTGGATTTTTTAAATCTAATCTGGTACTGAGGTGCCACTAGGTAGCATTGGGCAAATGTCAATCTTTTTTCTTTGTTCCCAAATGAGCCTTCTTTCCACTGAACTGTACTATCATATCACTGTTGCAGAAGATTTATTCTTTACGTTCAAATGATACTGTGTTCCTTTAAGATCCTCTGTATTCTCTCCGAAATGAGTGATCATTGATGAGATCTACCTACTTTCCTATACATCCCAGATATTAATACAACACAGAAACTTACTAGTTGAATAATAAGCTGAGAAGCTTCTCCTTGATTTGCCACAGGAAGCAACACCATTCCAAGTTCAAGTACAACAAATTTTTGTACTCCTAAGTAGTACTGATCACTGATTTGGGTTTTCTCTACAATTACAATTCCCCTAAGACTGCTGGCCTGTATTGAAAGGAAAAAAAAATGAGAAAAAAACCTTGTTAATGACAAGCTGATGCAATGTAACAGAGAGAAATTCTTTCAAGTATGAGCTGCCTAATAGCAAATCAGAGGAAGAACATAAGTTGCAGCAGCAGGACTGAGGTTTAATACAGCATTATCACACAGCTGCAGAATTTTTCAATTTTCAGGTGAAAATTATCCCAAAAGTTCAGCTCCACTGGAATTGAAAAAAAACACAAGAAGAATGTCTTCAGAAGCGTGGAATAAACAAATACCAAGTGGAAACTTTTCCTTTTCTCTTTATATAGCACTTACCTTTCTAAACCTAACCAATCTTCGTTTGAATTCATCCCCTGCAACCAAATCTGCTTCAGAAATAAATAGAATGCAAGTTCTGTTTGAAAGATGAAAGTCCACCAGTCCCAAGCCACCTTCAAAGATGAGTCTAACTTTCCCTTAAGGTGAAATTGTTAGAAGAAAAAATACAGTAGTTAAAAATATAGTAATAATTGCTTCACAGCACAACCTTCCTAAAGTGTCAATAATTCTAGTGACTTCATAATGAACTTTATAAAAAGCCTTTTTTCCCTTCAAGTAAATCTATTACAAGCAGTCTGAACTACTGTGTCATGTCTTTAGTAATGCCAATTAATAGCAGTTCCAATCTAGAGATTTAAAATTACTAGAGCTGCTCAGTGAACTCTGGACTTGAACAAAAATATCACATGCTTTTCTGGAGGGATCATCATAACTTAGTTCGTTGTGCCAGCAAGACAGTAGCAGAGTATACGTGTAAATTCAAGGGAGTTCAGTGGAGAACAAAGCCCACAACAGCAGATTCTGCTGCTTCCCAACACTGCTCTGCAACTATGAAAACTGAGAGGATCGCATAAATACACGGCAAACAAACGGGATCTTTCAGCCTGCTAACATAGTCTGTACCACACATATGGGACCAGTCAGGCACAGAGTAAAGCATATTCCAGCCATTCTTAACGTTACTGGGCAATAGAGGGGAATGTTTTGCCTGACTTGCTTTTCCTCTTCCAATTTGCTTGTACTTACCTTGTAGCCTTTGGGCTACCTCTGAGCCTCTCCACTTCTCATTTCCAATCACGTGCCCGTAAGGGACAACTATAGATCCTGCTGTTACAGGAAAGTTCCCTTTTGTTGTCATCAGACCTCCTTTAAAACCCTCCTTCAGTAGCAGTTACACCTTAGAAAGAACTGTGGAAAAATAGCAACACATTTTACAAGCCTGTTCCAAGCTTATACATTTTAATCCTAAATTTAGGATATAATATTCTGGAAGAGACACTATCTCCTTCCTCAAGCGTCCTTACAGTTAAGGTGAGCATATCAAAATCGGCCAGCAACTCCGTTCACGTTAATACAGGCTGCTGGCTTGCAAATTCCAGTTTCAGCTTTACCACTCAATCTGAAAAACGTCAGAATTAAAACACATAGATGGTGAGAAAACACACATTGCCTTTTCCGTGCCTTCATCCACTCTTGCTGGGAGAAAATCTTCTTGAATTGCAAAGCCAACTCCAGGGGCACCTCCATCCCTCAGCTGGCCGAAGTCTCCAGACGGATTATTAAAAGGTAGTTGCTGGGAGAGATTATTTTCAGGTTTGCCAGCTTTACGCGGTGTTCTGACTTTAAGGGGAATTGGGAGACTAAGGCATGATTTGAGGACAAGCACCACAGACAAGCCGGTACCACCGCAAACACACAGACACGCACACCGAACCACTCGCAGAGCGCGGCCCACTCTGAGGGGCGAGGAGAGGCCTCACGGGCCGCGGCCGCTCCCGCGCTGAGCCGCCCAGAGGCGCGGCCGGCAGGAGACAACCGAGCGACAGCGCTGGCCGCGAATCGGGAGCGAGAGCTCCGCGGGCCGCGAGCGAATGAGGAAGGGGAAGCGGGCGGGCCCCGCCACGGGCAGGTCGCTGCGGCCGAGCGGGGAGTGAGTAAGGCGCGTGCTGATTGGAGAAGTGCGAGCTCGCAGCAAATCCGCCGGGGCGCTGTTACCGGGGGATCGCGGAGCGAGAGGCGACCGACGCGACGAGGAAGCGGCCGTAGAGGCAGTGGTTGGAGCCGTCCCGTCCCGATGGCGTTCCTGTTCAGGAGAGGTCGGAGGGGCCCCTTCGTGAGTATCGCTCCGCCTAGCGTGGGGCTCCGTTCTCGTGAGTGGGGACAGCAGGGTTCTGTGCGCGAGTGGGAGGAGGGGCGGTCCCCGGGGCAGGCGGCTGTGCCCCGCGGCTGATGCCGGTGATCACTGAGCAGTTTGAAGTGAAAATCGGGGAGAAAAATGAAACCTAAGCAGCAAAGACAAAATGGTGTCCGGGGGCTGGTGCGTTCCTTTCCCTCAGACCCGGGCCTGCCCGGCTTCTTTAGAAACGCCGAGCTTCGGCGGGGCGGGGGATTCGCGCGCCCTCCCCTCCGGGAAGCTCTGGGCGCTGGCCAGGGCTGGCAGTGCAGCGCGCTCGCTCCCAGCGCTTGCCGAGGCGATCCTCGAAGAACACGTTCACTGCTGTAAAGTGAACTGATAAAGCCTTCTGATCGAAGGCTCAGAGCAGCCAAAGGCTGTAGGGTTGTCAGCAGTTGTGCGGGTGTTCTCTTCCAACGTACTTGTGAAAGGGTTAAAATCATTGTACTTAGGCATGCTTGGGTATACTGAGGCTAGAATAAGATACATTGTAACCAATGTAGAGCTGGCTGAGTAACTTGGCAAAAGATAGGGAACAGAAACTTGCTAGATCCAGTGAAGAAAATGCTGGAACAGCTAGTTAAGAGACTGCACATGCCTAGGAAAGAAGGGTGAAAAGTGCAGAGCGAGGAAGACGTTCAGCCTTCATCAAATGCCCACTGAGCCTTCCTCAGGGCGGCCACCAGGGAGCCCTGGGCCTGCGCTCCGTGTAATGATAATAGCGAGTTCTAAGAAACAGTTTGCATAACCACACCTTTTCTAGGGAAAATGATGAATATGAATAAATGAATATGCATATGACTGTGCAACCTTATATTGTAATCTGCCGTGTGCCTGGGGTGTGTGCATGTTAGAAGGAGCGATCCCCGCATAGACAGCACACTGAACAAAGCAAATACCCGCTTCTTGGATTTTGCCTCGGAAGTGTCTCTTGGCCCAATTTGGCCGAATCACTTGAACTAACTGAATTATTTTTTATTACTAGAATGGAAGTATTTATCTTATGTTGTTGTTACACTTTTACCGTGGAATGACTTCGGCTTTAGCTGTGTTCCTTGGTAGTCATAGTAGGGTCAGTCATAGTCGTATCTACAGTCAACAGCCTGTAGTAAATGAAATGGTGTATGCCAGACAGACATGCAGAATTAGGGAGCAGTGCAGTTTCAAAACTGAGTAAAAAGAGAATCTTTTAATGCACCATTTAATCATTTGATGTTCCTTTGTGCAAAACCAGAAATATTTCCCAGTTTGCATCTTCGTTCTCCTGTTGGAGAAGTGAATTAAAGAATAATTGGGGGAAGAAAGATCTGTAGCAGAAATAGCAGGAACTTAGCCTGTTTCACTCCATAAAAAAGTAACATCTGTCCGAAGGCGATGGACTTTATTATGGCATAGTATTTTCTGATGCCTAGAGAGAGGACAAGAGGTAGTGACCACAAACTCAAACACAGACAATTCAACTTAAATATAATAATAAAATACTGTGAGGTGGTTCAGCACTGGACCAGGTTGGAGATACATAAGACATGACTGGACAGGATCCCAAGCCATCCTCTCGTAGTTGACCCAGCTTTGAGCAGGAACTTTGACTAGACAATCTCCAGAGCTCCCTTCCAACCTCAACCAGTATATGGTTCCCTTCACAGTACTTTTTGTAGGAACTCTGGTCCCAGTTTTTCTGAGCTGGTATTTAATATTATCCTATTTTTAAAAAAAATTACTGTGTTTTCCGATTAAAATGTATTCATTTTGTTTTGGTTTTTTTTAAACTAAGGTTGAACCTTTGACTGCAAGACTTAGTGGTAGGGGGTTTTTTTTCCATCTCATGCTGCTATGACTGAGGATTGACAAACTCTAGAAGAGGGGGACCAATATTGTTACTCTGAAGCAGCATTCAGATATTTTGAAAAAAGTTATTTTCTAGTCCTGTTTTTCTTGTATATATATAGGAAGAAATGGTAAGTTAAAATTCTGGTTTTGCAAATTGTTATATAGTGGATAGAAAACATACATTCATGGGTCTCATGTAAATTACATTTCTAACCTTCAAGAGCAGCTGTTCATAAATGTTAAATGAACTTGCCAGCTTTATGCGGGGTTCTGATTTTAAGGGGAATGAAATGCCATTTCAAGTCTTCTGTTTACATTAATTGCATGTAGTTGTTCTTCCTTTTTATATTATTTTGCATAGTTAGTTTTTGTGCACATTCAGTTCTGTGGTTTTTTTCACTGTTATCCTTAAAGTCATTGTCAACTAATTTTATTTTAAATCATTTAGAAACATATAGCTCATGGCCTGGTCCCTGCTGCTACCATAGCTCCTAAACCTGCAGTTCCCCGCACCCCTCCCCCTCGTAGTCCAAACCCTTCTCCAGAAAGGCCCAGGTATGTTCTGATGTTTTGATTTTTTTTTCCCTGCTTCATCAAGTATTGTAGCATACTAGAAAAACCTGATTAGAAGAATTGCATGTCCCTGCAATATTTACATAAAACTTTTCATAAAAATAATATATTTTTAAGGGGGGCAGTTTCCTACTCTCAACTTTTTTCCCCACTCCTAAGCATGGTAAATATTCAAGACAGTGACCATTATGAACATGTAACTTATCTGAGTCAATTAAAGACGAATGGACTCTTTAAAGTTAGTGTAATTTTTAATTTGGCTGCTACAGTAGTGTGTAGGACTGCACAGCACTAGTGCTGTGAGTCAGGAAATATTAGCCCATTAGAAAAACATAAATTAAACCTTGCTACCGTACCAGGGACTTAAAAAATTGGCATGTAAAACCACACTGGCTTGGAAAAAGGCAGATTATTTTTCTTTAAAGTTGTAGTTTTTACAGTTTTTATTCTATGTTTTCTCTGCATTTAGTTCAATTCTGGTTGTTTTCCATGATCTTCCTAGTGTCTGTAACATTCCTACTTAATTCTAGTTAATTTCTTCTTCCTTTTTGGCCTCTAGTTCTTGTCATTCATTTTACAGTTCTCAGCATTTCACTGCTTTAATCTTAATTACTACTTGTTTTTCCTTTTCATCATATCCTTCTCTGTACTCCATAACATCCCACAAATAGGCACTTTTGTTTATGTATGCTTGTCCTGGTTTGCAGTATGCCAACATTTATTAACAACTTCAGAGTCATCAGTAAAAGGTTCAGAGTAGGGAAAAATGGAGACAAAATAGCAGGATATGGAACAAGTTTTCAGTACAACACCAGGTAGTATTGTTATGGCTAAAGTGAATGCTAAATACTGTAAATTATTAATGTGAATTTTGGGAAAGTAACTCAGTATATTCCGTAATTTTCATGCATGTGATTTGGGAAAACCAATAGGTATTGTACCTTACTCTTGGATAGCTGCATTACAATAGCTTGCCCCATTTTGTGCTTTACTTTGGGAGGTAATAGTTTATAACCAGTCCCATAGCATTCAGTGGTATTTATGCTTGTTAACTGTGAACATTTTGCTTTGCTTAAATAGTGAAGACATTTTGCATAGGAAAAGATATAAAATGTGGAGCACAGAGAAAGCATCAGAATTGCTTCATTGCATTTTTCTGTTTTCTTCCAGGTCTGCTCTAGCAGCAGCTATCCTTGCAACAGCACTAACAGGGCGCACTGTTGCTATTCCTCAGCCTCGGCAGCGATCACTTTCTGAAAGTGATTCAACCTACTTGGAACAAGAATGTTTTGAGCCATATGCAACAGTCACAGAGCTCAGAATAGGGTAGTGTGTGTATACTTTCTGGTTTGATACCTTACATTAGAAATTGAATCTGTCAATGATCAATTTTACCAAAGAGTGACAGCAACTCCTGCTGTTACAACTACTTACTTTTTTCTTACCGCATCATAAATTGAGTTTGAAGTGTCTAACAATCCTTATTCCATTTCTTGTAAAGTGGTGTCACACATACAATCTTCAGAGAGGCAGATTTGGATTGTACAACAGTCATAAGTAAAGCACTATTTCTGTCAAATCATGATCAATTTTACAAAATATGATGAACTGAGGAATCACCTGAATTACATGTAAGATACTTCCTTTGTGCTAAAATGATTATTTCAAATTGTCTTTTTGGTAGAATTAGGAACCTTCTATCTCTAATCTGTCTTTTTAAGATAGAGAGGAAAAGGTAGTACCAGTGTTAATTGTCTGGTTTAGAGCATACATAGACTACATTCCTTGTTTGCAGCTAACAGAAGCTTAGATAGCTGCCTCTTTGGACTTGTGTACATTGTTAGACTGATGGTTCTACTTGACTAGTGTAGGGTTTTTTGAAGAGTAAGCAGTGCTGAAACAGGCATTAAATTGCTTTTTTGCAGATCTAACTGGAGACTTGATGGTTGTGACAGATCTCCTCTACAGTCCTTGGAAATACCAGGCAATTATGGTGAAGATGAGGACATGGATACATATCTTTCAGATGATGATAAAGAGGCAGAGTCCAGCTGTCAGAGTAATGAGAAAAGGGAAGGAAGCTTTAGCACCAAAGCTATATATGCTGTTCCCCGCAAAACTAAAAAGGTAGGATTTTTAAATGCATTAGTTCCTTTACCATCTTGTAATATGTTAATGCACGTTAATATTTTGGATACTTTGTATTCTCTTCTTACTCTTCAGATGTTTATTCAATATTTATTTCATGCTAACTTTTGTGATTCATTTACTCTTACATGAGTTAGGTAGGTTTGTTGGTTGTCAGAGTCTCTGCCTCTGGTTATTAGGAGCGCACTGGTATTGTATATAATCATCATGCGTAATTTAGTCTTGTAAAATGTCCAGTAACTTACATTGAGCATGGTACTTACATAGTAGATGATTTGTTAAAAGCACTAGTAACTTTACTGTTAAATGATGAAGGCTTAGTTAATGGTTCAGGATTGTGCTAATGAGCACAGACCTATAGGGAGATTCAGAATTGAACAAAATAAATTAACCTTGTCTTGAAGACCAGGAGATTTTTGTATGCTATAATTTTGGATTGTCTCAACCAGCAATGAACTTAATACTCCTAAGGCACATTTAAAGTTAAATCAAAAATGATACAAAAATTTAACAAACACAAAGAAGTACCTGAGTAGGAAAAAGGCAATGAAAGATCTCTTAAAAAATGCCTCTTCAAAAAAACCCAGCACTAGTAAAGTAGACTGACTTATCAGTCATATAATGTACATTATATCAGTCTTATAATGTACATCACAAATCCCAAAATGTGAAAGAAATCAAAAAACACCACAAGGTGAAGAAACAGTAGCTGGTAAGAGGAGGGAAGGGGACGGAACAAAAAAAAAAAAAAGGGTGTGAGTAGAATATGTGGAACGCCGGTATGTGATCAGTGGGAAAGCCAGCAAGGATAATGTTAAAAATGGTTAATTAATCCCTCACTGCTGTGATATAGTAGATAAATGGTTGATCTTTTATTAAGATCAAGATTAGGTATGCCACAGCAAACAAGCAGACAGAATAATTTCATGGACTCCTGTAACCGAACAAGAGAATACTTGCCCTTGAACTAATCACTATCATACTTGCTAACCTCCTGTTGATCATTGTAAAGCTAGATTTTATTTACATAAAGTCCTAAACAACACCACTACCACCACAAAAAAAAAACCACAAAAAACCCCCAAGAAAACAACAACAAGAGAAGAAGTAAATCTTATCATTTACTATCTTAAAATATTAGTGAACAATTCTAAATGTGACAGGGACGTTAATACACTAAATGTTTCATACAGATATCAAGGTACATGGGCTATTTTAACAGTGCTCTCATGATTTAGAGAGGTTTGTCTTATTTTTACATAGGAACAGTTTCCACCATCTCCTGTTCCTAATGCTGACAAGAAAGGGGTTTCTTCCCATGAAACTGAGTGTCAGGTGGTGGTGGATAAGTCAAGTGTGCAAATAGAAGGTAAGTAAATTTACTTTAAGACAAAATGCCATACCATTTCCATTGGGAAAAATAACTTTTTAATAAATAAATTTAATACTATATTGTAATGTTATATTCCTTTTTTAAAAAGGCAATTAAAGAAATGCTACTAAATACTTCGCAATTTCTAATAGTTACAGAAAATTAAAAACTTGCATAAAGAGGAAAGATTGGTCTATATTCACTGTGGAACGAACTGTCAGCCACTGTAAAATGAGGGGGCAGGGAGGAAAGTTTTGTGAACTCTGTCTTGTCAAGTACAGTCATTCTCTACTATTTTTGTTGCTATTTTTGTTGATATATGTGCCAGAAGCAGTCACTTTTGTACTCTGGAACCTATTGGAGTGTTACTGTGTAAAAAAAAAAAAAAGGAAAAAAAGCAGAAACTATAGAAACTAGCAATGTTAAAAAAAGAAAGCTAGAGATAGAGGAAGACATTTTTCATCAGTAATTTTACTTGTGTGAAAAAATGGCATGCCTGAAAAACAGTAGCAAAAACTTCTTGAGTTTTTTAATAATCAGATGGTGTGATAGTAGTGTTGTTTATCCTTTCTACAGAATTTGTATCATTACTGCTGTCTTTTAAGGTCTGGGCCTTAAAATTGTACATCAGGTCAGAGAGGACGTTTCTTCAAAATAGAGAAATAAGCATGATCATCAGTCTCAGGCTATCACCCTAAGATCTGAATTGTTAAGCTTCACAAATAATTTTTTTTAAATAAGTAATTTCATTAGATTAGGGACATTTGGGTTATTACTGGACCTGTCATTGGGCTATTTTCTTGTAACAATAAAATATTGTGGAGAAAATAATTATAACAATAGACCAAGACCAATGTACTTGTATAGAAGTTTTCTTGCATAATTATCTTGTCTTTTATTTTAAAATCGGGAAAAGGAAATAAGAATTCATTTCAGAGCTGGAAAATGCAGTTTTTACAGAGGATGGTAGCATTCTGTAGCTAGTGGATAGGAAAGAGGAAGCAAAACGGAGTCAATTTTGAAAAAAATTGTGTCTCTAAATTTTCTTTATGTTGGATCCCAGCATTTTTTCAGTATTAGTTTGGTGGAGTAATTTGAAAAGTTTTATAGAGAACAATATTCAGAAAGAATGGGTTGCTTTGATAAAATCATTTGAGAAGTGAGGCATTAAACTGAAAAAATACAGGATATATACACTGTTTCTAATCCCTTTTCTACATAGTAAGTGCTGCAGGTCTTGAAAGCTGTCAGAATTACAATTGCTTTGTTCAGAGATGCAACAGGATTCAAGTCCAGTAAAATCAATGAAAATATTTCATTTGTTCTTCAGTCAAATTCTGAACTTACAACGGAAGCCAACAATACAGCTTCGTTTCTTCTACACTTGCATCTATCCAGTGTGAGGTAAAGTGAGGTCTCACATCAGTGTCCTGATACACCGTGAAAGAGAGAATGGAAAGTTAGTGATCTAATCTGTGGTTTGGGGAGGACTTTCTTACATTTATTTGCATGTATAATATGTGTGCATACATATCCTTGTGAACCCTTACAGTTTATGGACTTAAAATAATTTTTAATTGACTGAAAGATCTGTTTTTCTTTGACAGAAGACCAACATCTGGGCTTGAATTTAAAGGTAAGACTTAAATAAAACTTGATTTAGGATGCATTTTGGAAAATAGGGTGTCCTAAAAAGCTGCTAAATTCACAGTCACAGAAAACTAATTTATTGCCACTACAGAATCTTCTTCTTTTGGAGTACAAGAATGGCTAATCATTCCTTTTGAAAAAATGCAACTGTATAGGTAAATAGGCCATACAAAAGTTGTTGAGGGTTTTTTTTATAGTATGTGTTCTGTTACTCCTCATGTGAAAGAAAGAATCTGAGAAT
Organism: Corvus hawaiiensis; assembly: GCF_020740725.1. Classification (NCBI taxonomy): domain Eukaryota; kingdom Metazoa; phylum Chordata; class Aves; order Passeriformes; family Corvidae; genus Corvus; species Corvus hawaiiensis. Next base: position 21,139,466 of record NC_063224.1, read on the forward strand.
GAGAGACAGCATGTGAGCAAGAGAGAGCTCACACTGATAATTTTCAAATTCTGAACCTGATTTCACCACATTTTTCTATAGTTTTCTATTTGGGCTGATCTGACTGCTTTCATAAGCTTGAAAAGGAATACCCAAAAATTTAGTTTCTCAGATCAAGTTGCTAAAGTATTGTTTATTAAAACGGTCAGTTCTTTCATTATAATCATAACTTTTTTCTACAAGTTCTTGACCACATTTATTTTTCTTTGAAATTGTTCATGAGTTTTGTCTCATTAAGTCACTAGTGTCACTCAGTATCATCAGTGTGTTAAATTACATGACAGCATATCCTTACAAAACTTCATTACTGTTTCATAAAAACAGGGAGAAAGTCTCTGTATCACCTTCACCTCAAGTAAATACATGAATATAAATGACACTGTAATTCTTTCCTGGTGAAAAAGCCTTCTGAAAATGTACAAATACTTTTGGTTTTTTCCAGCAAAGCAAGAACAAAGTTTTTCAACTTCGAAAAACATTTTACATTTTAATTGATTTGCTGATACGCAGTTAGGGACTGTCATAATTGACTAGTCTAAAGTCATACTTTATACAAACTAACAAGTGGGAAGAATACCCTTCCTGTTTTGTCAAGAAGGTTTGTGTTTATGTGACTTTTATGTCAGCCGTAAAAAAAATGGTTATGACAACTGCACATTTCTGACAACTAAGGATAATAGTGAGTTTCAGGTGTCTGCAAGTGACTGATGGCAGTGATAAGTGACAAAATGATGTCCACCCAGATGAGTAAATGATAAGTTGTGTAGTATCAGCAGTGAATCCAACCTTCAGTTTTGTTGATATAAAAGAAACTCTTTCAAAAGTTTTATTTCTGAAGTTCTCCAGTAGCAATGCTGTTAAAGCAAATTGTCTCATTTTTTATTTCTCTGCTAGGAGGAAAAATTAATAGCTGAAAATCTGGTACATGAGAAACTTCCACCATCCCCAGGTACTTTGGATTTTTCTTTGACTTCACTACACGTTTTCACTTTATTAATATGCATGCGTATATGAAAACACATTTTCCTGGTTGTATTCTCTAAGCCTAATTTGTGTGTGTGTGTGTGTGTTTGTGAAAGTATTTTTCCTGTACAAGAGATGAGAAAGTGCTCTGTGATATGTTTAAAAACGATAGTTTCAGACTTTTTATGTTAGGTGGTTTAGACTTGTTTTTATTTTCCAATCTGAGTGACTTTTGAGGTCTAAAGTAAATAAATGACTGTGAAATGATGTAATGAAATTAAAGTCATATTGGACCTCTCCAATATATTAAGTTCAATCTACACTAGAAGATGTCACCATTAAGTATCCTATCACAATTGAAATTGTGAAATGTAAACATACAGTCACGAGATACGTGGCCTACCTTCAGCTAATTTGTGTGTTTCTGCATCCACCTGGCAACTTCAGGCGCAGTACTTCTGAGCTCTGCGTGTCTCATGATGGGAAATGTGCCTATTACGAGTTCATGGGGTTTTATGTGTGTCTGTGCTGTCCAAGTATCTTACGCCTTTTCACAGGAATTTAACAGTGGCCAGAATTGCCTGAGATAGTACTGAACACCTGAAGTTATTACACATCATCAGTACAATAGATAGCCCTGTACTGGGTTTCATATATATGAGGGAACTAAGGAACTGTCCTATACTTAGTTGTATTGATACCTGTATGCTGTTAGATTGTGCTGGTACGGGTAAAATCTCTGCCTTCATTTCAGCTATTTACTCTATACAGGTGGAAAGGAAAACTTGGAAGTGAGATCTATTATTACTGATGCAACAATATATCCACAGTTTTGCAGATTATCTAAAAGTTTACTTTTATAAGAATTGTTCAGTGACTTCTGTTCATTAACATTGAAGCTGTTCAGTGGGAAGGAATGTAAAGCTTTCATTGTATAGGTAATTAAAATTTGTAGGGATCAAGAATACTGACTAGTCCATGCAGGGCACAAACACTTTGCTTATTGCAGTGGACATTTCAGTTTTACCTCTCCAGTCACTGATGTTTGGGAGAGAGAGATCTGCTGACATGATCTTTTCCATTTGAAGAAGGAGTGTTTCTGGTGTCTGAGAGAAAAGATGGGAACTTGCAGCTACTCCACAGCTCTCTTTCCAAATCCACTTTTTTTATTCTTTCCAGTCTTATCCTTTGGGAGCCATGAGCTGATGTAGATCTTACTATATATATATATATATATATATATACATATATAGTGCTAATATTAGAAAAAAATTGATTGTAATTTGCTGAAACTCCTATTGCAGTCTGGATAGCATTTAAATGCTTTGTACTGTGGCACTACAGATGCGTCTGTTCGGCCAAGGCAAGCATGGGAAAATACAATCAAAGAAAAGTTCAGAAAACTAAAACAAGAAAACTGGTCTCTGAACAAGGCATACCAAGCTGTGGTCCAAGAATTTGAGGGAACAAAACAGCACATAGAAGAACAGCAATTAAAGCTGAAGAAACTAGAACAAGAAAACAGAAGACTTAAAGAAGCTGCAGAGAACTCACATAGAGAAGGTGGGAGAAACATAAAAGCTATTCTGTAGTTATCTTGTTTTGATTTTTCTAATTTCTTCCAACCTTTTCCTCTAGTAGTAGGTTTCAAGTCATTGATGTAGGCAAGTATCCATGCAGAAGTAGTTTCCAAACAGTATTTTCTACATTTGTAGAAATTTTGTCAAGGAATACATGCATGATAAGAAAAAAAAGTTGCTTGGTTGTTTGATATATAATGGATTTTTTGCTAGTAATTTTTCATGGTATTTTTCCATAACAGTATTTTGAGAGAAGTTATTGATCATTATTCTAGCTTATTTAATTTTTTTCATTACAATTATCAAATTGTTGTGAACATTTCTTGAATTTTAATGGAACTTTCTTTTTGGACATTTGTTTTAATAGAGGAGGCAACAGAATTACTTTCTCTCAGACAACAAGCACAAGAACTGGTAGATGAAAATGACGCTTTGAAAATGATGGTCCATCGTTTAAATGTAGAATTAAGTCGCTATCAAACTAAATTCAGGTCATTGTCCCAAGAAGAGGTGAGAATCATGGTTATCAGGGCAGTTTCTACTGAAATGTCCCATTGTCTGTTATTTAATCTTTGAGTTTTTATGACTGTTTTCTCCAAATTTCCACAGTCTACAAATTGCACAGGCTTTTTCTGAAATTTAAAATAATTTAGAATAAGCATTTATCATTGTCTAATATAAAGAATTCGGTATTATTTTGTATCAATAATATACTGAACTTCCAGTTTTATTGAGTATGTGTTACATATGCAACACATCTAATTAGAAACCTAAGCTTGTTTGGGGTGATAATTGGGACTGCAGTGGGCAGTTGCTGGTGCTTCAAAAAGCAGGAAGTAATGTCAGTATCTTTTAAAACATCTAGAATCTAAAGCTGAAAAGCTTACCCATGAAAGGACCACCACCACCATGGCTGGTAAGTCAAGTAATATTTTCACTTAATTGTTCATTCCTCTCTAAGTAAAGTAGTAGAATTTCTTTCCTGGAATCAAAATATTCAGGTAATACTCTGCTGAACTATCAAATACTAATAGAATATTATGAACATTTCTTTGGTTGCAGAAAAATATGTAGGGCAGAATTCTGTAATGAATGTGTGCAGTTCCAGTTGAATGTACAGTAAGCTACAAAACTGCACATAGTCACCAACTTTGAGCTCTTGAAAAGTATTGTTACACTGAGAATCATAAACGCCATCTTCACTTAGAATTGTCTAGCATATAGTTTGCTTCAAGATCTTTCAAGATCTATTGCTTAATTGTTAATCTTCTTAATTGTTTATCTTTTGCTGTTATTATTTTTAAGATTATACTAAAAGGAAACAGAATATTTCTGATTGTAGGAATGGTAATGGGTCCAGTAGTAGCCTATAAATTTCTGACAAGGGGAAGGCAAATAGTCTGTGAAAGGGAATGCATTTGTAATATGTAAAACAATTTCTCCTTGAAATACTAATCAGATCTTGTATTTTCCTTCTTCACTGTCATTGAGAACTATACAGAATGGGAAAGTTCTCCTGCTCTGTCTTTCTAGCCATAGTAGCCAGTAATCACATACGTATGTATTTAGTCTTAAAGATGCAGGTTTGAGAGTGTAAAAATTCCTTTCCCACTTACTAATGAATCTGGGATAATTTTTTTTTAGTAGTAGTATTCACTGTAGTGTTTGAATTTTGTTTTGTATTCATTTGCATCCACATTCTGCTGTGCTACATAAGGTGATAAGTTAGAGCTGCTTTTTAGTGAAGTAAAGGTGCAAGTAAAGCATGCAGTCTTTTCCTTTCCAAAACTTGCTCCTAACACAGTGCTGTTAAGTGTTTCTACAACATTGTTCTGCATATGGTTGTCTGCATGCTTGTATAAGTTCTGCACTTTAGTCTACAAGTCATATTTGAAACCTCTTTAACAGCTTTCAAAACTAATAATGTATAGCAGCAGTAAAAAATACAGATGAAATTATGGCTTGTAATTAATTTACATGTATTTATTTTTTAATTTTCTTTTAAGTTGGATACAAAGTATTTGTCACCTCTTCTATTGGCGTATGAAGACAGAATAAGAGAAAAGGAAGATTTTATTCTTGAACATGAGGCAAGTTGCCATTTGGAAAAAATATACACTAAAGCAGAAATAAATTACTGACTTTTTTTAAAGGGAATTGCCAAAGCTGTTGTCTGCCTAAAATTTAAAGTGACTTTGTTTTACTTTTCCATGCATAATTATTGTGCTGTCTTACCCTACTTGGCTTGTTTGATTTTGTCAGCCTGTTCACATTTAGGAGCACACACTACACTGAGTAAGTATGTAAGATGTGCTCTAAAAATAGAGCAAACTGTCAGGAAAATTAATCCACAAACACCAGAGGTTTATGTCCAAAAAGGAGATAGAGGAGTCCTGTTACTTTATTTGAATAAAGGGAGAGGCCATGGGCATTTCCCCTGGGGTCTCTCAAATTGTTAGAGGACTGCAGCCTCCTTTTTATCCCAATTTCCTGGCCAAATTTCCCACTCTCCCTCTCTTTCCTCATTAGCTGAGGTACTTGAGAGGTACAGACTTCAGAAATTACCTAATACAGACCCCCTTCTAATGTATACCCCCTCTTTTTCTTTTCCTGTGGAATTCATGGTTCTTCCCATTGCTTCTTTCACCTCTCAGCATCTATCTTTACCTATCAGCAGAGCCACAGTTTGTCTGTTAAGACAAATCCCTCTCACTCCTTTCATCAATCAGTGGAGTTCCTCCCATTGTTTCTTTCACCTCTCAGTATCTGGCTTTTACCTGTCAGCAGACCCACAGTTTGTTTGTAAAGACAAATCTCTCTCATTCCTTTCAAAACTAGTCAGTGACTAGTAAACTAGTCAGTGGTAGAAAGAATTTACAACTGTCATTCATAATGGGAACTCAGTGCTCTGTATTGCTGCCCTTCCAGCTGCTTGTGGGTTTTGTGGTAGAAGAATACTTACTTCTAGGTATTAAAAGAATGGGTACTCTTTTTTGCTTTTTAGCAGTATTTTTTTTGTCACTGAACCGTTGAAAAATAGCTATGCTTCAGAGCAGAACTTTCCTAGGTTTTAAAAATAAATGTATTTCCCTGAAAAACTTAAGCCATAAAATTAGCAGAAAACAGCAAGGGTTTTTTATATTACTGTAAATTCACTGTGTTGCCTTACCATATTCAAATCCATGTCACTCCCACTGAAAATGGGTAGTATCATCCAGTAATTTCCAGAATTCAGCTTTTTAAACCTATCTTCTAAAGATCTACAACTTGCAAAAATGTGGCACAAGTCAAATACCAGTATTATTTTTAATCAAATATTACTAGATTGATAAAACAACTTAGAAATCAAATATGATATACCTGAATTAGAGATGAGTGAGTAGTGAGATAATATTTTGTTAAGACAAGAACGAAGGCACCCAAGCATGTGTACTTACAAAATTTTTTGTTGATGTAAAAATTAAACTAAAATACTTATAAAGAATTTTATATTAAATCCTTTGTCTTCCAGGAGGATATGAAGAATTTTAAAGCACAAGTTGAAGAGTTGGTGAAGGAGAATAAAGATCTGCATGAGCAATTAAATAACTTTATTACCCCTACAGAATGGCAAGTTATTATACTAGAAATTAATTTAGAAGTTACTAATTATTTTGCTTATTTCATACAAACTTTTAAAATTACAGAAGTTTTTTAAGGAAATTTTTTTTTGCCCTCAAACAAATTGTTTTTCTGAAGAATTAATAGTGATGAGTGGAAAAGACTCCACTCCTAAATAAGTAGTAAAGTAGGTATGTTTATTCCAGCACTGGGACGAATAGGGGATAGCTCCATTCAGCTCGGTATTTATCGGGTTACAAGTTCCATATTCATTAAGTTTCCCAATACGCCTATACATATTCATTACCTAGCCCCACCCAGCCTCGCTTCGTATTAAAATGAGGCCAAAAGTCATTTACATCCGCGTTGCGCTTGCGCAGTGTTGTCTGTTGGCTTTGCTAGGGGTCTCCAAGGGTCTTCCTCCGATGAAGTCAGGAGTCTTCCTCGTCCTGAACTTTTCACCTTTCCTCCCTGTGCATGCTCTTTATACTCCTGGCCCGAGTTTAAGCTTGGAGACTGGTTTGAGCTAGGTTTGGGTTGAGCACAGGATGTCTGTCCAAGACTCCCCCTGCCCTTATCAGTGGTCTCTTATCTTCCTGCTCTGGTATGCTGACCAAGCTAGATGCATTGTTCCTAACAAACTCATTCTTCTTCTTCCCATCCCCCTGATTCAATAGCACCACGGTTGTCCTGTTGGAACAGTGCTGATCTGCAATGCCTGGAATAATTTTGGAGTAAAGATTAAATATGAAAGTGGAGTTTTGCACCTGCAGCCCATGTAATTCTGTCCCAGATATTGCAGGTTACATACCGTTACAGTGTGCTAATGATACCAGTTTTCCACTAATATATAATGGCATTGGAATGTGGCATTAGAAGAATTTGACGTTCTTGAGAAGTGAAACAATGCAAACATAATGAAGTTAAGTAGTTGTTGGAAGCTAGGATTTTTCCTTTTTTTTTTTGCTTTTCTTTCTCCCAGGGAATTTTCTCCCATTTGTTGCCTAAGAGATGGTAACGATGATACTTGGGAGACAAAAGATGTGGCTGGGAGGAGGAGGAGGGGGAAGGGTGCAGCTGACTGCAGTCTCTTAGCTGAGGGGCTTTCCCTTGGAAGTGCAGATACCGCAAGATTTTGGCTGGGGGGTCAGGGGGCTGGGCTCAGCTCCTCGCTCTCTTGGTCTCGGGATCAGAGTGGACAGGTGCGGTTTTGGAGCCAGACTGTTGGTGCCCGGAGAATTCGCTGCCACTGTGGAGTTTTTGTCCTTCACTGTTTCTCCTACCGTGGGTGAGCTTCTGCTCACAAGAGCAGCTGTTGAACTGGGACCTTTTCCAATACCCGAGCTCACTGGGAAGGGGACCCTGACCCACTCTCCCCTTCCCAGAGGGAGCATCTCCTGGCTGTGTGCAGCAGCTGCTTGCAGAAACCGGGCTGCCACTGCCCAGCCCCGCTGCTTTCCGCCGCTGCTTCGGGTTTTGCGCTACATTTTAACCTGACATCCGGTGCCTGCCCGGACATCCCGCGGCTCCTGGCACGGCTCTGGAGTTTTTGCTACACCTTGTTTGCCACCCTGGGTGTGCCCACCCTGCCGTTCCAGGCTGCCACTCTGAGGTTCCTGCTACAGCCCATTTCGCTCTCCGGAGGGGCACCGGGACCGGCTGCCCGCCGTGAATTTGTAGAGGAAGCCCCTTTTCCGTCTCTCCTGCCAGCTGAGCCAGCCATTAACCAGCTGCAGTGAGGCGGCCGAGCTGGCGCCACAGCGCCCCCTGCAGGCGCGGGGGAACCATCGCACCCGCCCTGCCTGGCCAGGAGCCACCAGCGCCCCTGGCGGCCGCGAGCGGAGCTGCACCCAGGGGAAAGGGCTGCGGCCGGGAGAGGCGGCGCTGGGTTCCTGGTTTTTTTCTGTTCATTGTTAGTGATGTTGTTGTTTGTTTGCCTTTTTATTTATATATATAGTAGTAAAGAACTGTTATTCCTTTTCCTATATCTTTGCCTGAAAGCCCCTCAATTTCAAGTTATAATAATTTGGGGAGAAGGGGGTCATATTCTCGATTCCAAAGGAGGTTCCCACCTTCCTTGGCAGACACCTTTCCTTTTAACCAGGACAGTAGTAAAAAATACTTGAGACTTACTAACAGTTTACCTAAGTGAGATATTCATCAGTTGGTAACTGAGATGGAGAAGAATCTGTTTGTACTGGTTCATTGAAAGATGACTGTCAGCTTTTTAGGGCAACAGCTATAAAGAGAAAGAAGGGTCATGGGGTATGTTAGAATAGGTCCTTCCAGTAGAGGTTAGACAATAACAATACAGTTGTATGGAAATCTCCAGAGAGTTCACATATTTAAGTACAGAGAATCAAAGCTGAAAGGGTGTGTGGTGTAGCCAAGGAAATGGAGAGCCTCTTTTATTTGGAACTTAGGCAGATTGGCCTTTCTCACTTACAGAACAAAGGCTGAAAAAGGAGTGTTGCTCTGTGTGTGTACAGCAGGAGCAGGAGACATGGCGTATACAAAAAGTTCTTCTGCTGCAATTATGGTACTCGGGATGGTGTTACTAGGACAACAGCTGGGTATTCATTCACCATAAACAAACTTAAAGTGGAAATTGGAAGATAATTCCTAACCAGTGTAACAGGTTTTGGAACAGCATCCCGTATGAGTGAACATAAAAATTCTTCCTGCACCCATGACACAGGTGGTTGCATGCAAGTGCTTGGATGACACAGTGTCTACATGAGGAGGACTTTGGAAGAGATGGTGTTTATCATAATCTTAGGTCTTTCTGCTGATTCACCCAGTAGCATAGACCTACTTTCAATGAGGCAGAAGTACAGGTGTTAGTATTTGTATAGATTTGGTTAAGCAGGTTTTTACAAAGGTATCTTAAGTGTTGTATAGGTGCTTTAATAAAATACTGTGGATATTTCAGGTATCCTTAGCTGCTTATATACTGTCCACAAATTTCAAAACACTCTTCATAAAGGTGTTCCAGCTTCTTAAATGTTAATTTTTTCAGTTAACACCTTTGCTTTTAATTTTGCCCCTCTGCAAATGAATGAGAGAAAGTCATAACTCTCTGAGCTATATCAGGCTGTCTATAGTCTCTATCTGGGAGCTGTTTTTTAAGGGAGGGTTACAGCAAGGCGTGGAAGCCAGCAGCAATATCACTTTAAGTAGCTTTTGCTCTCTACCTTCAATGACTTCTTCACACTCAACATTGCAGTGCCGTGCTCTTTTATTTGTATTGACTGCTGCAGGAATGTACTTTCTACGCATGAAGGAATTGGTCTTCATCAAACTAATCCCCCTTTTGCAGCAATTTTTCAAATTTTTTTTTAATAAAATAGCCTTATGATGCCAGGCATAGCTGAGGATGAGGATGTAGCTTGACAGCTATTGACTGATTTTCAAGTGGCTGATACACATTTCCTTTCTTCTCTTATGCCCAGTGCAGTAAATTAAAGAAGTCAGCTAAACTTGCAAGCTTCTGTACACAGAGGTTTTTATGAATAGAAGTGTAAGTTGACTGCCATTTCTGTGTTTGCAAAAATCTTCAGGGTAGACTGTTTATATTTTTCTGCTGTCAATTGTTAGCTGTATGCTTTAGCTTCAGTTTTAGTCAGAATATAATTTGATAGTAGGGGAAATTGTCCCTGTCTAGATTAGTGCACAATGGGAAGCATTTTTGTGTAGGTCAGGCCACACATGAACAAAGCAGATACACACTGTGTTGTTAGTTCTTATCATCAGAAATCCTTGTTAAGAGTCTCTTTTGCTACATTTTGTTTGGGTTTGGGCTACTCTTACTGACTGATGAGAACTTCAGTTTAAATTAATGTGCTATCATCTGACACTTGTACTGTATTTCTGCATGCCTTTTGGCTAATAGTTCTTTTTAAGCTTTTACTAGAACAGTGAATAGTTTTTAAAGGGTTTTTTTTAACATCAGAAAGACTGGTATTGTTTTTTTTAAAAGCTGAATTAATAAAAGTTAAAAAACAGAGAGTTAAGTTCTCTGCTCAGGATAGTTCATTTTAAACACCCATGTTCCTTATAGGCCCATAAAACTCACTGGCAGTATTTTTCTACAGATCAAAGTCAAGTAAATCCAAATCTTATAAACATATTTGGAAACAAATTTGCTTCACGTACTAGTTACAAAGATGTCTGCAAATCTTGCACCATTATGTAGCTTTAATTCTCTCTTTCTTAATGGCTGGGACCATTTCACCTAGAGGAGAGTAGGTTCAGGGCAAGGTCTTATCGCTGGATATCAATGCCTGAAGAGAGGGTATAGTGATAGAGCCAGGCTCTTTTCAGCGGTGCCCTGTGAAATGACAAGAGGCAACTGCCACAAACTGAAATAAAGGAGGCTTCCTTTGAATGCAAGGAAATAGTTTTTCATGGTGAGTGCTCTAACAAGCAGTCCAGAGGCTGTGGAGTCTCCATGTCTAGAGATATTCAAGCCATCTAGACATGGTCCTGGGCTGCTGGCTGTAGGTGCCCCTGCTTGAGCTGGGCAGTTGTACCAGATGACCTCCTGAGGCTGGAGGTCCCTTCAAACCTTAACCATTTTACGATGCTATAATCCTAATTCACACATACTTATTTTTCCTTCTTTTTATAGGGAATTTTTGCTTCCATTACTCAAAGATTTTAAACATTATTTAAAATAAATCACATTTTGATTGTTATGAGTTCATGCCTCCAGTAAGCTTACCTCAGGTCCTGATATTGCTTTCAATAAGGATTTTTAATCTGTTTTTTAAAGAGGTTCAAATATGATTTTGTAAGTTTACACTGTTGAAAATCAGTTGTGTTTGTTCTTTGGACATAAGTTAACATTAGAGTTATATTTTATTTATAAGGTGGTTATCATTGCAGGCAGCAGCTGCAAACTCAGGCCAAGCTGGTCTTGGATGAAAATGGATTGTTGATGGAGCAACTCGAAATTCAACAAGCTAAAGCAAAAGATAGTCACAGACAGCACGTTCACGAAGGTAAAAGTGCTTGAGTTGCTAGTCATCTGAACTACACTAAAGATGGTACTGCAGGTTTAGATTTTTGTAGGGGTTTTTGTTTGTTTTCTATTGTCATTTTTTGTTTTGGCAGGCTTGGTGGAGTTTTGGTTTTGGTTAGCTGGGGTTTTCTTTGCGACTTTATATATGCCTAAAAAGCATCCTTGAATGTAGGTAACGTTAATAGGAGATCATGCTCTGCATGTCAACTGATACTGAAAAAAAATGTCGTTATCACCTATTGACACTACAAAAAATACTCCATTCTGACTTACTGCTTCTGAAAAAGTAAGAAGAACTTTAAGTTAAACAGCAATACAGTCCTTTTCATAATTGAAGAGCACTTTGAACTGAATCAGAATTTTTCAGAGTAAAATGACATTTCAATGAGTTTATAGCCTTGAAAAGAAGTACTCTTGAAGTTCCTGCACTTTTCCAAAACAAGTTGCTTGAGACAGCAAAAAATCAAGTCCAAACTGTTAAAATACAAATTGACAAATCCACTGTTACATAACGTTGTGAACAACTAGGAATTAATGTATTAATGGTTTTGTTGGAGTTTCACAAGTCATTGAATTAGTTCTGCTATACCCAGTTGACGTTTTTTTTTTTCCCTTCCACAGCTTCGAAGTTGACCAAACAAATAGTAATCTTAGAAGGTAAGAAACAGAGTCAAGAGGAAGAAATAGCAGAGTACCAGAAGCAGCTAGAAACATTGTGTTCTAAATGTGAAGAGCTGAAAGCCAAAATGGATAGCAGAATAACAGCAGAGGAGCACTTGGCTTTGGTGAATGATTTAAAAAGGTATGAGTTTACATACGGTGCACAGAGAAACATTGGTGCAAGGCATGCACATGAACAGAGCTGCATACGTAGCACTCTGTAGGTAGGAAGCCAGTGGAAACTTCTGCTGGTAATCCAGGAAGGTAACTACCAAAGCACAAAGAAAGGTAAAGAAGTATTTAAAAAATACTGTCTTGGTTTTTAGAGACATTTAAAATGACAAAAAGGAAATCCCAGATCTAGAAACATTGGTAGAAGTGTTTTTACCATAGAGTACATACTGCTAATTGTACCATTTTAAATAGTAGAAGAGGAGGCATTTAAAATACCATTTTTGTCAAATCTATTTGCTTCTATCAATACTATATATTATAAAACATTTTCATTCTTGTGTTCCCATCTTTGGAACATGTCTAAAGGATCCTGAAATTCTAAACTAGAAATTCTAAGTTTCTCCAGTTGTGACAATATGGAAATTACACAAAACAGCACAACTCAGGAGTGCTGTCATGCAGCACAGAGTGCAGAGTAATGTTTTCATGAAGACATTCTGTAAATTTGTATGCTTTCAAGCCTTTGGATAGTGCAGATTACTGCTTTGTGGTACAGTGCCATCCTGAGAAGTTCTCAAACCTTGTATTTTGGCATTGCTAGTAATTTCTTGGGGAAAAAAAATTACATCTGGACTACATATTTTTGTAATTTAAATAAAGTGCAGTCCAAAGGAATTACTTGAATAATTGTCGTGATTTTGATATGAGATTGTAATACCTCTGATGTCATCACTTAACATTGAGCATTCTCAGTGTATCTTTTTCAAAACTTCAACATGGGTGTCTTCCTGTAATTTAGCATTTTAGTGAAGTAATCTATACATGACACCTGTTGGTTTTTGCAGCTGTTTACAACAGGAGCAGGAGAAAAAGCGCTGCGAGGTGGAAGATGTAATGGGAAAGACAGCATCACTGCAAACTGAAAACAAGAAACTGCTCTTAGAGAAAAATAACTTAATGGCTGACAAGAATATCCTGGAAAGTGAGATGCAAATGATTCAAAAGACAAACAGGTCTTATCACAGTCTCATTTTCTTGTATAGAAATACTTTTATTTCTAAAAACAACAGAAACACCTGAAAAAATACCATCTAACTTCCCATAAGGTGTATTTTCTACCTACTGCAGAAAAAACATGTTTCCTAAACATATCTTTGTCATGTCTTGAGGCCTGGTTGTCATATTTTGCTAACCTTTGTATGTTTTCCTGCTCACTTTTCTGTGTCTATGTGCAAATTAAGAATATATATTTAATTTAGTAGTTAGTAGTTAGCTATAGCAATTAATCATTAGGTGTACTCATCTGAAGAGATGATGAGTAGACTTACACTATTTGCAGATCTTCTCATGCACCTAGTTGCTTAGAGATGAGTTCACAATATTCTAAAAAGTAAAAACAATACTATTGCTCTATATCTTAAGAATTATGAACTTGTAGCCATTGCACAAACTGTTCTTTTGAATCATTGTTACTGTTGTTATTCAGATAACATATTGTAAAGAAGAAACAGCCCCAAAAATTGGGACATGATACTTTTGGCACTGCAAATATTCTGGGCCAATGCATTTTTAACAGTATGTTTGATTGTTTGAGACTTGTACATGTTGATTTGCACATGTGATGCAAGTTTTTTAAGGCCATTATTAATTCCCCATCCAAAGATTTTCCTTTTTCTTTTATAGACGATTAAAGAAGAAAATAGGTCTTTTGCAACTGCAGCTGGAGGAAGCAATGGAAAAAGAAGTTACAGCCCATCACTATCTAACAAACCTTATTGGGCTGGTGGAGAAGATAGCTAAGGAACGTGATCATCTTGTATTTTTGGTAATTACCTTTAAATAATTAATATGCATTAATTGATATTTCACACAATTATCATGCTACTGGCACAAGTTATTGCTAATCTGAATTATCAAAAAATAAAGCTATCATTTCAGTTTAAGGATTTAGTTCTATTTAAGTAGACTTCAGCAAATACAATGGGAGCAGTGAAAGATTTTTTTCTAGAGGAGTAATTAAAAGCAACTACCCTTATTTCTGAAGTTAAGATAATTAAGCCTTAATTCACATGAGCATTAGGGTCTGCAATGGCACATATCAAGTTTAAAAGATTTTTTTTAACCTAGTTTTAGAGGTTGATGTTGAGCTACATGTATTTAAAAATAGCACATGATCATAAAATTTTAATGCTTGTTTTGAGCCTAAGGGTGGACTGTTATCCTTGAAGTGATCTGTGTGGACCTTCTGCTGTGAATGCATATGCATGTTATTGCTCCTTATTGGTTAGCAGTCATTTTAGCAGGCTAATTGAGAGTTTTGGAACAACTTCTGTTTAGTGGAAGTGCCTGGCATGGAGGTTTCTAGGCTTTTTGTAAGCCCATTTTGTTTCTTTTACAAGGCATTGGACACAATTTCAATTTTTCATATTCATACTCTTGTCTTCAAATTGAATCTGAAATCATTTCACAAAACTTTGTTAAAATAAAGCTTCTTTTACTTCTGTTGTTCAGGTGGTAGACAAAGGTTGTCATCAGCTTTGGGTAAAAAGATACAGCAGTTAATTCCTAATTCTAGAAGAGGAATGATGGTGACACAACTCAAATCTTTGTCCACTACAAACTGGACTTCAGGATTGTGAAACTGGGCACAATAAATGTCTCCTAGGAATTGGGGGAACTGATTCTTAGATCTCAATCTCTGGGATACCTACTTTTAAATATTAGGCATACCATATTAGAAATATCCTTGCCCAAACCTCTGCCAGTTTCAAGGGCTTGTTTGAGAGCAACTTGCATAATGTGACCCGAAGGATGAGTCTCATGTATAAAAATGGGATCCCTACGTATACATACATATATCTGTAGAAAAAAATCACAGAATTGGTTGGGTTTAGAGTATGTTTCATTTCAGAATAATACTGCTTCATAGTATTCACAGTCAGTTGACAAATTATTAATGAGCCATTAGGAGAATAATTTCCAGGACTCTTTATCCATGTTGCTTCTTCAGACTGCTGGAGTTCGAAATGGAATTGCTGTGTCTCCCTCAGTGTATGTATTTTATCTGCCCTGACAAATCTAATGATTACATTATTTTAGCTTATTTAGTTAGCTTTATTAAAGTAGCTTTCTATACTGCATGGTTGCAGGCCAGATGTTTGGAAAATGAGAATCATGGTGTTCTCAGGAAAATTATAGAAGGCAGTCTACGCTTAGGAAGATTGGAAGAAAAAGTTAAGGTAAGCAGTGTTTCTAAGCTAAATATCTACTGTCAAATGTTTGAGGTTTTTTAATGAGAAAAGTAGTAAATCTATGTCAATGTTTTTAGGAAAGACTTAGGGATTATCTTTAAAAGTTTTGAAAAAGCAAAATAGATCATCATTATAATTTTCACTAGTATCTTCTTCCATTGTATTTGTGCATTGCATGCCTGCCAGATCATCACGTTTACATCATTACCTGGAGAATTATGACTAGTTGTAATAATACTTAAATATTATTTGTATTTCATTTTTTGCTCTGTAGTGTAACCCAAGTATTCTGTCTTCTACTTTTTTGAGGCTGTACCACTCCTTCAACTTGAAGTCCATTACAGTTAGATTTGGAAGAATGAAAAGCATTGTCTCAAGTGTACAGTTACCATCAAGTACTTTCATGTGACCATAGGGTAGAAGGTTTAGAAACTCAGAGGATGTTCAAACATCCAGCCTAGTTAGAGAATACATTATAAGTTATGTTTACAACTCCCTAAACAAATAAAAAGCACAGTATGTAATTGCAATATAACAGTGAAATAAATTTGAAACATTTATGTTTTAGCATCTTTGGTGCAACCATGATTTCCTTTACTGTAATCTTAAGAAAAGAAAGGAGAAAGATATCTGGCATATTGATTTCTATATGTAGAAAGTAATGTATATATTACTTTCAAAAGCTGTTTTGTATTAAAGCAAATTTGTTCAGTTTATCCTAAAGCAGAGAGTCTCTGTATTACACTTTGCCAGTCAAGACCTCCACTGTCATTCCTGCATCAAATGACACAAATGTGCACCACCACTATGTTAATGGAGACCAGCTCCTTCTGCACTTTCCTTTTAAGGATTGATACAGTATAGAAATTAGCAATAAAGAAAATAAATTAAATCCAAGTTTAAAGAGAGAGCAGTAAGCTGAAAAACAGTTTGAATTTGTAAGGAACCCTTCATAAAATACCTGAATGCATGAAACACTACCCTAAAAGATTTACCTAATTATACTGATACAGCCATAAAATGAGGTTTTTTCACCCTCATTCATGTCTGGCTCCCCTACTAAGGCAGTGGCTTGTATTCTTGTTAAATATGGATTTTATGCAATGTAATAGATCTGTGATTACTGTAAGGGATAGAGAAGAGGTTGGCATAAAATAAAGAACATTTACATGTAGTGAATTTTTAAGTGCAAACCCAAATTAAAAAAATCTTCAACCCATCAACTCTTAATGGAAATCAGAAAAAAGCCTGTAAATAAAGTTCTATTTCATTTCTATTTAGCAAAACATTTTCATTCTTTATTTTTGTCAGTAAAGCAGAGGGTTTAAATAGTCACACAACACTTACAAACATATGCTCTTTGGTTATCGTATTAATGGATACATTAATATATTTTAGCTTTGCTAAAAGCTAGTATAATTTATTTCTTTGCTGCTTTAGGAAATCACAAATTGGGTAACTGTCCTGTATATTGAGTTTTGGGATAAACCTCTTATGAGGTATTTGAGTGTTATCTGTCTCCAGTGATAATAGTACTTAAAACGCATTAATTCTTCTGAAAAGAAGACACAGTTATTGACAATGTGTTAGGCTATTTCTTATCTTAGAAAAGGTTATTTTGTTTTGGCTTTTAGCTATCTTCCGATATTTCCACAAGATAAAAGATAAGAAATATAAATTATACATATGAAGTAGAGCATAGAGTCCTCAGGTTATGAGGAGAGAAAAGTTTCTAGCCTACAGCTTTGAGTTACTGACAGACTCCACTGTAGGCACTTGTATTTTCAATTTTTTAGACATAACTACGTATACTTATATTTGCCTTTTGCAGAGTTTGTTGCCTTGTATCTCAGGAACAAGCTCATCCAAAACTGTTACAGGTCAAATGCAACCGTGTGTGTCTAAAAATGTTTTCCTGGGGCTTCTTTCACCTCACTGCAAATCTTTCTTGATGGAAGGAAAGAAGGAAGGCTAGGTGGGCCAGCCATTCTCCACTGGAAGCACACGGCACACACTTCCCTCTGAAGTCAGGTCATTTGTGCCTTGCGCATAAAAGTGGATCTGGTCTTCTGATACAGAGTTCTCCCTTTTAATTAATTGTTTTGGAGAAAGTAAATTAACAAAATTCTATGGCTTTTGTTTTTCATTGAGAAATCTCAAATCAAGATTTGGCAGATCTGTTACCTAAGACAAAAATCTTAAGCTAAGTAACAGATTATTGCTAAAATAAAACCCCAAACTACGTCCATATTTAAATACATAGCTTTATGACATTTTAAATTGTATATGCTGAAGTTATATAGGAAATTAAAAGTAATTCTTTTTATAAATACCCATTTTTAGTTTGGGATTTGGATATTACTGTAAACAAACTTTATAAACTCATTCACTGTGCAAAACATTTTGTAGGCTACCACTATAACCACATGAAATGTAGAGAGTGATAGAGCAGAATCAAGTAAGTTGAATACAAAATAAATCATTTTTGTGCAGGAACTGTGTTAAGGAAACAAAATTTAGTTTGGTATTTTAGTTCTGAAAACATTTTTAGGTTTATTTCTACTGACTTATGTCAGATAATTTTTCAGGCAGATGGAATCATGCAAAGTGTTAAA
The DNA here is from genome assembly GCF_020740725.1 of Corvus hawaiiensis. NCBI lineage: Eukaryota > Metazoa > Chordata > Aves > Passeriformes > Corvidae > Corvus > Corvus hawaiiensis. The sequence continues at coordinate 21,157,371 of NC_063224.1, forward strand.
GCTTACTTGAAAACTGTTCTTTAGTTGGCCCTCTAGGATTCAACAGTTGTAGAGCAGAACAGTTCATGCAACTTTATTTCCCTTTGACATCAGAAAATATTTGACTCAGACCTGAAGCAGCTTATAAATGGAACTTGGTTTGGTTTTTTCGAACAGTGATACACAGAATATTTCCAATCTCCATCTGTTTCTAAAAACAGTGACAATGTATTTAACAGGATTTTTTTTAAACAATAACTAACCTTCAAATATTTGTTTTATTAACAGTTAATGAGATGGTGGTCAAAAACCCATCTGTAACATCAGAATCAGGTGATAGTAACCACCATCCTTTTAGTAAAAGGAAAAACACAGTACCATGTTGCAATTTTGCCAATATTCATACAAGTTATTGTGCTTTAACAAAAATACATACATGGCATATTATATGGATTTTTAACAGTCTGTAGAGGTCAAAGTTTGTGTTCAGTTAAAAATTTATCAATTGCTAAAACACTACATACCATATTTATGAAGAGGAGTCACAAATTCCATGGCAGATGCACTAAGCCATATATGACACATACACTTAGAAGGAAACAAAACACACACACCACCTTTTGAATCACTAATAAATAGACCCCAAGAGGGAGGGAACCAAAGTAAAGAAATCCAAGCAGCCATACCAGTATACTGAGTGCTTGCTTGCATAGCTTGGAAAAGGGCTCTTGATCCAGCAGACTCTGAGCCCTCTTGCTAGCCATTCAGGCGAAGGGAGGGGCGATTTGCAGACAATTTACAAAAGGCTCTAGGGAGGGCAAGCGTCTCAAAGCACAGCGAACAGGAGTGGGCAAGCAGGGCCATGGCAGTCTGTGAGGGCATGGAACGGCAGTTTGCTCAGCAGTTAGCAAAGGCAGGGTTGCCACCACCCTCCTGGTGGTGGGTTGTGTCTTTTTTTTTCCCCTCTCTTTTTTCCCAGTAATTGTTTTCAAATTATCAAAAGCCATTGCTAGTAAAAGCATACTGACAAACAGAATTCTCCAAGAAGTACGCAGCTGTTCAGACCTCTGGCTGCAGAGAGTGTCTGAGCCTGGTGGTAGTATCAGAGGATAGTGCAAAAGACCCCTGCGTGCAGTGTGAGCAGGTGAATGATCTGCTCTGGTGGCAGAGCTTAAGGAAGAAGTAGAAAGGCTAAGGACTATTAGGGAAAGTGAAAGAGAAATAGACTGGCGGAGTTAGACCCTTCCAACCCTTAGAGAAGCCCTGCAGGAATCAGAGGAGCCCCATCCCATGCTTCTTACCATCAGGCAGAAGTAGGAAATGTAGTAGAGGCGGGAGAATGGAAATGGGCCCACACTCAGGGCAGTAATAAAATTCCCTCCTGACCCCCATCACCTTCCCAGCTGCCCTTACAGAATAGGTACAAGGTCCTGTTGAGATTGAGAGGGTCAGGCGGATGACACTGAAGAAAATAATCTGCCCAGAGAGCCTCCCGATTGTACTTTGTCTGCCAGACAGATCACAACCTCTAGTATTAAGAAGAAAAGAAGGGTAGTTGTAGTAGGTGACTCCTTTCTGAGAGGAACAGAAGGACCTGTATGTCAGTCAGGCCCATCCCACAGGGAAGTCTGCTGGCTCCCTGGGGTCCAGGTATGGGATATCACCAGGAGACTCCCTGAGCTGATTCAGCCCTCTGATTATTACCCACTGCTGGTTGTCCAGGCTGGCAGTGATGAGGTTGACAAGAAGGGCACCAGGGTAATTAAAAAGGACTTCAAAGCTCTGGGTTGATTGGTTGATGGGGCAGAAGCATGGTGGTGTTCTGCTCAGTTCTTTCAGTAGCAGGGATGAATGATGGAAGGAACAGGAAAGCCCACATTATCAATGAATGGCTTAAGGGCTAGTGCCATCAGCAGAATTTGGGGGTTTTTGATCATAGGGCAGCTTTGACAGCACCTGGCCTGCTGGAGCCAGATGGGCTCCATCTATCTAACAAGGGCAAAAGGATTCTAGCACATGAATTGGGGGGTTTGATTGAGAGGCCTTTAAACCAGGTTTGAAGGGGAAGGGGATGCAACTAGGCTCTCCAGAAACAAGCCCAAGGGTGGCAAGCCAGAGTCAGCCCAGCTGAAGTGCATGTACACTAACACACGCAGCATGGGTAACAAATAAGAGGAGCTGGAGGCCTTGGTACAGCAGCAAAGCTGTGCCACAGTTGCCGTCACAGAAATGTGGTGGGATGACTCGCATAACTGGAGTGCTGCAATGGATGGCTACAAGCTCTTCAGAAGAGACAGGCAAGGGAGAAGAGGTGGAAGGAAGCATGGCTCTGGATAGTGGGGAGGCTCTCAACACCATGGAACTTGAGATTACTGACAATAAGGTCGAGTACCTATGAGTAAGAATCATGGGGAAGGCCAAGGTGGCTAACATCTTGTTGGGAGTCTGTTATAGACCACCCAACCAGGATGAAGAGGTGGATGTGTTATTCTACGAGCAGCTGGAGGATGTTTCAAGCTTGCCAGCCCGTGTTCTTGTAGGTAACTAACCTGCCAGGTATCTGCTGGGAACTCAACACAGCAAAGAGGCAGTCTAGGAGGTTCTTAGTGTGTATGGAGGATCGCTTCTTCTTGTAGCTGGTGAGCAAGTTTAGCAGGGGTGGGGCCCTTTTAGACCTGCTGTTTACAAACAGAGAAGGGCTGGTGGGAGATGTGATGGTTGGGGACCGCTGGGGAAGTGACCATGAAATAATAGTTTTCAGTATACAGTGAAACAAGGAGGGGCATTAACAAGACTTCCACACTGGACTTCTGGAGGGCAGACTTCAGCCTATTCAAGAGACTGATTTGGAGAGTTCTTTGGGAAGCAGCCCTTAAAAACAAAGGAGTCCAGCAAGGATGGACATACTTCAAGAAAGAAGTCTTGAAGGCACGGGAACAGACTGTCTCTATGTGCCAAAAGATGAGCTGGCCTGCATGGGCAAGGAGCTTTTCAAGGAACTAAGGGGAAAAAAAAGGGTGTATCACCTTTGGAAAGAGAGGCAGGTAACTCAGGAAATGTTTAAAGATATTGCTAGGTGATGTAGGAAAAAAATTAGAGAGGCAAAATCCCAATTAGAACTTAATCTGGCCACTTCTGTGAAGGATAATAAAAAATATTTTTGTAAATATATTACTGGCAAAAGGAGGGGCAAGGAAAACCTCTATATTTTATTGGATGCAGGGAGGAAAAGGCAGAGGTACATAACACCTTTTTTCCTCAATTTTCAGCACTAAGACAGGTCGCTCTCAGGACAACTGTCCTCCTGAGTTGGTAGATGGGGACAGGGAGCAGAATAGCCCCCCAGTAATCTAGGAGGAAGCAGTCAGAGATCTGCTGAGCCATTTAGATGCTCACAAGTCTATGGGACCAGATGGATCCATCCTAGGGTGATGAGGGAACTGGCAGATGAGTCTGTGAAGCTGCTCTCCATATATCATCAATCCTGGCTCACCAGGGAGGGCCCAGATGACTGTAAGCTGGCCAATGAATTGTAAGATGGCCAAAGAATTTGAGGAAACCTATTCTCAAGAAGGGCTGGAAGGAGGATCTGGGTAACTCCAGGCCTGTCAGCCTGACCTCGGTGCCCAGCAAGATTATGGAACAGATCATCCTGAGTGCCATCACACAGCACCTACAGGATGGCCAGGGGACCAGACCCAACCAGCATGGCTTTAGAAGGGGCAACTAACCAACCTGATCTCCTTTTATGACCAGATGACCCACATGGTGGATGCAGAGAAGGCTGAGGATACTGGCTACCTGGACTTCATCAAAGCCTTTGACACCATCTCCCACAGCATGCCCCTGGAAAAGCTGGCAGCCCACAGCTTGGACAGGTGCATTCTTCACTGGGTTAAGAACTGGCTGGATGGCCGGGCCCAGAGAGTGGTGGTGAATGGTGCTGCATCCAGTTGGGAGCCAGTCACTAGTGGTGTCCCCCCAGGGATCAGTGTTGAGGCCAGTCCTGTTTAGTACCTTCCATGATGATCTGGATGAGGGGATTGAGGATTACAGATGACGCCAAGCTGGGTGCAAGTGTCCATCTGCTGGTAGGAGGTAGGAGGGCTCTGCAGAGGGACCTGGACAGGTTGGATAGATGGGCTGAGTACAACAATGTGAGATTTAACAAGTCCAGGTGCCAAGTCCTGCACTTTGGCCACAATAACCCCCTGCAGGCTGGGAACGGAGTGGCTGGACAGTGGCCAGGCAGAAAGAAACCTGGGGGTACTGGTCGACTGCAGCTGGACATGAGCCAGCAGTGTACCGACGTGGCCAAGAAGGCCAATGGCATCCTGGTCTGTATAAGGAATACTGTGGCCAGCAGGACGAGGACGTCATTCTTCCCCTGTACTTGGCACTGGTGAGGCTGCACCTTGAGCATTGTGTCCAGTTCTGGGCCCCTCAATTTAGGAAGGACATTGAGATGCTCAAAAGTGTCCAGAGGATGGCAACATGGCTGGTGAAGGGTCTGGAACACAAGTCCTGTGAGGAGCAGCTGAGGAAGTTGGGGTTGTTTAGCCTGGGAAAAAGGAGGCTCAGGGGAGACCTTATCACTCTGTACACATCTCTGACAGGAGGTTGTAGTCAGGTGGAGGTTGGTCTCTTCTCCCAGGCAATCAGTGACAGGACAAGAGGACACAGCCTTAAGCTGCACCAGGGGAGGTTTAGGCTGGGCATTAGGAAAAAATTCTTCACAGTAGGAGTGATGGGGCATTGGCACGGGCTGCCCAGGGAGGTAGTGGAGTCACCATCCTTGGAGCTGTTTAAGAGAAGACTGGATGTGGCACTCAGTGCCATGATTTAGTTCATAAGGTGAGTTTAGGTCATCATCTCAAAGGTCTTTTCCAACGTAGTTTAGTCTGTGATTCTGTAAACTGAGAGATACTGATTCAGTGCCATGGTCAGCATGATAACCTGAGCCAGTACTTTGGCTGGGGGTCTCTTTGTACTTCCATAATTGTAATTACCAAGCAGATTTATGATCCATGACAAGAATTTGAGGAAGCAAATTTTTCTGGTATTAAAACTACTTCTTTACAGTCAGAATTCCACACTGTTTTCTCTTTTAATATGAGCTTGGACATAATGTTTGTCTCATCAGGGAGTCCTTCAATTTCATGCAAAAAGGACAGATAACACAGGAAAATCTGTGTTTTTTATGAAGTATTTTAGTCAAACGTCTAGTATAAATTCTGTGAAAACAATCCAAGATTTTGGACATAGAACCGTGAGCAGTAAATCTCTGATAACAGAATTTGCACTCCAGTTCATCATTGGACACCTTTTCCTTTCCTTCACTGCAAGTGTTATAATCTTTAAATTATGCACACACTGTTAAAAAAAATAATTTAGATTACAACAAGTTCATTGATTCTGAATCTCTATTTGATAATAATTTTGTTAGTCATGAGGTTTTAGTAAAAACAGAAACAACCTTTGTACTGAAGATACCTACCATCTAGCATCTCCTACTGTAACTGCCCTCATTTTCATGCAAGTTTACTAGTTCAGCCTTAATTTTTTTTCTGCCATTTTGCTACCTATTGCATTTAGAGTACAAAATTGTCATTAGTGAAGAGAAAGCAATAAAGATTTATTCCTAACACTTCCTGATCACTGAGGAGCTGTGTATTTCAGAACTACGTGTACTCATTGCACAGCTTCGTGTCTGTATAACCGGTTGCTGATGCCAGCACAATTGAAGGAGACAATGTTCCTATTACCAGTGTTCCATTTAATACTAGATTATTTTTTGTCAAAGGTCATGTACAGACAATTCTCTTATACCTTTGGACATATAGTTTTGAAGATTCTCCAGTATAACTCCTTTCCCTTTTTATTGCTTTCCCAACTATTTACTGTTCATCTCTGTGCCAATATCAATCTGCAAATAAGGAAGCTTATTTACTCTAGCACATACTACTACATATTAACTTTTTCCAGAAATATTAATATTTTTCCCAAAATATTGATTTTGTTGGCTTTTAAATTTAAAAGTTTCTACAGTTTTCCCACATCTTTTTCACTGAGAACAGAGAAAGTATTTTTCCCCTATTAACACCACAGTACTGTCTGACAAAACTTTCACTAAACCTTCTGAATATATAGGCTGTCACTTTTCAGTTGTCCCAGTCCAGTTGTCCTGGGAAGGCTATAGATACAAGCACTGTCATCATCTACTACTAAGGAGGAATTTCCTTCCCCAAGCCCCATGTATGATTTTTTTACACAGCCCTGAAGATAATTGTCAGTGATCTTAAAATATTTTAGAAGTTTTTAGGTGCCATGGGAGAAAATTGGCAGTGTTCTGTAGCACACAGTAAAAATTTCATCAGTACTTCCATTACAGGGCTGTTCTGTGAGGATCAGAATTATAACATTTTCTATAGAGAAGTGGGACAGTTTTCTTCAGATGGTACTTTGCTCTCTTTTGAAAGGGACAATACTAATTTTACTGGTAAACGATGGGAGAAAACACAATTGACAGAAAATATCTTTGTTACTTCAACAAATGACCAGATCATTGCATATATCATAGCCAGCAGCCTGTGTTTGTAGAAATAATGTTTTGTTGGCTGTTTATTCAGAGTTCTCCAACTTTCAGCTTGTAATTCAGTACAAAAGGTGTAACAGAACTATGGTGATGAAGAGGATACCTTCCTGAAACAACTTTAGAAGAGTGTAAATTATGTCCTCTTCAGTACCAGCACCTGCATCCACGATCATTCCTCATCTTGCTTACTATGTACATGGGATGCCATGACCTTGGCCATGGCATGCCCCATCCAGCTCTAGAGGAAAATATTATGACTTCGAGCTATGTGTTAATATCCTTGTCCTGAAAACTGTCATCTCAACCAGTCCGTTTGCTGCTACTTGCTTCACTTCAGAAAACATTAATAGGTTGTCTTTAACAATTCAAAGGTAATAGCCTGCTGCGAAGGCTCTGTAAGCGCCAGCTACATGTGTCAGTGTGTCCAGAACCAGCCCGACCTGCCCAGGCTGCATTTTACACAGACTTAATTATAATCCGTCCATAGAGGCAAGATCAGAACTATGTATCACTCATATCTAGTTTCAGACTATAATCATATGGCCATAAGAAAAAGGTGCACTTTTGCCCTTTGATTTTGCAGCCAGCAAAGACTCAGCTTCAGTTGGCAAAGGTAGAGCAGGAGTGCAGAGCCAACAGAGGCAGCTGTGGGATATGGAGGAGCCAGAGGCCTGAAGCATCTGAGGCAGAGTGCAGCTTAAAACACAAACCTCAGCTTAGAACACAGACTGCCCGGTAGCTGAATAGTCAGTGACCACCTGATGAAAAATGGGGTTTCACCAATGCTACACTTCACCAGCCCTTTTTCGTGATAAAATTGAGAGAGGAACTGTTCTCTTGTTCTTTGAAATTATTATGGGCATCTGACCTACAGAGGGCATTTCAGGTCCTGCACCCCGAGCTGGACCTGTGTAGCGGGTTCAGTTCGAAACCGGGCAGAAACACCAATTTAGTGTAGTGGTTTGGCTCAAAATATCCACCACTTAATTATTCTCCCTCTATGAGATAAGGATTAGAAGAAAGCAAAGCAGGCATAAACCTTAATCAGTTGCAGTACAAAGAAAGTTTTATTACTAATAGAATTAAAAGTAAAGAGAAATAACAAGAAATTAAAGCAAACCCCCTCCCCCTTTCCAGCACTTTCCTCCTTTTACCCAACTCACACAAAGGGTAACATGGGATGTTAGTCAGTGTTGCAGTTCTTGATAAGTCTCTTTCTTATGCTTAAGGGAAAAAGGGTTTTCTTCAGCTGCACGTGGTTCCCAAACTGCCACCAACAGCAGACCCGCCCAGAAACAATCAATCTGCTGTGGTATAAAGCATCTCTTCCATGAAAAATCTCACAGTTCCTTCACACTGCAAAACATGGGCCATCACATGGGGTTATTAATCTTTTTAAGGATAAGTTATTTTGGCCTGAACACAAAGGCTTTTTTTCGCCACAAGTCTCTAAAAAGCCTCTCAATGCTTCTTTGTAGCCTGGCATAGGCACTCTTCACAATTTCCATAGGCCACACGTGAACTTTTCATCCCCCCATGTACTTCAAATGGATCAAAGAGACAAACAGTTTGTGGTATTACAGTTTCTTACCACGGCATGCAAGAAGGTTTTTTAAGCTACGCGCGAGAATCGCGGCACCGCCCTCTTTTCTCCCGGCGCCATTTCCAGCTCTGTCCCACAGGACTCACTTTCTCTTTCTCTCTGACTCTGAAGCCGCCGTGTTGAAGGGTGTTCTTGTTCAGGCTTTACGGTGGAGAAAGCCTCGCTCCCTTTGTGCTGCTGGCTGCGTGGTGTCCTCTTCAGTTCAGCACGGAGTGTGCTGGCTGCAGACAGGAGGCTCCGCCGGCTCCCGCTGGCTCCGCCGGCTCCGCATGGAGAGGAGAAGGACCCGCCGGTCCCAGGGAGCCGCGCTGGATGGGTTTAGCTGTGTGACAGTCCATGGCTGGGTTTAGCTGTGAGCAGTCCATGGCTGGGTTTAGCTGTGTGACAGTCCATGGCTGGGTTTAGCTGCCTGCGGCTCTGGGACAGTTCTCCCCCAGTGACCCAGGGTCCGTGCCGCAGCGTTGGGAAAAGGGGAGAGGGCAGGGGCCCTGGCAGGGCCCGGAGGCTCCGAGACCCGCCCCCCCCCCACCCTCTGGCAGGCGAGCTGGAACAAAAGGCAATTCCCGCCTTTCCGTGCGGTTTAAATATGTAAATTGTGAGAAGCGTCATTAGTCTAAAAGACTGTCCATGAACTCAGGTTCAACTCACTACAACCTGACAAATGCTGGAGCTTCTACTGACAGAAGGGAAAGTTCAGCTGTTTCCTTATACTCTGCACTTCTTCTAGGCTGGCTCTGACCAACCTTCTGTTCAGAAGGAACTTGTTTGCCTTTAGCCTTCCATAGCATTACTCTGCATTTTGAAGACTTCTCTGGGAATCTATAAAGTTGAGTGATGTGACTCGTTAACTTGCAGGCTTATTCTATTAGAACTGTCAGGGAAAAGTTAGGATAAAAACCCTATGTAAGTCAACCTTAAGTATTGAATCACTAATATTCTAGGTAAATATTATTATCTATTATTATCCTATTACTTCTAGAAAATTAAACTCCACAATGCCACATTTTGCAAGAGCCAGAAAGGAAACAGTTTGTGGAAAGGATTATATAGCCTTATTTACAGCACGTCTAAAAATGCTTTTTTTAAAATTCTTCCAAAAGGCAAACTCAAATCTTTCTCCCCCGTTTCAGATTAAGATTAAACCTTAGTGATTAGCACCTGAGATAAAACGTTGTATTAGCAACACATAAATAGCAGTATTTTCAAAGCTTCACTAAATTAATTTACGGTTTTATTAAAGGCAGTGTTTCCATCCCAAAACTCTGTTCTATAGCCTGTAGGAAACATCATACTCTGCAGAGAAAATAACAGTTTTAGCCTTCTGTTTGTAATCATGAGGCTAAAAGTTAATACTGGATTTTGGTATTGTCAAGAGCAGCAGCATCTAGAAATGTGTAACAATACACAATATTTTTCAGTTTCTTGTGTGCTTATGCAATTTAATGGGGATGTTATGTCAGAAAGCAAAGTTACTTTGTACAAAAATTATTTCTTATTTTTGAGATGAGACCAATCATTAGTTATCATTTAGTTGTTAGAGCCAGTGATCAAAAAATCACTTGTGCTTCACTGAACAGAAGGACTGTTATGTGAAGCAACAAGCAAAGCTATTCTTTTCTTCCTCTTAGTATTAAGATTAAACAACTAACAAAACAGAAACACTTTTTCTTGGTATGTACTGATAAGTAGTGTTCAGCAAGTGGTAAGCTGTAAAATGTAGCTTTGCATCTTGGAAAACAAACCTTTTTTTGCAGGTAATTCTGTTCACTATAAAACAAACATCCAGTATGGTATTCATTTTACACACTAGTTTTATATGCAGAACAAAATGAAGTGTAATACCTTCCAATTAACAAATAGGTTAAAAAATCCCATAATGCAACCTACCTGACATAATTAAGCAAGGCAGCATTGATGTAAAGATTAAACTGAAAATCAGTATCTCTAGCTGTTTCTTTTGTTGGTAATGATTTGTCCTTATTTCTCCAATAATCCCATTTTTTTCTATTAACTTAATCCTTATAGGTATATAAAAAGAAAGCAGCTGGGAAGCTTGGAGATATCAGTCTTAAGATGACTGAGCAGGAGAAAGAATTTTCCAGGAAGACTGCTCAGTATGAGCAAGAAAAGAAGCACCTGCAGCATCTGCTGCAGGACAAACAGGAAACCCTCAATGAAGTACTGGAGCAGAACAGGTGAGTGGGGCACAGCCGGGAGCAATCCAAGTAGGTCCGACAGGTAAAGGGACAAGGGAAAGCACCTGCACACAGCCACCAGCGCTCACTTTCCAGCAGAGTCTTCACGTGGTATGTTCCAGGTCGCTTTTCTCACTCATTTTAGCAATACTGAAAATGCTGAAACCCTGCTCGTAATTCCCAGCTCCAGGAAACATCTTTTGAGGGAGGAATTTCTTCTAGATGGCTACTGCTGTTTTTAAGACTTCTTTAGAAGGATATCAATCTGAGAGAATCTTGGATAATTTGAAAGGATTCTATAAATCAAGATAGATGTTAATTTATGTAATAGCACCTTCTGCTAAAGGCTGAACACTTTCCCATTCACACCCCTGAACAGTTTTCAGAATAGTAAGGTATTAAGGGAATCTAATGAGAAAGATCTGTTCTGTTTTGAATCTATCTTACTGACCTATTAATAAGTGACTTAGATTGGCTATATGCAAAATGAAGAGAAGAAATTATAATTTAACAGATTTATAGAAGATTATGACTGCAGTGTTGAAATATCCTTTGAATATAGAGTCCTTTAAGGCTATTTTTCCCCTCTGATAGTGGAAAGCTTCATAGCACATTCACATTATCAGCATAAAGGAAAAACTGTTTTACAACTGAAAAAAAGTAATAAAGCAGTCATTTCTCAAGTCATCACTGCCATTGTGAAATAATAGATTTAAATAGATTTTAACAGACAATAGAAAAAAAAAGGTTTGGTATCATCTACCTTTATATCAGCACAGTTCCTCTCATTTACTTTATACAGTGCAATTAAACAGGTGTAAGTAGCAGAGTTGTACAATGAACACTCCATTAATCTCTGAAATTTACATTAAAAACCAGATTGAATGGATCCACATTTCTCTGGAAATAGTTATTTAGGATTTTTAACTAATTAAGTGCCTTTCATATCTCTAGGCTCATGTTACAATTTTTTACTGTAGAGAACAGCAATTAAATAAAGAGGGTTTTTTTTCAACATAGGATAGAGCATAGTTTGAAGTCCCAAAATATGGATCGTTCAAAATTCACCCTTATAGCCCCAAAGCAGGCAAATTAGATGGTGTAACACAGATGTGTAAAATAATTAATTACACTTTCCATACAGTATACTAAACCACTTTTACCTTTTCAGTCTAAATTAAGTCATTTTTTCTTCAGTAAACACACACAATTAATACTTGCAGCTGACTTTTAAGAAACAAGGTCTGCACCTGGAACTACACCACTGTAGTCCATTTAACTGTATGATGATGAAGAAAAGTGGTTTATGGAAACAAGCCCAAGATGAACCCCAGCAAGATATGTCTTTCATTTCTCTAGACTTCAGCATTAGTGAACAGTGTGACGGGTGACTGCTTTTTTCTGGTAGTAGTTGAATCTTAACAGTGATTATTAGAGTATAATATAATGAACACAACTCTAAAAATAAAAAAGAATTTTTAGAGTCATCTTTCAAGTGGTATTTTGGTTAACCTCCATGATTCACTATTTTCCTTTGATTACTATCTAAAAAAAACGTAGATAAAAAAAAACCGTTACTGATAAGTCAGCTGAGTTCTACACCTATATAAGAAATAATAAATTTTTATGCTTGTGAAACAAAATCAATAAAACCAACTAACACCATGGCTGATACTGTTCATATGAGCTACTTTCTTCATATTCCATTATTCTTCTCAAGTACTGCAATATAAAGTAGTTTCCCAAGGTAATCCAAATATGCATCTACTCTTTTATGCCTATCAGGCAGAAATTAAACATGTATTTTGGTCAGCTTTGTATATTTCTGATTTTACAAGGCTAATTATTTTCTCTCTCCCTTCCCTCCACACAGTCACAGGAGTAAGGAAGGGAAAATTATTTGTAGTTGAGATGTTGCTCATCATCTGTAGCTTGGCAACCAAAGTTGCTAGTGCTAGGAAAGTACCAAACATTTAGATTTATTGTGACTAGCTGTGTTTACAGAGCAGAATTTTAGTCCAGAATACTGTCTAGCTGATAATGTTTCTGTGCAAAATGCCTACATAGACATTAAGATAAGTGCATACAATAAATATTTATTCTCTAATTTCTAATTTATTCTCTAATTTTACTGTTAGGTAATGGAAATCAAAGTAGCATGCCACATTTTAAGCAGAAAAGCCAGTTTACTTTAAAATCTAGCTGAAGGTATGGTGAATCACTGTAAGCAGGTGAAGACAGAAAACTCTTTCATATAATTTATTTTGCTCTTGCATTTAGTTTAACAATATGGAGTTAGGAGATGGGGCAAGTCTGACTTAGCTGCCACCATAAAATTCTTTATCATAAAAGCATACTGTACCTATTGTTGCTGGTAAGTTTTCTTGTAAAGCAAAGGAAGGTCCCAATTCAGATCTGCAAACAGCACCATTCTTTCAGTGAGACCCTGCACAGAAATAAGCAGCCCCACCTTATTAATCTGGACAGGAGTGCAGCACACCTGAGTGGTGGCAGGTCACAGCACATTGCACAGCCCCTTGTGTGCCCAGAGGCAGAGTTGCTGCAGTCACAGCATGGTCAAAAGTAATGCATGTGTAGGCAAAGTAGCAATATTCATGTGCTGTTTCTCTGATCATTCTATTTTTAACAAGTCGACATCCAAACTAGCATGGGCTTTCATCAAACATAACAGAGATTACTTGCCTTTGAAATTTTCTCCCCTCCTGCATTCTTTCACCTCAGGACTAAAACCAGGAGTTCCAGTACTTACCCATTGCATCCAAGGGATGAGAATTTTTCTACTTGGTTTTCAAAAAGAAACACAGATGTAGTTGTACTTTTGATACATAAAAAAACTTTTAAAGATATGCAGAATTCCCCTCCTGGAAGCTGCTCTTTAGAGCTGTAGTGGGTTTGGTTTGTAACCGAGCAGAAACACCAATTTAGTGTAGTGGTTTGGTCCAAGATACTCATCATTGTTTACCTTCTGTGAGATAAGAATTAGGAGAAACGCAAAGCAGGCACCAAACTTGAAAGAATATAAAGAAGTTTATTAACAGACCTAAAAGAAGAAAAAAAAAAATCATACCACACTTCAGAACACTTCTCCCCCCCCCATGCCTTCATGAAATTACAACAGGTACTCTGATGCATCATAGCTTTACAACAGAATTTCAGCTTTAAGCATCTCCTCTTTCTCTTTCCTCAGGTTTTCAGCTCTTCACAGCACTAAAAGGGTTACTCTCACCCAGGCCTTGCAGCTGGAATGTCGCTTATTGCTGTTGGTCACACGTTCTTTTGCCAGACAGCAGGGCAGCTTCAGCTGAATCTTGGCCGCACTGGAGAGGGGGAGCCGGGCCGCTCCGGCTGCCCACAGCAGGGATGGGGGGGAAGGGGGGGGTTCCACGGGTGGAACGGGGCCCATCAGCTCCAGGGTGGCCGTGGCCCGGCCCGGCCTGGCCCGAGCAGGGCCTGGGCTGGGCCCGCCACCCCCCACACGGGGCCCAAAGCGTCCCAGCACTGGAAACGAGACCGGCCTCTGCCCCCAGGGTTTGTCTGTTCTTAAGTGTGGATCACAGAGGTGGTCACAACTTTAAGTGGCTTAAAAAATTGTCCATATTCAACCTGGCCATCTGATAGGTTCTGTCAGGTCAGGTCACAGAGGAAGCTGTCAGCACCCCTTAGCAAGAACATCACTTCCGGGACTATGCTTGCTAACTCATGACAAGAGCCTTTTCAGTAATTACAGCTTTTGCTAGACAATATTGCAAATTCACAGCAACCTTTCACCTAAAGCAACTGATAAGAAAGCAGTAGCATTTTGTTCTTCAGGCAGCTGATAGTGACATCTTTAATACTAGTCACTGAGTAACCTTAAGAGAGATCAATATCACATACCTTTCCTTAAGGAAGAGGTTTGAGATAATAAAAGAAGTTCATGATGGGATCCTAGGGTCAAAAAACAGGTTCATAAATGTTTCCAGTAATTTGACAGGACATTTGCCTTTATGAGTTTTCTAGGTCAAAGTTTATTTCTTAAGACTTCTGCAAAGAAACAGTACTTCAAGGTAGTTACAGCTGCTTTGCTTTGGATGCAGAAGGCAGGTTTGAAAGTGCATTAAACTGTCCTTAGAAGAAGGTCAACAGCAGAAAAGCTTTGCAGTTGTGTGTTGCAGTGGGGATCCTGCAACACGCATATATCAAACCAGGAGTCCCGTGGAAAGGAAATATATACGGACAGACAGATTCTTGATAGCTGTTTCAGAGAGATGTTTATTTCTCCAGCCGCATGGCCGGAGCTCTGCCCAGGAACTGTTCCAGTCACGGGACCAAGGGTCCTTCTGCCCGCGCAGGGAACACAAACCAACCAATGGGAACGAGGCTGAGCAGGGGCAGGGAAGCCCCGTGTCTGTGCCCTCAGGGCCCCTCTCCCAGGGCTACACGGCAGGGGAGGGACCCCAACACCTCACCCGTTTTATTTTAATAAAAGGAGAATGAAAACAACTGGATAAACATAACAAGAACAGTTTCAAAACAAAACAAGCCACCCTCCTGAGTCTTTAAATGTCCAAACAGATTCTGTGGAACATCTTAGGGCTGACAGAAGGGAGACAGAACTCTCTGAGCATGCTTTGTGGGGAAACTGAGGCAGGAGAGGGTTTAACTTCTTCCCTCCCCCTTTTCATCCCCCACTCGGCATTGGAAAGGGATTTTTGGGGAAACAATTGGCAAAAGCATGGTTTTGTGAGGGAAACCATGGATGAAAAAACGGATTGGGAATACACTGGGGGTAATAGGACATAGGGTAAAAGGGGAAGGTGGGATTAGGAAAGGGAAACTGTAGGGGGGGCTTACAATGGAGATACTGTCTAACATGACTACGATTTTTTGCATATATACTGCCTTTTACAGGAACACCATCAGGCCCAGTGACCTGCGATGCTTGTAACCCTTTTCTCCCTAGTACAATATTAAATTCCACCACCTCTCCATCTCCCAAGCTTGGGATGCATTTTTCAGGGTTATTCTTTTTAATAGCAGTTCTATGCACGAATATGTCTTGCTGGTTGTCACACCTTGTTATAAAACCATAATTTTGCTTAACATTATACCATTTTACTATCCCTAAGGTCTTAGTTGCTATGATCTTTTCCTTTTTCCGAGTGGCTGCTGTTTTCTGTCTCGCTGCGTCTTTGCTCTCTCCTTCGGTCGCTCCCGTGTTGGAATTGTCGGAGCTGCTCGTGCCTGCGCGCTCTTCCCGGGGTCGCGTTCGGGGCTGCGCGGGCCGGGCCGGGCCACGCCGCTCAGTTCTCCGTGCGTCGCCTCCTCTGGTCGCAGCTTCGCTGCCGCTGCCGGGCGCTGCACCCACGTCTCGGCCGGGCCCCCGAGCGACGACTCCCCCGCGCCCCGCTCCAGCGCGCGTCTCGGCTGGGCGCGGCTCCGTTCCACCGCCATCGCCTCCAGCCGCCGCCCGCGTGCCGCCCCTCTCGGCCGGGCGTTCACGGGGCTCGCTCCACCACGCGCTGCACAGGACCGGGCGGGCACTGCCGGGTCCCGCCGCTCCCGCCGCGCCTCGCTCCGCCACCGACACTGCGGCTCGCGTGGCTCCGCCCGCGCGCGGGAACTGCCTCGCTGCTGCTCTCAGAGCGCTCGGTGCACGTGGCCTGGGCCGCACGGTCCCTGCGCCACGCTTCCCTTCACCAGGACACAGCTGACATTGCTCAACAGTCTCGGTAACTAAATAATATTCACGAAAATATTCTTCCATCGGCATATATTTTGACTCCAGTATTAACTGTGTCCAAACGGTTTTCCAAAAGCCCTTGGTAAGAATTAAATCCCAAGAAACATAGAAAAAGTTCTTAAACAACCATGCCAGGAAGTGTTTCAGTTCTTTTTGAGCTTGAATCAAGCTAAAATTTACAAATCGTTGTTCAAGAATCATTTTAAGTTTAAGATAAATGTCCATATGCGGCT
Source organism: Corvus hawaiiensis (assembly GCF_020740725.1). Taxonomy (NCBI): domain Eukaryota; kingdom Metazoa; phylum Chordata; class Aves; order Passeriformes; family Corvidae; genus Corvus; species Corvus hawaiiensis. Next base: position 21,173,719 of record NC_063224.1, read on the forward strand.
CTGAGAGCCAAGAGTCTTCCCACGGTTCCTCCATAGTTTAGATATGGAATAGCAAAGCAAAACCAAGAAGAGGAATCCAAAGTTTCCAGGGTTTACTCACACAAATCAGTCGCTTAGGGATCGGGGATCGTTCTGCTCACAAATCTCCACCATTTGTTGCAGTGGGGATCCTGCAACACGCATATATCAAACCAGGAGTCCCGTGGAAAGGAAATATATACGGACAGACAGATTCTTGATAGCTGTTTCAGAGATGTTTATTTCTCCAGCCGCATGGCCGGAGCTCTGCCCAGGAACTGTTCCAGTCACGGGACCAAGGGTCCTTCTGCCCGCGCAGGGAACACAAACCAACCAATGGGAACGAGGCTGAGCAGGGGCAGGGAAGCCCCGTGTCTGTGCCCTCAGGGCCCCTCTCCCAGGGCTACACGGCAGGGGAGAGACCCCAACAGTTGTGCATAGGCAAGGGGGAGGAGCTGTCTTACCTGTGAGGTGACATATGAAATTATAACCATAATAAAAACTGTTAATCTTTGTGATAAGGAATATTTAAATAAACTGTTACAGGATAGATGAAAATAAATTCTTGAGCCAGCCCAAATAAGATTCTGAGATTAAGGCTGAATTAATTTAGTTCAATGAGGGCAGAAAACTGTCTTTTGTAAAGAAGAATCTGCTTTCAGAACCTACTTCTGGTAATTTTTTCATCAGACATCAGTGGACATTGGCATTTTGCTTACTCTCAACAAGATATAAAATCTTACATTTTGGCTAGGTTACGGGTTGAATGAAATTTTTATTTTTACTTATTTAAATAATAACAGCCTACATTAAGAAGAAATAAACTTAATGCCTTTTGACTAAAGACACCCAGAAACAGCTCATGTATCTAAACAGAGCATGTATCTAGTTTTAAATGCCAAGTGGAAAAGACTTTTGTTTTAAGAGGCGAACCAGCTGTAGAGGCAAGGAAATTTTGGTGTTGATAAGAACGTACAGACCATCAGCAGCTGTATTAACCAAGCTGCTCTGTAATCCAAATTCCTTAAGGGAAGGGAGGTTGTGACTAGCAAGAATTAAGACACCCTCTCCCCAACCCATTCTGCTGAATGCATTTTTAAATTTCCATCAGGTCAGAATTTTCAAACAAAATCCCCTTGTGTAACTACACTTGGGATGCAACTGCTTCTTCTCAGATGCCCACCTGGAGAACAGCTAAACTATGAAGCAGTACATTGTGCCACACTGAAAAGCCTTACCTGTGACTGCAGTGTGCTGTGTGCAGCAGGGGCTCTGACTGCTCATTCCAAAGCCAAGCCAGTTAGCACTCTGGCTCTTCATGTCTCAGCTCTGTTTAAAAATTAGTCCTCCAAGAAGAGTATAGATAAACTGCTACTTCTAAAGGTATCTGTTTTCTTTCTACTGAAGTAATTTTAAGCATGAGGACACTTTTAAACTAACCTCTTTGAACTAATTTTTTTCTAAAATCAATGCAGTTGCCATTAAACTGAACACATGGACTGAAAATGGCAATCCTATTTGTCAGGCATGCTGACAGCATTAATGTGTAATTCAGAACTTGGTGATCTTTAGTTTCATAATCTTACTTCAAATTTTCTATGCCTTAGGCCCATGAAAGCATTAACAATGAAACAACTGTAAAAAACCAAAGAAGTCTCAATTTCAGAAATTAGCAGATGAAATAAACCCTGGGTAATGATCTGTACTACAATAATGATAAACCAGATTAAGCTCTTGTGTATTAATTGTCAAACATAAGAGTGCTGTGCACTGCCTGAAGACTCCAATTAAAGACAAGGGACAACAGAGAACAGGACTGTGTCCCTATCAAGATATACAAGTTCACTTAAAAACAAGATGCTGAAAATGTTCCAAGATCACAATACAGAGGGCCAAGATCAACCAAGGAGTGAAACTGAGGACTGCCAGTTGAGGGTGTTCAGTCATGTGGTGCATATGCCTCAAATCTCCCCCAAATGTAGGCTGAAGATAATGGTAAATGCCATTGTGTAAAGCATTTTGAAGCATATTCTGGGCACTGGTAGTATTAGACAGTCTTGGAAAAATATACTTTCTGAGAACAAAGTCATCTACAGTTTTGGTATTTCAAAAATGAAAGATTGCTTCTCAATGGCTTTTTAGTGACTTGGCAGAAAGGGAAAGGTCCAACCCATTACCTGTGGCTTCTCACGTTCTTGGGCAAAGTCTTGAACTGTTAGCCAATTGTACTGCTTTCACCTGCCACCTTTTGCTTTAATTCCATTCTCAATGGTTACTGATCTTCTCCACCACCAAAAGTTCATTCCAAGCAGTATGTACAAGAATAATCTTAAGCCCTTCTGCATAAGGTTATTTTATCTTCCATCTATATATCCAGTCATAAGGTGAAACACAAGGTGGGCTGGTACTATGTCTGGGCCACTTTTCATCACTTCATTCTCAATGTTATCGATCACTAAGGATTCTGTAAGATGTACTGATTCTGTATTTTCTAGTGTACACCTTTTGCCCTCAATGTAGACATGTAAATGACAGCATTTACTCTCAACTCATTTATGTTCTGCATTGACTTGTTTCTCGATTTTAGAGCCTGGTATTGGGGACAATTTGTATAGAAGGCCAGTTCTATTCAGTGCTTCAGAAAGTGCCCTCGAGGGGACTGTATTAGTCTATAGTATTAAAATGTGTGCTCATTTTCCATGCAACAGCTATGCTTTCCACATCAATTGATCTTCATTTCTTTATTATTTTGTATTTTGACATACACTAGGAGTCAAAGGAAACCCAAGTTCTTGGGCTTTGTCTACCTTCTAAGTTTATAGCACTTTTGTTTGGTTCCCACAAGGATGCATTAGCTGAGCACAGAGTCTGACACTCTGATCAGACCCTTTGGGCCTTGGAGTGGAGAGCACAGTGCTCTGGGCAGAAGGGGCAGTGTTATGTGGGAAGCAGAGCTGTGGTCACGAGGGAGCCCAAGTCAGTGGAGATTGGTAGTCATGGTATTTGGGTCTCACATGTACTGCTCTATGTGCAGACTTAATCCAGCTTGTTACATGGGTTCAATAATGGGTAATTTTACATGGGTAATTTTCTGGTCATATCCTATTTAGCATTACATTTAATGAGCTTTTTCAAAAGCAAAGTAGGAATGAATTTCAATCAGATAATTTCAAGCACCTAAATACTGGCCATTTCTAATTTGCTTATCCACATACTGTTATTCTGTACTGCTGAAATATTGTTAAAATTAGGATTTCTCTTCATTTTTTTCCTAGGAAAACAGAAGGGGAACTTGAAATCATGTGGGGATCCACAGCCAAAGGAAACAGGAGAATGAGAGAACTCTTACATAAATCCCTGAGGAAGAGCAACATGTGGAGTGCTGTCACAGTTCATGAAGCACACTTAGATGAAAGCTCTCAGAAGGATCTAGTTTATGGACATGATTTTAGCTACTGCGATGTGAAAACTTCATCCCCTACTAAAAATGAAATTCAGCAAGAATCTCAGTGATAAGAACCTGCATCTCATCCAAGAAAGAGAACTTGGTGCCTGAATTTGACTTTTTCAGCAACACAAGATGTAATGGAATGTTTACTCTCTTCAATACAATTACTGTATTTTTAAGGTCATCAAAATGACAACAACATGTGCTCTACTTGTACTATGAATAGTGTAAATCTAGCCCAAAATATTACTTTGGTATTTGATGAAAGGGCTATTCCTCCTTAAGACAAAATGTGATACAGCTTTAAGTTAACAAGTAACTAGTTAACAGGATAAGCAGCTGGTAAGCATGGTGTTTAGCCCAGACACATGCCTTGTCACAAAACAAGTGAACAGCGAGATAGTGCTTATTAAAATTAAAAGGACAAATTTCAGTAAATTCTCCCTGGAACACCAAATGGAGTATGATCCAAGCTGAAAAAAAATGTGTGGCTTGTACTTTTTCTCATGATGAAGCATCTTGACTTCCTAAGATGCAAGGATGTCCTTTATACTAGATCGTGTGCCAAAAAATCTTGTCATCTCAAGGACAGAGAAAAACTTGACTGTGAAGCAGACAAGACTGAAGCATCCTCATGACAACTGCTGGTGCCTGAATGCACAACTGTCCACCATGTAGATTTACAGGAACCCTGTAGGTGTTGGGAAGCTCCTACCATGGTTTTGCCAAGGGGATGAGCTGCCAGCACGGGATGCAGTTCTCCTCCAGATTGTTTTGTTCATCCTGCTTCAGATTCAGTGGCTTCAAAAGCCACTTCTTTCCAAAGTATTCTCTGAAGCAATGCTTATTGTTTATGTCTTTAGATTATTGACATGTATTTGTCTTAGCTTTCAGAATTGTTGATTTTTCACAATATTGCACATCAGCTTTGTAGTAGTATGTAATTACTATTATGTGACTTTATTTTGGATTTACATATAACTTGCTGGATCAGCTTTTTGGTTTTGTTTCATTTTCACAACAAAATGTAAATGGTACCAGAAAACTGTAACAATACAAAAACCCTGTAACTATCATAGTTGTGTAGTGTTACAAACATGTATTATAGTATTGGCTTCTTGCAAAGTATTAAGGTAGATATTATATAATGTTAGAAATGCTTTTTGCTGTGTGGATGTTGTTTTCTCTCTTCTTAGCAAGAATGTTAGCAAGTGTGAGCAAGTAAGATAACCTCCAAGCGAGTAGAGGATGAGGCCCGAGAAGCTGCTGATCAACACTTTGTCCAGGGAACAAAAGGGCCCAAAGGCTGCTCTGCCCAGGGAACGGGCGGCCAGGAGGGTCCGAGAGCCGCTATCACCGCTCTGCCCGGGGGGCAAAGAGGCCCAAAGCTGCAATCAGCCCTGACTGTCTGGGGAATTAAGAGATCCACCCTACCATCGACTCTTACCTAGCGGGCCCAACCCCAAGAATCAAATAAAACCACAAGGCCGAAGACTACGCATGCTCTAAAAAGGCGGAACCAAGGAGTGGCCATGCAGAACAGCTCCGGGAAAAGTTTGAATATGAATAGAGAACAGACAGTAAAAATGGTATAAAAAGGACTCACCTCGGGCATCAGGTGTGCTCTTGGCAGAGCACCAAGGCACCCGGCCGTTATCCCTTTGCTTTATTTTATGTGTCTCTTATTGTCTGTATATTAAACTCTTTAAATTCTAACAGGAGAGTGAACCTCGTTTTTCACATTAGTACTAGAAATAATGAAGAATTTCATTGGCTTTGATCAAAGTTAACAAAAAGAGCAGAAAACCAAGTTAAAATACCAAAAGAATTACATCTTGTTTGTGTCTAGAAAGGTTCCTGCAGCAATTTCCTTCCGGGTAAGGCCATGACTCAGCAGAATGGCTTTATTCAGGAGAGGGTGGGGACAGCACTTCCCGTCACACCATGATGTTCACGGACAGATAGATGTACAACTTTCAAAGCCAGGTTCTGCAGTACAGTGCAAAGTTAAAGAATCTACAGACTTTCAAAGCACTGGCAGAATCTCAGTGCACTCAGATACCACCCTGATTATAGGAAACCACCAAAGTAGCTAAGTCATATATATGCAAGCAGGATTTTAAGATGTGCTTTAATTACTTGCTTTTAATAGGAATAGAACAAGTGCAACAACCTTACCAGCTTATCAAGATACAACTTCAGCATGCCAGAGTCATTAAGACACTGATTAACAGAGCTAGTCTCTTAACAGCACACTATCATTTGGTCCACGCCCAGAGACTTAACAAGAGCTACACCTTTGAATCCTTTCGAAGCCTCTCCTGGCTTTTTCAACTTGATTATTTTAGGACTCTATGCCTCAACATAACAACCAGAAACTATTTTTAAACACAATCTTAAATAACTTCATTAATAAGTGAAATTGGCATGGGGTTGGGCTATTGCTAAACCAGTCCTGTCTCCTCTCTTCCTTGAATTTGACCAAAAAAAAAAAAAACCTGATTTGAAATGTCAGGTCTGAAATACCTCTTAAATATTAAGAGGTAAGTTAGATACATACATACACACTCCTCTTGTTTCCACACAAGCCTCAATCTGCAGGTGTGCAGACCCTGGAAGAGCATCGAACATGGCTATACCCACAGCTTTTTATGTTTTTGAAGGCAGGTTTAGAAAATGAAGCCTCTCATGTCATATTTTTTAATATAAGCATCTCTGAATATGCACATACAATCTCAGAACTGATTTAATATTTACAATATTCTCATCTGGTTTTAATTGTCCTTTTGAGTATGTTTTAAAAGAGTTTGTAAAAACAAGCAGTTTCACAAGGAAAAACGTATTGGTAATTCCTCAGAAACAGAAGCAATATTTTCAAAACTCTCAATATTGGCCTGTTCTTCCACTGAAGTGATCTGGCAATGTCTTAGAATTGTAGTTATGCCACACCTGCTGCACATTTTCACAGCTCTTGTTTTAGAGTAAGTTTTAATACATGGTTCAAAGGGCAGCACCTTGACAGTGACACTCTTAAGACTTCGTTCAGAAATGTTACACTTGCTTTGTCATTTGCTTATCATTAAAATATGGTGTTAAACTTTATATGAGCTAACATTTAATCAAATCCATGGGTGATTCTCCATATTCAGTTTCCTGTTGGGGTTTTAGGAGTTCTCCTAGTTTTTTTTCTGTTAAAGGAATTTTCCCCCCATACTGTTGCTAGGAGGACAGTTGCTGGGTATTTAACGAAAACAAAGAGCTACCCCACTGAGGGTGGGGTGCACCTGGCTACTCTTTTGTTTCACCTGGGTGTGTGGGCAGTTCGGTCCCCGAACTCGGGAGAGGGAAGCTGTTTTTTCGTCGGCTGTTTTTTTTCCTTCTGTGGAGAAAAGAGCCCAGGATCCCCGGCCCACCTTCCCTGCCCCACTCGGAGCCACGCTGTGGCCGCCCTGCCCCACTGTTGCTTCGAGCCTTCACTGCGTTGTAGCCGTGCTCGCCCTGCCTGCCCAGACCTCCGGGGGGGTTCTCCGTTTGGATACATCTCATCTGCCATCCGGGATTTGTGCTTGTCCCTGCCGTTCCAGCCTGCCATTCCCGAGGGTCCGGCCGGACACCAGGATCGGCTGCCCAGGGGTTTGTGAAGCCTTTGTCCCATCCCTTCCCGGGATCCCAGGGCACCGGTGCCGCGTGCTCCCTGAGCTCGCTCCGGAGCGCCCCCTGCAGCCGCGGGGGAACCATCGCACCTGCCCTGCTCACCGGGAGCCGCCAGCGCCCCTGCCGGCTGCGAGCGGAACTGCACCCGAGGGGAAAGGGCCTGACAGCCGAGAAGGCTGGCACTGGGTTTGTGATTGTTTGCTGTTACTGCCATGGTTATTGCTGTTTGTTTGACTGGTTATACACATATAGATATATAATAGTAAAGAACTGTTATTCCTATTTCCCACATCTTTGCCTAAAAGCCCCTTGATTTCAAAATTATAATAACTTAGAGGGAAGGGGGTTGCATCTGCCATTCCAAGGGAGGCTTCTACCTTCCTTAGAAGACACCTGTCTTTCAAACCAAGACATTTCCACAGGAAAAACTGAGAAAAAACTATGTCCCATGGATGAAAAAGTCCTTTTGTGGCTCAGGAACACTTTTTTGGCATAACAAATAATCCTGTTATAGGATATTTTAAATACATATGAACATATCACCCATTTGAGATACTTGGACATTAAAATACTGGAATTGTTTTAGATCAGCAAAAGTAAACACATTTGCAAGTATGCCAAGTGTTGCACAAATAGAATTGATGATTAGACAGGCGCTTCCCTCCAGTTCCTTCTGACAGGAAAGAAATTGATTCTCTCTTTTATTAACAGCTGAAAGAATTGGTTTTCCTGTAAATCTCTTTCAGAAGAAACATAAATCTTATGCTTTGTATGTTTTTCATCTTGCATTAAACCGCTTGGTTTTAATATATTTCTGTGTACAGAAAGTACACAAAATAATGCTTATTGCTGACTATTGATTTTAGGACTAGAAAAAACATTAAAAGAATAGCATTACATGTATAAATATTCTTTTGAAAACAAGAAAATATGGTTTTATTAAAACACGCAACGTTTAAATATAAAGGAAAAACAAAAACCAACAGAAAAGTCCTGCTAAAATTACAAACAAAACTGATAATTTTAGGAGCTTAATTGCTTAGCAGGCAATACCAGTACCTAATCAAACCAAATCCAATGTCTCAAAAGCTAGATAGAAGGAAGAACTTAAATAATGTATCTCCATCACTTCCGCACTAAAGAAATAATTAAAAATAAGAAGAAAATAATCTTTTAGCACTGAAAGGAAAAAAAGAGTAACCACTAGAAACCAATCCAGTTAGAGACATTTTGTGTATTTTGGCAGTTAATCTTCTCAGCTTCAGAGTATCAAATATTGAGGATAATTCTAGGAGGTGCAGTTAAGGAGAGTTTAATAGCATTATTTGGTAACCAAATGTCACAAGGAACAGTATTTCTGAAACTCATTTTACTTTATCAGAGCAACAGAAAAAATAGCTTAAATAAAGGGGTATCAGGCAGACAGGTCTGAAGACAAAGATGCATCTCACCATAGTGTGAAACACTATATAAAGGATAGAGTGATCAGCAGTTCCTCAGTACAGCCACCAAGGATTTGTGAGAAGTGATGAGGCAAGACAGTATTACACTTCTTGGTTTTGTACAGGCAGGTTTTTGGTAGCAGGGGTGCCACAGAGGTGATTCTGTGCAAAGCTGCTGGAAGCTTCCACCTTGTCCAGCAGAGCCAATCCCCAATGGCTCTGAAGATGGACATGGCACTGGCCAAGGCTGGGCCACTGAGAGAGGCTGGTAATGCCTCTGTGATAACAGATTTCAGAAGAAAATCAGAACAAAGAGGGGCACTGTTAATTCCAGCTAGAGAAGAGGAGGAGGTGAGAACATGTGAGGGAAACAACACGGAGACACCAAGGTCAGTGAAGGAGGAGGGGGAGGGCGGTACTCCAGGCCCCAGAGCCAAGATTCCTCTGCAGGCCGTGGTGATAACCATGGTGAAGCAGCCCCTGGGGATCCACGGGGGATGCAGAGATCCACCCACAGCCCCTGGGGATCCCCGGGGGATGCAGAGATCCACCCGCAGCCCCTGGGGATCCACGGGGGATGCAGAGATCCACCCGCAGCTCCTGGGGATCCACGGGGGATGCAGAGATCCACCCGCGGCCCATGGGGGAGGTGCCCACGCCGGAGTGAGTGGATGCCTGGAGGAGGCTGTGATCCAGTGGGAGACCTGGTGGAGAGAGAGGGTCCCTGCTTCCAGGCTGGTGCAGCCTGTCCTTGGAGGACTGCACCCCGTGGGAGAGTGACCCATGCTGCAGCAGTTTTGGGAGGACTGTGTGCTCATGGGAGGGATTCATGTTGCAGCAGTTTTGGTGCTCGTGAGAGTGGACCCACGCTGGAGAAGTTCACGGAGAATTGTCTCCCGTGGGAGGGACCCCACGGTGCAGCAGGGGAAGGATTCCTCTCCCTGAGCAGTGCAAGAACTTGGGTGATGAACTGACCAAACCCCCATGCCCTGTCCCCCTGCGCTGTCGGTGGGAAGGAGGGAGGGGTTGGGGGAAGAAAAGGTGTTTCAAGGGCTTATTTTACTTCTCATTATCCTCCTCTATTTTGTTAGTAATAAACTCACTTTGTACCTCTAAGTTGAGCCTGTTATGCCCTTGGAGTGTTTTCTCCTAGTCCTTAACTCATGAACCCTTCATTTTGGTTTTTTTTGTCTCCTTTGCCCAGCTGTAGCAGGGGAGGGCGAGTGAGCGGCTGTCATGGGTGCCTGGCATTTGGCCAGTGTCAAACCACAACAAGCTGTTAGACACAACTGCCTTCCTTACCTTCGCCTTTTGTAGCTGTATTAAAATCCCAATTCAAACATGCTGCTGCCTTGTGCCCAGCAATTCCTCTTCACTGTCATACTCTTGCTGTGCTGCAGGACTCAGCAGGAAGGCAGGAAAGAGGTGGCTTACAAGAGTTAGAAGCAAAGTGGACAAGTTAGGATAGGACTTGTCCAATCTAAGTCAATCTAATGTTTAATTAAGGATTAATTTTGATCTAAAGATCAAAAGCGAAAAATAAGTCAGCACTTCCAATACAAAGATGGATCTGTGAATTTTTCCCTTTTACCATTCACTGTGATAAGCATTTTGTATACATACACGTGCAAGTGTTCTGAACACTATTTAATACCTATTAGTTCTCCTCCCCACTGGTCATACAATTTTAATCACCTTGCAATTCCAAGCAGAAAACCAAGCACTTCTCAAATTTTGGTAGGAAAATAATCTTAACCTACATAATCTAACATAATGCAGTCAAAAGGATGTGGAATCACACTACAAAAAAGTAATTGAAAATTAATTCTTTCATCCTGCATTTTAGCAATGTCCTAGGGATAGTGCAGAGGCACGAACTGGCTAATTGTAATTAGCCAGAATAAACAGTTCTGTGTTAGCACATCCAAACATCCAGGTTACAGAAGGTATTTCAAAAAACCAACTTAAAAAACACACTTGCCAGAGAAAGCTTCAGCAAAGAAAATATGTATTCCACACAGTTGCTAGGAAAAAGATGCAGCTTTTTTACCATTACGGCAAATTTTTTTTAATAGAAAAGCTGACTAAAAGCAATCATAGAAACTCCATTCAAACTAAACCTGCATGTGGAAACAAGTATTTTTATGATGTTGAACTCCTTGAGTGATAAGATACCAAATGAGGAGAAAACTGTATTTGATGGCTTCAATGTAGCTGTACAGTGCATGAACAACAGAATTCTACTCCTAGGGCTTGCTGTCACCCTGTTTTAAGATACATGAATTGAAACTACAAACATTTTCAGAAGCAATAGGAATTCAGCACTTTTTCAAACTGCATATATGAAGCTTTAGTTTTCAGAGAAGTTGACCTCACAAAGGCTGTGATCCATATGGACAGAATCTCAGAATCATTAAGGTTGGAAAAGACCTCCAAGATCCAACCTTTGACCAAACAGTACCTTGTCAACCAAACCAGAGCACTGAGTGCCATGTCCAGTTCCTTCAGCACCTCCAGGGATGGGGATTCCACCATCTCCCTGGGCAGCCCCTCCCAATGTCTGACAGTCCTTTCAGTGAAGGAATTCCTCCTGATGTCCAGCCTGAACCTCCCCGGCCCAGCCTGAGGCCGTTCCCTCTCCTCCTGTCCCTGTTCCCTGGGAGAAGAGCCCAACCCCCCCGGCTGCCCCCTCCTGTAAGGGACTTGTGCAGAGCCAGAAGGTCCCCCGAGCCTCCTTTTCTCCAGGCTGAGCCCCCCAGCTCCCTCAGCTGCTTCTCACAGGGCTTACTCTCTAGACCCTTCCCCAGTTCTGCCCTTCTCTGGACAGGCTCCAGCACCAAAATATCTCTCTTGCTGTGAAGGGCCCAGAATTGGACACAGCACTCGAGGTGTGGCCTCACCAGTGCCCAGTACAGAGAGACAATCATTGCCCTGGTCCAGCTACACTATTTTTGATAGCAAGCCAGGTGCCATTGTCTGCCTTGGCTGCCTGGGCATTCCTGGGCTCAGGTTCAGCCACTGTTGACCAGCATTCCAGCCACTCTTCCCCCAGTCTGTAACACTGCACGGGATTGTGCCCCAAACGTAGGACCTGGCACTCCACCTTGTTGAACCTCAGCCCATCTATCCAGCCTTTCCAGATCGCTCTACAGAACCTTTCTGCCCTCCAGCAGATCAGCATTCCCACCCAGCTTGGTGGTGCCTTTGAAATGACTGAGGCATACTGGACCTTCACATCCAGATAAAGGATGGATGCTTGGAGCAAGATGCTCTGCCCTGGAATGTGGTCAAGCAACTTGGACAATGCCTATTTACAAGGCTATCAGTGGTGGACTGAGAGGGGCTCATGTGCTGCTTTTGGTGTTGAATTAACCTAAAAACAGCATTACACATCAATCCCAAATTAATATCCTGATGATGAGGCAAAGATTTGGCAGATAAGCTGCTAAGCTACCTGGAGACATATGACTGGCAGTCAATCACTTTAAACTATGAAAGTCCAGTCCCACTTCCAAATGGCAGGTTCTTCTAACATATCCGTTCTTGGAGTTTGGATAGAGATTCCTCCTTTGGGTGGAGACACCCCTCAAAATTACTCCTCAAGACTGAGTGAACAACATTTGCCCCAAGTTGTTGTATGGGTCAGTTACATAAATCTTTACTTAATAATACAGGTTTTTTGCTAGTTTTGATACAATTGCTTTAATACAATTGCTTTGCTATAGGGCATTATCCTATCCTATGTTATACTATACTTCTATACTGTGCAGTAATTAATTCTGATTAAGATCTTTTGTCTAATAATTTATCATAATAAATAATTATTTTTTATATAAATATATCTAATTTGCCATCCTTAATTCTGCAGGACAAAGTTGTACAAAGGTTCAATAACACGTCTATAATTCCTTAGATTTAAGTCACTGACAGTTTGGGACTAAGATTGGATCCAGCTGGCCCCGGGCTCCACTCTGAGGAGTTTAGAAAGTACAGGGTCCTTTCTGCACCTTGTGACTCAGTGGGAGCTTCTCTAATAAACTTCATCTGAAGTTTCCACTCCACCTATGACAATATTAAACAGGACTGGCCCCAATACTGAGCCTTGGAGAACCCCACTAGTGACCAGCTGCCAACTGGATTTAACTCCATTCAGCACCACTCCACTGGCCCAGCCGTCCATCCAGTTTGCAACCAAGTGAAGATGCACCTGTCCAAGCCATGAGCTGCCAGCTCCTCCAGGAGAATGCTGTGGGACACAGTATCAAAGGCTTTGCTTGAAGTCTTGGTAGACACATCCACAACCTTTCCCTCATCTAATATGTGGGTCATCTGGTCATAAAAGGAGACAGGGTTTGTCAAGCAGGACCTGTCTTTCCTAAATCCATGCTGTCTAGGCCTGATCCCTAGGTTGTCCTATTTGTGCCATGTGATGGTACTGAATAAGATTTATGACAGCGTCAAAAATCATTAAACAGTTTTAAGACAAAAGCCATCAGCTTCCAGAATGCTGGGTTGATTACAACAGGATACACTTAGAAGATATGAACATCATCTAGACTGAGTACTGCTATAAAAAATGAGAGCAGGAACATGCATGTGAAAACAGTCAAGGGCTACAATATCAAGATAGTAGCTAATCTCCTGTGATCTTAACACCTTTGCAAATCTTTGACTTTTTTTGACTGCAAGGGATGTTGTGCTTTCACTTAGATTAAAAAGCACTCACTGTGTTACACTGTACCTGCATCTGCTGGCTGCTGCTTTTGCATTAACATTGATCCAATGCCAACTGACACTCAGTAAAACCCTTCTGCCATCTCTTGCAAAAAGCCATTCAGCTGGTCGGTACTGATGGTACAGACAGCTCCACCCACCTGGCTTCAGCTGAGAAAGAAATAATGAAAGCAAACAAGGTGAGAGAATAAGGAGTAAACAATATAGTGTATTTTACTATAGTGAATTCTTACCGAATTAAGAAATCTAAATGTATTATCTCATACACCATTAGATACAGCTGCAGCTGAACCCCAATTAACTACTTGGATCTGGTTATCTTATCTTTCCTTCACAGAGTGAAAGATGACTTACAGAATCACAGAATATCCTGAGTTGGAAGGAATCCACAAGGATCATTGAGTCCAATTCCTGGCCCTGCACACACACACCAACAATCCCACCCTGTACCTGAGAGCATTTTCCAAATTCTCCTTGAGCTCTGTCAGCCTTAGGGCAGTGAGCACTGCCCTGGGGAGTCTGTTCCAGTGCCTGACCACCTTCTGGGGGAAGAACTTTCTTCCTAATACCCAACCCAAACATCCCTTGATACAGTGCCATGCAGTTCCCAGATCACTAGTCACAGAGAGCAGAGATCACTACCTGCCCCTCCACTGCCCTTCATGAGGATGTTGAAGACCTCAGTGAAGTCTCCCCTCAGTCTCCTCTTCTCCAGGCTGAACAAACCAAATGCCCTCAGCCACTTCTCATACAACTTCCCCTCCAGACCCTTCAACATCTTCGTAGCCTCCTTTGCACACTCTTTCATAGCTTTATATCTTATATTGTGGTGTGGCACACCAAAGTGCCCCCAGCACTCAAGGTGAGGCTGCCCCAATGCAGAGCAAAGCAGGACAATCCCTCCCTTGCCCAGCTGGCAGTGCTGGGCCTGATGGCCCCAGGACAGGGATGTCCCTCCTGGCTGCCAGGACACTGCTGATTCATACTCCACTTGCCATTGACCAGAATGCCCAGGTCCCTTTATGTGGTGCTGCTTTCCAGCCTCTCATTCCCTAGTCAGTCCATACATCCAGGTTTGCCCCATCCCAGGTGAAGAATACAGTGTTTGCCCATGTTAAACTTCATACAGTTGGTGATTGCTCAGTCCTCTAATTTGGCCAGGGTCTGCCTTCAAGGGTGTCAAGAGCTCTTCCCAATTTAGTCTCAATCATAAACTTGCTTACTATCACTTTGAGTCCTGCATCCAAATTGTTTATGAAGATGTTGAAGAGACCCTGTTGAACTCCCACTAGTGACCAGATTTCCTCTGCTACTACTGTTTTTTAAACTCCCTAGTCTAATATTGACCAGTTTAATTTTCTCCACTCCTTGCTATTACACAAAAAACTGACATACTTCTAAAGGATAAGCAAACGAATAATCTGGTAACATTTACTGTAGTGTCATATTTGGAGGGAACCTCTGGGTTATAGATTTTAAACTAGTGTGGTGTTTTGCTTTAAAAGACAGGTCTCTGCCGAGGAAGGTGGGGACCTTCCTGGAATGGGGAATATGACCCCCTTCCCTCCAAATAATTGTAACTTCGAAATTACGGGGCTTTCAGGCAAAGATATGAGAAAAGGAATAAGAGTTCTCTACTAACATATATATATACACACACATATATACATAGATATATAAATAACAGGACAAACAAACAAACAACGGCAGCAACAGCAAACCAACACCGCAAACCCAATAACCAGGCTTGCCCACTCCTGAGGCGCTCTCCCCTGGGTGCAGCTCCGCTCGCGGCCGCCAGGGGCGCTGGCGGCTCCCGCTGGGCAGGGCGGGTGCGATGGTTCCCCGCGCCTGCAGGGGGCGCTGTGGCGGCGGTCACGGGTGGCAGCAGGCGGCGATTGCCGGCCTACCGAGCAGAGAGGTAGCCCGTACGGGGACACCCCACACGTTGGTTCCGGACCCCCCAACCGGACAGGAGACAAAAAATTAAGCAGACTTGCAGTGCCGGAAACCGCAGCAGACCGGGATCTCGGAGTCCAACACACAGGAGTGGCCGCGGCAGCGCGTCGCGGGCAGAGGGTCCGGCCGGAGCTTCGGCACCACCCGCGCTGGCTCTGAGCTCCGGGCAGCCAGGCGGAACCAGGCGAACAGCTCCTTCCTCCCCAGGGCCCGGAAACAGGACCAGCCAACACCCAGCCAGGCCTTCGGGCAGCCCCCTTACTTTTTTCCACTCGGTATCAGCCCGCCCCCAGCCAGGGCTATTTCAATGCAATGTTCTGTTAGCCAGCTACATCTTTTGTTTCCTAACTGCCCCATTTGTCTCTCAGGCAGCGCTCTTCCCCTGCACTGTCCTGCTTCCAGGTAGCACATGGGAGAAAAATTCACTGAAAAAAACAAACCCAGAGCATGTGGGAAAAGTAAGGAAAAAAAAAATTGTAATCGTTCTTCATTTTTCTGTTAACATCAAGAATGGAAATAAATTACTTTTAGTAACCTTTGAACCACACTAAGTAATGGGTTCAAGTTCATGGAAGAAAATAACATCAAAAGCACAATCTGACCTATACAACTGCCGTAAGAAACTCAAAATGCTGAAACTCGCAGAGGCTGCAGAACTTCTGTGATGCATATTCATGAAGAACTTGTTACCTAAACTCCAGTGTACTCTGTGGACATTATATAGATATTGTAAACCCTTAGAGCTTGTACCTCCTGCAGCAATCAGCTAAACAAAGTTCTGCTCTCTCCCCTCCAGCTGGCATGATTTGCATAGAAATCACATACCAGAGCACATTCTGGAATCCTGCTTGATGTTCACAAGCCTGAATTCAAAAGTTTTCAGGATGTCTTCTATACACGATAGCTGAGGAACCACAAAAGCTTTTGGTGATGCTAACTATTGTGTCTCATGAAGGTGGCACACTTGTTCTCATTTTTTTCCCATGCTTGGTGTAGTTTTCAGAAAATCCAGGATGACTAAAAAATGCCTTTATAGGAGGATTTACTGGGTCACTACTGCCAGATGATGTTTCATAAAAGGTGTGTAACAATGAGAATTTTAAAATCATAGCTTTGCCTTGTTCCATAGATATTATGCTAAATTTAGATGACTTAAGAAATTGACTTTTTATTCTAGTACAATAATTCTACCCATGACAATTTATTCTTTTTCTGTTACCCACCTGACAATAGCAACTTGCTCTTTTCCCTTGACCACAGCTGGCAGAGCATCCTGACTCCGTTATATTGCACCTGCCTTCCAGTTACAATATCTTCCAGATCTTCCGGTCAGTAAATCGAATCCATTAAGTAGTTTCAGCTTCCTTTCACAAGACAACATTAAAACATTCTTCCATTCCTACCAAGAAAAGGGAAAACAATTCAGGATTTGTGGAACTGTAGTCACATTCAAGTTTCATTGATGCATTTACAGAGCATATTCTGTCCATAATAACTGAACATAATGTTGCCATAATTTGGAATAAGCAATGTAATTATGTATTCAAAAAGCAAACATTGCTATCACCCTTCCAAAACCAAAACCACAGGAGAGTTCAGAGTAAATCTCAGTGGTTCCAATGCGTTTGTCAACTACTGCTAAAATAGTAGCATTACTTCTTACTCTACTGTCAAAACAAAGCATCTCATATTCTGTGTTTTGGTTGCATAAATACCTGGAAGAGTCTGACGCTCAGCAGTCACATTAAGGTAAGTATGTACCAATGTCCTGTGAACTGACAGAGCATTGACATATACTTGCCTTATCATTTTTTCCAGTTTCTAGAAAATTTCCCCCAACCATTAAGAAGTCATTTAAACCCAGCTGTTTTCTTTTCCCCTACCTCTATTTTCAAGCCTGGAAGATGCTGTTTTTCAGGCCAGCAGATTGCCTTTCACCAGCTCAGAAGAGAGAACCCACTAGGACTTTTTCACTATGAAAAATTCATGCCACTCTCCTGGTACATTGCATCAGGAGTTCTAAGAGCTTTTCCCTCGGGACTACAAATCCTTGGCCAGGCATGGCTCTTCCACTTAGGAGAATTCTAAGCACTCATCTTTCTCTCCAAATCTAGTGTAAATAAGTATGGTAAAAACTCCATGGTGTCAATCAGCTTGAATCTGGAAAAGCAGATGCACTTTGAAGGCTTCTTTATGTTCAAAAATGTGGTTTCTCAGGGAATGAGCTCTCCAGATTTTCTTTAGTCCTGAACGTTTTCCTTCTGTACTAAATTTATTTCAACATACCTATATAAGCACACTTTCAGATATGAAATATAGAAGGATATCTATTGTAGCAATTAGAGTTGTTTTATACCTCAAGTATTTGGTTTTGATAAATGTAAAATTAAATGAGACTTCAAAAGTAGCACAGAACATCATGACCTCAGTAGAGTGCTTCAGTATTCACTGCTTTCTTCCTCAGCTAGAGATGGGCACAAGACAGATGTGTCTTCCAAAATCAATGTTACCTGGTAATCCCTCCTTGGTGAAAGGCCAGTGGAATGCAATGTGAGTTTTGGACTCAAAAAGGAGATGAAAATCAGGCCTTGTTTTTAAAAGAGAAGCTGGTTGTTTATCAGAAAAATCATTGATTCTGATCAGACTTTGATGCACTGTTAAAAACTTCACAGTCTTTGAAAAAAAAACCTAGTGTGACATACTCAAACTAATTTTCTTCAGAGGCCATCAAAATTCCCTTAGAATATCCTTATGAAGAGACTCCTTGATTTTTTTATGACCTTTTGGATAGAACAACGTACCCAGCTTTTAGGAATTTGTTAAGAGTCTCTGAACAGCTGCGCTTAAAAAATACATTATACCAAAAGAAATCTCTCTGTAGACTGAAGACTCTGCACTATTCAGGTAGATATAGTACAAAACCTTTAGCAAACCTGAATATCTTTTCAAAAGCCATATTTGTCACAGAAAAAAAACCAATTTCACTGTAACCAAGAACTATGTAGGGAAACGGGTATTTAAACTCCATATATTCTGTTAAGAACCATAGTCTATTAAGTAGTTCTGTTAAGAACTACAGTCACCTAATATTTCCTCTTGACTTCCACAAGATGCAAAGATCTTGCAATCCGTAGCATAACTCAGCATCACCATAGCTATTAAATAAGACCTTTTCCTTATATTCCACTTGCAGCATACCTGCAATTACTCAGAAAAAAAATGCTTCTAAGGATGACGTTACTGAGATCACATCATAGAACACATCTATTAATGGTCAGATTCAAACAAGGCCAAATACAAGGAAACACACTGGTCCTCTCATTAAAATTAAATAACTTGTAAGCAGGAAGGTTAGAATGGAAAGTATCCACTCTGAGATACTGCTAAGCTACAATTAAAAGCTGCAAGTTAGGATGATCCTTATGGTTTGCTTTAGTATTGGTCAAAGTAGAACATGCATTACTGCAAGCAATAAATACCAACCCTAACAAACATTAACCTTTATTATTAGTAACTAATGATAATAAAGTGTATTTCTACACTGTGCCCTTGCTATTTCCTGAAAGTTTCCTGAAAGTTACTTTTTACAATTTAATTGGTACAATTTGAAAACCTTTGAAAAGGTTCAAACTACTGTGTTTAAATAGGACCAGCCCTGGAGTGTTTGCCTGTGTAGTCCTTTGGAATTAGAACTCCTTCATCTCTTCATCTGTGTACCTATTTGAGAAGGAAGGACTCTTTTCCCAGGGCTGTAAAATGTCATTTCTCTTGTCTATGAAGGAAATACTATTAGAATCCTTGAAATCAATGTTTATTTTTAACTTCAGTGGCTGAGGAAAAGAAGGACTGCTGGTAAAATTGCAAATCTTTTAATAGGTTTACAACATCCCAAGAAGAGTAACCCCTAAAACAAAACTAGACAATAAACGAAGATACTTTTCTATTTTTATAAAGAAACACAGACTAGTTAAGGTCAAATCACTGCAGAGACTTAAGACATCTATTGAACAGGTGGGAATTCTCCAGATGGACATTCCAGGTTGACTAAAGAAACCGGTTGCTTAGGCAAAAACTCAAACAACATATTTTCAATGTTGCTTTTATGGGACCTGAAGAAACAAAATGGAGTACAGATCTGAAGGAGAAGGATAAGACAACTGAGGCATACATCTACACAAAAAAATCAAAGACTACCTACACTAAATCTAAGAAAAATTCCCAAGCAAAACCTTACTTAACAGAACATTAAAGGTTACGTACCCCATTATCTTCATCAAAATTACATGTTTTTTCAGGTTTGTTTTTTTTTGTTGGTTTGGAAGTTGCAGGGTAGAGATGATGTGAAAGATGTGCCTGCTTCATTTCAATGGACAATGGTAGCCCCATAATATGATCCTCCCATTCTTTTTTTCTTTTCACATTAGCTATTTCAATAGTCTCTGTAGCATTTCATGAACAACATAGGAATGATAAGATTATAAATCTTCATTTCAAAATTACCAGTATAAGGAACACAGAAGTACATTACATAATACCTGCTCCCAAATGAGGCATGTGAAACAAGTGTTTCACATATTCTTAAGAGTCCATGTTTAGTCACAGATTTACATCATCATTACAGAAGAAATTCCTGTTGATCAATCCTGCATGCTTAAAAAGTTAAAAAAAAAAGTGAGGAAAACGACTATCAAGTCATGCTTAGGATAGTTTTGTTGATACTCAGGCCAAGCAATTTGGTCTTGTTTCCAGCCCTGTACTGCCTGTTTATGAGGCATTATCTCAAGAAGGCAACAAACGTTAAATGTTAACATCAGGAACCAGTATCTGAACATCTTTTAGCTTTTAACAGTAGATATTTATTGAAAAACTCATCTGCATTTAGAGGGGTTTGGGTTTGAATATCATACAGCAAAGGAGTTGTTCAACTGCATTGCTAAAAACAATTAAGTGATTAACATGAATAAGGGGTTTTTTTCAAGTGTTTTAGGGATGACTAGCTCAAATGAAAGCTGTTGCCTTATTACAGAATTCAGGATAATAATACTTTTTTTTCCCCTGGATATACAACTGCACAGAAATAGAGAATGGCATTTTTCACTGAAGCAAGATTTTTAAATATTTACAAAAATGGAAAATATTTGTAACTGCAAGCAAAGGGAACACAAGCTGCCCACTCAGCTGCCTCAGGTTAATGAAAAACAAAGGAAACATTTTTTCTCATGCTTCTCTACCTTCTCAAGATAAAAACATCAGCTATTTTTATAGGATTCAAATAGCATCTGTACAGATGGTTTTAATGCACTCATAATATGACAATTACTTCAAGGTTATCTTTCCAAAGCATTTCCTTAATTAGCAACTGCTTGCTATAAAAATCATCAAAATAGACTCTCCAAATTATGGTTCACTCCCACTATGTAATACACTACTTAGGCACTGGAGAAACATTCTCACAAATGGAACAAAGACAGGTTTACTTGTTTTTGAAGATAAACTACTTGGACTATCAGTTTACCTGTGGTTCCTAACTCAAAGCTTCTTGGCAGAGAATGGGTTTAATGATTACCTTTTTTAATGGGTTTAATTATTACCTCTGTACTTAAGCTGCTGCTCCTGCATATTCTGGTTTCAGATATGGACATTCCTTGCTTGTAACTGGCTGGGAAATAATAGGAGAAATACACTTGACAAGAATTCCCGGACTCGATTAACACCAAACAAATATAAATAAAGAAGGTAAGTGAAAGCAAGAATTGCTAAAGGTGATAGTTGAAGCAGTCTAAATACATGACTTTAAAAGAGAGATGCTGGGCACAAAGCTATAATGAAGTTCAGGGACCCAAGCCCTGCATTCTTCATGTGTTTTCTATCATAGGTTTAATCTTAAAAGTTGGATTTGTTATGATTCTTTAAAAAAATCTTTAATTCAAAAGATAAAAAACATCAAAAAGATGTTTTTATAGCCCAAATGTTTCTGAAGACCACAATACTGAGATAGGTGTTCTGTCAGTTTAAAATGGTGCAGTTTTTGTAGCCAGTTACTACTTAATTTACAAAAAACCCCAACTTAGTTTCCTAGACATGATGCCTTCCAGGGTTACCATCTGTATAAAAGCATACTGATCTTCAGCATTCAAATTCAAGAAATTATAGTTGTAGAGTCTTAGGAGAGAAGAGATTCTGACTGAATCCACTTTAGAGACTCAGGACCTAACCCGATCAATTTCCTTCACTGTCTCAGACTGTATTGTAGGCCAATACTAGGGGAAACAAGCAAAATCCTCACAAAAAAAAATTGTAAGTCTAAATTAAAATTTAAAAACAAACTGTTTACATTCCTTTTCTAAACAGGACAAAACGTTGAGTGGAAGACATTCATCCTGAATCAACACAGAGAAGACTGGTGACTCCTGAGGCAAAGAGTTGCTAATTAGATAATTACAGTAGCCCACACTCTGTTTATCAGATCCTTCCATCTCCAAGGAACTGAGGCAGGGCCTAATTTAATGAAGAACAGAAAGAAGGTCTCCCAGATAAGAAGAAAACAGACTAGCTTTTGGGAGCAAGATAAAATCTGTCTGGACATTTGGAGGAATACAGAGGAAGGACCGGCTATAAAAGCTTGATCGTTCCAGTAAGGACATCCTCGAAACTGAATGTAGTCTGCTATAGAAGACA
Source organism: Corvus hawaiiensis (assembly GCF_020740725.1). Classification (NCBI taxonomy): domain Eukaryota; kingdom Metazoa; phylum Chordata; class Aves; order Passeriformes; family Corvidae; genus Corvus; species Corvus hawaiiensis. The sequence continues at coordinate 21,195,652 of NC_063224.1, forward strand.
CAGACATTCACTTGCCGGGTGGGTATGAGGAAAATCCACAGCAGGTCAGACATCAGAAGTTGACATAACTTCTCCTCTTCGATTTCTTCTCTGAGTAGGCAGTTCGATGGAAGTCCTTTGCCTTTGAGCGAGTGTGTGCATGTGTTTGTTTCCTGGTAATATTTACCTACACTATTTTGGACCCACATCATCAGCAAAAGTCAAGCAACATTATTATGCTAGAGTGAGATTTTGTTTTTATTTCCTTAGAAATTTCAACAAGAAAAACAAATGGGTGAAGAAAGCTTGAAGAAAAGAAAAGGAGAGCACAAAGGAAGAGAGGACAGACAATCCATTCAGAGTCATGAACCCCAAACGATGAACCTACAAAAGCAGGCAAACCTTTTTCTTTTCCCCTTTGATCCACGTGTGAGGGGTTGGCAGAGGGAGGCAGAAGGGGGCATTTGTGCATATGCATCAGCCTACAAAAACCACTACTGTGTCCCAATTTAGCAGAAATATGCTAATATCTCAACAATGTGGTTGGTTTAAATTTTTAGAAACTGCTAATTACTATAGTTAAATAGTTCTGATATAAACAGAATAAAACCCTAGGAATATGTCATTTAAGTTATCCGATATAAAAAGAATTCAAAGACTTATTCTAAGTCAATAACTGAGGCATTTCATAAACTTTACTTTTTTTTCCACATGGACTTTTCAGAAGTTGTAGTGGGTTGTCCAGCTCATTGTTTATGAAAATTTGTTAGTGTTTACAGCCAGGAAATAGGCACTGGTGCTTGAAGACAAGTGAAAATCTGTCTCCTCCAGAAAATTACAGATGCTTTAGAAAACAGTTGTATCACTTCCTCTCAGGATGGGAGTGGCATTTCTCTTAAAATTAATTTAAGTTACCTGGAAAAAGATTCTCTAGGTGGTTTTGATGTAGTTTGATGGCAAGACTGGAAAAATACTGATGTCATTAGAGTAGCCATAACTATCAGAAAATATTAAGTTGCCTGTGCCACTTGTAGGTCACTACAAATTTAGGAGAACATGATCTTACCACCACCTAGCAGTATCAACACAATTCCTGTGCACAAATATTTAAAGCAAGGAGAGGAAAACAGCTGCTCAAAAAGAAAAAAACAAAACAAAAGCAGACTCCATCCATGAAAGACAATTCTAGAAAATTCAGAATTCACCAACTGCTTGTAACAGAATGTCATTGCTTAATCAGAGAGGAAAGGGCAAATTCACCCATCCAAGGTTATATTTGAGACCCAATCCAAAAGACAGTTTAATAAAGGAAATACACAGGCAGGCAGAACACAAATAGATGTACTTTTGAAAACAGCAGGAGTACACCACAGGGTACACATCGATCTTGGAAAGAAGAGTGAAACCTTGCAAAATTGTTTAATATATTTCTTTATAGAACGATATATTGAAAGCCAATAAAAATAAATCAGTAATGACAACTACTATAGTTCTATGATACTGAGAAGTAATTGCTGAATTACTAGAAATTGCTTACAAATACATCTCATTTTATTTCAAGGTGGGCCTCGTTAGTGGAATCTGTATGATTGTTGGTACAATTATTGGTTCAGGTATCTTCGTTTCTCCAAAATCAGTGCTTGCCAATGTTGAAGCTGTGGGTCCTTGTTTAACCATCTGGGCAGCCTGTGGAGTTCTGGCAACATTAGGTAAAACAGTCAACAAAGAATCTGAATCTTTGCCTTAAATCTTTATATCTGCTGTTTCTGCATACTACTGTCATTTCACAAATTAGCTAATAGCACCTAGACCAAAATCAACTAAATCCTGCTGTATATATGCATAGCAGTACTCCACCATAAATTTAAAACAGGGTGTTTATAGAAGACAAATTAAGTTTTTAAAATTGTAAATCACACTCTCAATTTATTTTGAAACAAAGTTTTAGTTTTGCCTGCTTCATCCACTGACTGTAATAAAGAGAATACTCTTCTACTTAAATAACTGGCAATATGTGAAATTTACTGGTAGTGAGCTAGGTATTTTCTGCTAGCTTTCTACTTCCATGATTCTAACTCTGTTATCTGAAAATTTAGCACTAAGCACCTCAAAATATTTCAAGAAATAAAACAAATAAATTTTTGAGCATTGTATCAAGGCAGACAGCATACAGAAAACCTTTAATTCAAGATGCCACATACAGCAATAGAACAGGAAGTATCACTGTACTTTAATGTTGTACTTAGCAGCCATTTTATTTCAAAATTGTGCAGAAAGTCTGTTTTTTGAGGTTTTCAAAAGGTATGTCAGCCACTTAAACACTTCTTATAGTGTTCATTTCTTAAACAGAAATCCAATGAAATCACGATGTTTGTTTGTACTGGTTTTGGTGAAGTCTGAAACATCAATTGTAGTAATTTTTAGACTGCATCTTAATAATTCCAGGGTATTTTTTTCAATTGCTCACAAGTAATTAAAATTTTATTTTGCATATACAGTAAAATATACAGAAACTTGAAGAGAGTAATGATGCACTGTATATATAAATTTCCTTAACTTTTCTACCTATTAAAAAGTGATCATCTCTTCAAGCAGTCCCAGGTTCAAAAGTGTATTAACTGAACCTGCTTTTCTTGTTATTCAGGTGCACTTTGTTTTGCTGAGCTTGGTACAATGATCACAAAGTCTGGGGGAGAATATCCTTACCTTATGGAGGCATTTGGCCCAATTCCAGCATTTTTGTTTTCTTGGACAAGCTTACTGGTTACAAAACCCAGTTCATTTGCAATCATTTGTCTCAGCTTTGCAGAATATGCATCAGCCCCTTTTTATCCAGGTTGTGATCCACCCCAAGTTGTCATCAAGTGTCTTGCAGCAGCTGCTATTGGTAAGACTCACACTTTTTAAGACAGACCAGATCCAAAACTGCATAGTGACTTGTGTCTGGCCCCATCAGTAAGTGCATTTCCGTACCCTGAAACTTCCTTAGGTTCATCTTCACAAAGACACCAGAAATCTTTAAGACACAGTCCAGTAAGTCCTTCCCACAATAACTAATTCAACAACGTAAAAAGGATAGGTTTAAAAATGGTTTGTTCCTAGTCCAAGGGGTTTTTAATTCTTCATTAAGATAGATGCAGCTGTATAATTCTTATCTCTAGCAGAAAAGGAAGAAAAAATAAGTGTGGAAATACTATTTTTTTTATTTATCAGAATGCTGTGCAACTTCAAAATATTTTTTGTAAAAGGTATTATCAAAATCTAATTCATAAATATGTTTTTCCTCACTATTTTAAAAGTTATCCAAACACAGTAATTAAAAACTGTATATAATATAGACAAAAAGTGTGAGGGAAAAGCAGTACAGTAAATAAGGGGAGGGGCACCTTTTCTTTAAATTCTGACAAACAATGCAAATATTTATAATTTGATTTCTTTTAGTGGTAATTACAATTGTGAATTCACTGAGTGTGAAGCTGGGAAGCTACCTCCAGAATTTTCTCACAGCTGCTAAAATGATCATTGTCACAATCATTATTGTAAGTGGAATTGTTCTCCTTGCAAAAGGTAATAAAATATACATTATTTGAAAAAATTCTTTTAGCTTTTGCTATGATCATTAAAAAGTTCCCCACTGACAGAAGTGACACAGTAATAAGGCACAGCCCTGAATCTCTTCATTCAGAGTTTTAGTTTTGCATCTTTTGGAAACCATGGTATTTTCTTTTAGAGAACGGGGATGGGTGGGAAATGCAACACTACCAATCAATTAATACAAAAGGGTATTAATTAAAGTGAAAAGTTTCAAAACATGAGACATATGTTGGAATGTTTTTTCATCTGGTGGGGATTACAAGAATTAGTTTTAACACTGATCAGTAATCTTCCTCTTATTTGCAGGAAAAACTGAAAACTTCAAAGATTCTTTCAAGGACAGTAAAATTTCTGTTAGCTCTATCAGTCTGGCGTTTTATAATGGACTCTGGGCGTATGATGGATGGTAAGGAATCTTTATTAGCCTTAACAGTTACACTTTAACAGCCTTTAACTGGTTTACTCTCTCCCTGTGGAACTCTCTGAAAAAGTTAACAACTGACTTGTTATTAAGAATGTCTTGATGAGTACTGGAAAAAGAACACTCGTTTGGTTAAAAACCCCCCAAAACTCCACCTTCTTTTAGTTGCTGTTTACTAGGGAAAGAAATTATATTAGACCCCAAAAGGACTACTACTACTACTGCTTTGCTGCTGAAGGTGCTTAGAAACTGAAGTGATGAGGAGGATATAACACAGTTTAATTCCCGTGGGTTAGGCAAAATAGCTTTCCCTGCAGGTTACCCCATCAAATTCCATTTCTTGCAAAATATGTAGTGGTGTTTGATTAGTACAGGAGAACATAAAAAAGAACATTATATCAGAAATTATGATGTTCAACCTGCAGATTTTTTCTTAGGGAATGTCAGTTGGCATAGTGTTCTGTTGGCACAAATCCACTGATATTCTTAAATGTACAAACTGCAAAAATCTGCATATAGGTCTGTACTTAAAAGCTTCTGAAACTGAATTTATTTTTAAATAGATTTTTTTTAGGTTCTATTTCCAAGCTTGAGTGTCTCAACTCAGGCATGTAAGTCTCCTAATTCAGGCACTCATATGGACTTTTTAAAAGGGCAAAGAAGCTAATTCCTAAATAATTACTTGTGTATGTAACCATCAGGCACTAACATTTGAAAATTTGCCTTTTGAACCGTAAATACTAACTCTTCCCATTTTCAGAGCAGATGAATATAAAAACCTTGTTTCAATTTGTCTACATGCTCTAGCAAAAACGAGTATTTGGAAATTATAATTCAGATAGGTATAATCCTTAGAAAGGTTTTCATGCTAGTATGACTTCCAGAACCACTGTGAAACACCAGCAGACTTGCTTCACTCCTTGCCCTCAGCACACTTTTGCTTTTATATGAAAAAACTCAAATACTGCAAAGCTTGAAGTTGAAAGGCAATCTTGTAAATCTTAGTGTCTACCAAATTTTTGTTTGATTACTCTGGGATATTTTATCCAAGATTTCAGAGTCTCAGAGATAATAGAGATAATGCAGAAAGAGATGGTGAATCAAGAGGCTGACTTTTGGATAAGAAGCTCACACAGGTTTTGTCCTGCAGTTTTCCCACTTAAAAGTTTGATTGTACTTTTTTTTTAAATTTTTTTTAAACTGAAAAGATTAAAAACAATAACACAAGAAATAACACCTCACCTTATAGTATAGTCATATTTAAACACCTGACTGCTAAAATACTCTATGAATGTTTTTCCTTTCAGGAATCAACTCAATTACATCACAGAAGAACTTAAAAATCCTTACAGGTAAAACTATGTAGGAAAGCAGTGTTTTTACTGGCAAAAATCAAACACTAAATATTTTTCTACAAGCAAGCATATATTTTGGTTTGTTTTTTAAAAGCACTAGTTATTCAAGGTTTGAGCACTAACAGACAAAGCTAATTAGCCTGTATTACAGGCTTTGTATCTTTGCATAATTTATAGTTTTCTTTTTATAATCCTGATTTCCTTAGTTCTACAGTAAAAAAAAAAAAAGTAAATACACCTAAAGAACATATCAGGAAAAGAAAGAATCCACAGTTTACTATGACAACTGTACCAGTGATACAGCAATGCTGATGGGATCTTACTTTTCCATTCTTTAGAAATCTACCACTGTCTATAATTATTGGAATCCCCTTGGTTACGGTTTGTTATGTTCTGATAAACATTTCCTATTTCACCGTAATGACTTCAACAGAACTCCTGCAGTCCCAGGCAGTTGCTGTGGTAAGCTACTTAATTTTGTAATAGAACATCTGAAGAAGGCTGTGTGCATTGAAGTCATGTAAGTCATTCAGTTCCATTAATTTTTTTTAAGATAAAATTAATTTTAGTGTAAGATGTTAGTGCCACCTTTCCCCCCATTATCTACTATCATTTCTTAATCTAAAATTTCAGTAATGGTTAATTTAAAGAGTAGTTCTATAATATCCCAATAGGAATAAAAGAAGGAAGCAAAAGTAGTACAGTCTTCAGCAAATGTTTTGTAAACATTGCAGCTCAGAGGGTGACTGCTTTCCATAGGCATCAAAAAGATGGAAAGAGAAATAAAATTTGACAGTTGCTTTGCCATTTTCAGTATTTCTGAGAAAGAAGCACATGCCAAATGACAGTAGATCAAAGTTTGTTGTTCTGGAGATAACAGCAAATGGTCCATCATTCACTTCCCCCTTATTCTTTTTGGGTTTTTTTCTTAACAAATTTGAAAGATAAAATTTTTACATTTTTGCAAGATACACTCTTACAGGTAGAATTAGAAACTATGTAAGTTTCTGAAACCTTAAAAAACACATCTGTCCCTTCAGTTCTGCTCAGTAAATTTTCCATGTCTCTGAAAAAACTGTTGAGGTCATGCAACAATTTTTTTAATGTTCGTCTTCGGGGAAAACAAACAGTATATAGGGTAGCAAAGTGAAGAAGTACACATGTTGAAATGCTTAAATTTTTTTTAAATAAAAGCTTTTAAAATTTAGATCTTCTGTGCATTTCAGCAGCTTGTCTGCACCAGGAGTTACAGCAAAGAATGTATCAAGTTAAATCTTGTTTAAGAACACAAAATATATAACATGTTTTTGTTGGTAACATAGCTCAGATACCCATTTACTTTACCTACAAAGAGGCTCTAACATTACTGAATATACTAAATGGTAGTTAAAATGCCAAAATTATTAATTTTAATCCCATATCCCAGACATTTGGAGATAGAGTCCTTTATCCAGCCTCTTGGATAGTTCCTCTCTTTGTGGTATTTTCTACACTTGGATCTGCCAATGGCACCTGTTTTACTGCAGGCAGGTAAGTTCCCATTCTAAATATCTTCAAATGAAAGTTTTTGAAGGATGGAAAAATTTATATGCATGTATCTACAGACATAAAGACATTCTTCTGATCCACATTATAAAAAATGTAATTTAGAATTGCCTGTAAATCTAGCCTTATTGATTAATTTTCAAAAATAAACAGTGGCTATTCAGGTTTGAAAAATTAGAAAACATGGTCTCTTCTCAATTCTATGCAGGTATAGCACTATAGCACAAAAGGGTTTTTTCATCAATCATCAGTTTTAAAGATGAGAATTAAACAGTTAAAAGTTACCAGTAAAAACATGACTACACCAGCAAAGGTAACTGAGAAGCTATTCCTTTCTATTAGTTGTTCAGCGCTTCCATTTACTATTTAAAGTATTTTAAAATTTCAAAACCACCTGAAAACAATGCGGATGTAAAGGCCATTTTTAGAGAAAAGGTTGTCAATATAGGTTTTTGCTATGAAGCACATGAAAAAGGAAATATTTAATTAAAAGGGACACAGTAGGTAACATTTCCCAAAATAATTTTCAACTATATGTGCAAAATAATGATTCTGAAATTAATTTCAAGTGTACTATTTTAATACTGGTTCAGAATTTGTTTTAGCTCACTGCTTTAATACTGGTTATTTCCCTTATTTTAAACTGCTACAATACTCTTTAAATCCCAATGCATATCAAAGAAAATACTGATTAAATTAGTCAGATGTCTATTTTTAGTAGTGCCACTTAAAGTCTAGGTGCCACACTAACTACATTGCCTTGTTTTTGTTTTGTCAGACTTGTTTATGTTGCAGGTCGTGAAGGGCACATGCTAAAGGTACTATCTTACATTAGTGTTAAGCACTTAACACCAGCACCTGCTATCATATTTTATGTAAGTATATATTCCAAGTACAGAAAAATTATCAACAAAAATTCTCCAGTAATACATACTTTCACAGTTTCTTACAAGCAGTCTTGACACATATCTTTAACTATCTAGACAAGAAAATTGCTAAATACATTTTGGAAAAAAGACTACATAAAACCCCCAACTTCTGTAAATTGAACATACTCATTCCAGAACTGGATTTTAAAAATCAAAATGGTTAAGGATCAATGGCATGAAATCAAAAACTTAAATGAATGGTTAGTATTACAGAATCCTTTCACAGGATGCTTGCAAGCAAGCTATCACTGCCCTGTTTCCTCCACATACGAAATTTACATCTCACTAAAAAAAATCCAGTCAGTAAATACATTTAAGAATAAATCTAGAACATCTTGTTATTTTTATTTTACCCATTTATCTTCAAGGAAAAACAAGATCTATTCAATCCCAGTAACATTAAAAACCTAAAAATACATTTTGTATCTTCCAGATATAAAATTGACAATGAAACAGATTTATGCATAAAAATTATAAGCATTTTGACTTAAAATGGAATTAAGATTACATACAAAAATAACCACATGTTGACAGGATGTAGTCACAATCTTTAAAGGTGCTGCAATACATTTACACCCAAATGTTTAGGCAAAAACATTCACAGTTCATTCTCTGGAACACTAAGCATGCAACAGTATTGGGAAATAAGTAAAATTCAGCCTTCTTCTATAATAGACTATACTAATTTTTGTTTTCATTTTTAGGGTGCCATTGCTATTATTTATATTATTCCTGGTGACATTGACACACTCATAAATTACTTCAGTTTTGCAGTCTGGATATTTTATGGTTTAACTGTACTTGGACTAATTGTTATGAGGTTTACAAGGAAGGAACTCAGGAGACCTATCAGGGTAAGTTCTGTATGGCTTTTCCTCCATTCCATAGATGCTGTAGCATGGATTCACCCTAAGTATCTGGATATTTAACCGGGACCCTTGCGCATTATCCTCGTTTTTTACTCCCCCTACCTGAAATCTAGCTATTTAATAGTAGTTCTGCACTAGGACTAAGCTCATAAGGACTGGGAAAAGATGTTGATTTTCACTTGTATAGACCACAGGGCACAAGCCAAATTTTCAGAGATGTGTAATTGCAGTCAGCAGACTACCGCTGAAAGAATATCCAAAATAAGACCCCAGGTCATTGCACATAAGTCAGGTCCCACATTTATTAAACTGCAAACTTGTAAACTGCAATTTGAAATGCAGACAAAGAGATCTTAGTGAATAATTTAGCAGAAGAGTTTTCCCTATCCATACTTCTGCTACTCCTTCAGTTGTCCTGTCTGATTCCAGAAATTTTAAAATTAAAAAATGCGTAAGATGATCAAAATATTCTTTCATACAGGAAACTTCTGTAAGAACAGCTAAAGAATGAAGAAGTGATTTTATTCTTTGTATCTTGCAGATACCCATCATCATTCCTGTCATAGTGACACTGGCCTCAATTTTACTGGTATTGGCACCAATCATCAGTGCACCTGAACTGGCCTATTTGTACTGTATTTTATTTATACTTAGTGGACTTATAGTTTATGTACTTTTTGTTCATTTCAAATTCAACTGGCCCCAGAAAATATCAAGTAAGTATACATCAGGTAGCCAGCTCCAAACTCAACAGAACATTTACTAAACTTGAGATTAATTACTATAATAAAGCTCACTATCTGGTCCATCCCTTCTAAAGCACATGAGCAGGATGTGGGGGGAAACAATTTCCCTAGCATGTAGTGGGCTTTACTGAAGACTGTATTTTACTTCTTCCTGTTGAAAAGAAGTAATGTCTGACTTGAGGAAAAATTAAACTTAATTCACAAAAAACAACACATCACTGTAGTAGCACAAAGAAACCGACTTTTAAAGTTCACGGAACTAATTAGTCCGTAAAGTTAGTTTTTCAGTTATCTGTATTTCAAAACATTGCTTTAGCGATTAACTAAAGATTAGCAGACATAACTTCTTAGGCCACCAAACACTGGGCTCTTAACTCTGATTATTAATTTTACAATACTTACTAAAGAAAATGTTAACAGCATTAAGATAAAAAAATAATCCCAGTGCTGATTATAGTGAAAGCTGCAAGAACCCAGCATGACCATTTATTAACTGATTGCATAGTCGCTAGAGAAACTCTGATATTATCTCAGGTAAAACAGGATACACAGGTATTTCTAAGAGGCTAATTGGAACTGGCTGAATACAACAGGATTAGTAGTTCTACAGCATTCAAAAAATCCATCATCTGTCTCTCTTGTCCCCTGGGCCTATTAATTATAATGTATTAATAGAATTAATTATAATTAAATAATTGTAATGAATTATAATTTAAATTACGTAATTGGAAGTATTGTACTCTAATGTAAGTTTGGAAATGTGGAATGCTGTAGTTTGGATATTAAGACTGTTTATTCCCCATCCTTTATTTTTCATTTTGAAATAGGAATACAGGTAAGACAAACAACTATGCAGAAGGATAATTTTCTTACTTAGAAAAATAGTTTGAATTGAAATATTGTTCTCTCTGATAAAGCCTCTCACAATAAATCTTTTCCTCAGAGCCCATCACTATGCACCTCCAGATGCTTTTGGAAGTTGTTCCAGAAGAGGAAGTTACTCAGTGAAGTATTTTATACCTACCAGGTTGTTTTTAAGTGCTGTACTGGTTGAAGTAGATTCAATGTAGTTTGGCACACATACATAATTGCTAAATTTGTACTGGTGTATTAGTTTTGCAACACATTAGTACTTTAAAGCATTAAATATACATAATAAAAGATTTCTAAGCCAGACTACAGTGTCCAGCAAAGCTGTTTTTGTTAATCAGCTGTTTGCTAATCAGTTGTGATGTCTTGTTTTCTGAATTAAAATTGAAAGCAAAGATGTGTGCTCATGTCTTTACAAACAATTCCATGGCTGAGGGGGTGGGTTTTAATGTCTTTGAAATGGGTCTTAATGTCTCTACCAACTTCAAGGTTTGTTACAGAACCCAGACTGTTTGACAGACAAAGGGTCTGCACAAGCCTGAACTTCTGAACTTTGGGATAAAATGACAGGTTCAAGTGGGGATAGGTGGTTTGGGAAGGCTGTACTTTCCTAGTATCTCAGCCAACGGGGAAAGGAAGAGGGCAACATGCAGCCAAGAGTTTAGGATAAAAGGAGGCTGTACCCTCCAAAACCTCGGAGAGGAACCCCGGTGGGTGTGTGCCCCAGTGGCCTCTCTCCGTTTATTCAAATGAAGTTGCAGGACTCCTCTGTCTCCTTTGTGGACACTGGCTTTTCGTAGCGTGATTTTCCGTACAAAATGACTCAAAACCCTTTTCAGTTATGAACATGGCAGAACTTAGCAGCAACAGTGTCAAGATGCTTTTGATGACACTATGGAAAGAACAATGCAGCTCTTACTTACAGCATCACAGAAAGGACAAAAATCACATTAATGCCAGACTAGCTCTCTCCTCAGGTTCTTAGACCAAACATTAGTTGTCAAAACATCAGTCTTTGAAGTTGAATATTGCATCCTATAACTTCAGTCTCACAGAGACACATTCAGGGTCTGCTGCCTTAAAAAACATTCTATAATATAAAAAGGCAGTGCTGGGAATCACTTCTCTATGCAGCTTTAAGCTGCAGAACACACATAGGTGTTAAGTTTTTTGATTTCAGCTGCATGTACCTTTACATTTTTGCTCTCTCTCTGAGCCCAGATCATAATCTTAATGTGATAGATACATATTATAATATTGGCTTTCTACAAATGTTAAAATAGATGCAATATGTATAAAGTAGCTTTGTTATTGTGATAGATGCATATTATAATATTGGCTTTCTACAAATAGATGCTATATGTATAATGTTAAAGTAGCTTTGTTATAAATATGTAGTTTTGTAACAATAACGAATGCCTTTATTTCTGTCATTAACTAAACTTAGGCATAATAGTAAAATAGCTAATATAGTTCTGCTTGTGGTAATTGAACTGTCTGCTTGGTTGGATAACATCCAACCAACATGTGTTGAAGACCCCTGCTACTGACATGCCAACTATCAGCAACTACCGTCTGCAGAAACCATAGACCAAAGCCCACGCTGAGGGTGATGATAAAAACTGACTAAAACCACAGCCAAGAAATGTGCATGCTCTAAAAAGACGGATCCAAGGAGGACCCATGCTGAACAGTTCCTGGAACATGTAAACTAGTTTGGGGAAAGTTTGAATTTGCATAATTGACCCATGTCAATTATGGCGGCTTCTAGCCCATCCGCTGCGCCGAAACTGCCCAGATGCACCTCTGGGCCGGTGTAGCCCTGGGCGTGGCTGCACCGACAATGCCCGGGTGCGGCCCATCGCCCTCCATGGCGCCGGACTGTTCTGCGCAGTCACAGACCCGAGCAGTCGACCTTCTAATGTCATCTGCCTTTGTTGCCGGAACTGCTGAATATCTCACGACAGCTGTCGGAACTGCTCAGCTTGCAAAAGCAGCTGCTGCAGATGCCAGAGGCAGCCCGCTGTGCGGGATGTGCTGGGCCCGCACCGCCCGCGGCACCCGCGGGAGACGCGGCACCGAACCCGGAAGTGTCACGGCCAGCGCTGAAACCGGAAGTGCCGCTGCTGCCGGCGAATCCCGCGGCGGCCGCGGCTGCGGTGTCGGCCACTGGCGCAGCGCCGGCGCTCCAGCTGCCTGCGGAGCCGGGACCAGCGACAGAAGCGGCGGATGCGGTGGCCGTGGCCCGGCCAGTGGTGGCACCAGGCGCTGCCGCAGCACAGGAGACAGGCGCAGCGCCGGGCGTGGCTGCAGCCCCGGAGATGGCCGCAGCAGTTCCAGCACCAGTTCGGTCAGAACCGGCCGAGATGGCATCCCAAAAAGAGGCTGCAGTTCAAACTACAGCGCAGCCGACTGTAGCCTGTGCTGCCTGTTCTGCCTGTTCTGCCTGTTCTGCCTCTGGCCAGTCCATTCCTCCCCGCCCACCTCTGTTCGCTCACAGCACCTCAGAGTTGTCTTTACCCGGTGATTCATTGTCAGGCAGTGAGGCAGATGAGGTTCTGGCCCCGGAGCGTAAAGCTGCCGTAGCCGGGCAGCGACAGAAAAGGCTGCTCCCGTCGCGCCCCTGGACCTTCCCGGACTGCATGGTGACAGTGTGTCTGACTCACTACAGTCGCTTCTTAGAGTCAGTTAAGATGCGAGCCTTGGAGGAGGGAGATTGGAATTTATTGGAAACACTTGGGATGCCAAACAGATTTGAGGATTCTGAGAGTAATCAGGAAGCTGTTACACTCCATCCGCAGGCTGTGCCAGTAGTTCAGGATGGTAGTGACTCCCCAAAAGGGGAGATCCAAACTTTCCCAGTGTATAAGGCTCTCCCAAATTCTGGCGAGCGTGATAAGCATGAGGTGATTACTTGGAAGGTTGCACAGGATCTGCAATCCAAGGTGGCACAACATGGGCTAGGTTCTGCTGAGGTTATGCAGATAATAAGGGTGATAAAAACAGATTTGTTTGCTCCATTTGAAATCAGACACTTAGGTCAAATCCTATTTCAACATACATAATTTACAGTTTTTGAGAAAACCTGGAGAAAGCTGGCCGACAAGGCTGCATTAGGGAATATGCAGCTCCCTGCTGCTGATCCTAGACAGACAGCAGGAGTGGATGCTTTGATGGGGACTGGTCCCTTCTCTGATCCCAGCCTACAGGGTACTTTGTCCTCTAGTGTCCTGCAGCAAGCTCAGCAGGTCGGCATGGCTGCCCTGTTGAAAACCATAGAGTTGTCTGCTCCTAGAAAGTGATATACTGAAATAGTTCAAGGGAGATCAGAGTCATTCCTCTGTTTTGTAGAGAAAGTCACTGCTTCTCTCGAGAAGCAGGTTGAGGATGACGGGTTAAGACAGTTGTTGTTAAGGCAGTTAATGAGAGAGAACGCAGACGAGGAATGCAGAAAAATCATAGATGCCTTCCCAGGAGACCCTGAGGTAATAGACATGGTCGAACCCTGCGCTAAGGTGGGATCTGGGAACCAGAGAAGGTCTGCTTTGGCTGCGTTCCTGCAGCCTGTTCACACATCTTCTGGTTGTGAACCAAATCAACCCAAACGCGCAAAAAAATGGAAACGGCCTAAGCCGAGCCAAAAAGAGAACACACCGATCCCCCAGTGCAAGAGGTGTGGCAGGCCAGGGCATTGCACGGGCTACTGTAGATCCCAGACTCATGCCGATGGTTGGCCGTTGCCTGGAAACTTCCGCTGGGGTGCAAGGAGGGGGAATTGCTCTCTGATGCAGTCGCTCCCCCAGAGAGTGGCACAGGTGCAGGCACAGGCCTACCCAGCCACCCTAGAGACGGCACCCAGGGATCAGACGGCACCCACGGATCAGACGGGTTTGACGTCCACACCACAGCCGCAGTCGTCTTAGACTCTAGCGGTATTTATAAGGTTCCCTTGGATGCATATGGACCCTTAGCCCAGGGATCCTGTGCGATGCTGGTGGGAAAACCTGATGTTGCCCATCAAGGAATCTTAGTGCACTCAGGAGTTATTGATGCTGACTTTAAAGGTCAGGTTTGCGCTATGGTCTCCACGCAAAAACCCCCTGTAACTATTCCTGAAAAGACCTGCCTTGCTAAATTGGTGCCCTTTAAGTCTTGTGTCCCCAGGATAGAACAACAAACACACGAAGATAACGGCAGTGGATCTACGGGACTTCCGCAGGCCTTCTGGACTGCAGACATCTCTGACCAAAGGCCACAGATAACATGTACCCTGATCCTGCCGAACGCCCGTCCGCCCTGGACTCAGCTTCGAGGTTTGATTGATACGGGTGCTGATGTAACTATCATCTCCTTCTCTGCGTGGCCTCCCTCATGGCCTTTAGCCCCAGTGGGATCGGCCATCGCAGGATTAGGAGGAACCACACAGAGCTATTTAAGCGAACAGCCTGTGGTGGTGAAGGACTCAGAGGGGCACACAGCTACAATTAGGCCTTATGTTGCTACCACTTCCCTTAACCTTTGGGGACGGGATGTGTTGGCAGCTTGGGGCGTACGGATTGGGACAAATTTTTAGTAGGGGTCACCGTGCATAAGGGCGCACAGTATCCTACACTGCCTTTACAGTGGCTGACTAACACCAATCAGGCTGAGTCAGGCTCTGCTCAGTTAGTTGAATTAAGGGCTGTTACCATGGCTTTTCAGCGATTCTCACAGGAACCTTTGAATTTGGTTACTGACTCTGCTTATGTAGCAGATACCACCCAACGCTTAGATTGTTCACTTCTGAAGGAGGTGAACAATGCAGCTCTGTTTTCACTGTTGCAAACCTTGTGGTCTGCGATTCAGGCTCGAGTGCATCCGTATTACATTCTGCACATTCGAAGCCACACCAATTTACCAGGGTTTCTAACAGAAGGCAGTGCCAGGGCTGACATGCTGGCCAACCCTGCCTGGGTAGGGCCTCAGCCTGACAAAATTGCACAAGCCAAGGCATCGCACGGTTTCTTCCATCAAAGTGCACATACCCTGCAGAAGCAGTTCCATTTAACGCCAACCGAGGTGCGCGACATTGTCAGCGCTTGTGCTGACTGTCACGGACTCGCTGCGCCTTTGCCAGCGGGGGTAAACCCCAGAGGGCTAAAAGCCTTGCAGATTTGGCAAACGGATGTAACACATATGCCTGAATTTGGCCGGCTGAAATATGTGCACATGTCTATTGACACTTTCTCCTCAGCTATGTGGGCTTCTGCCCACACTGGAGAGAAGGGCCGTGATGTCATTGCCCATTGGAAATTGGCTTTCTCAGTCCTGGGCGTGCCAGCTTCTGTGAAAACCGATAATGGTCCTGCCTATGCCTCGGAGAAGACGCGGCAGTTTTTACACCTATGGGGTGTAGACCATATCTTCGGTATCCCCCATTCTCCTACTGGCCAAACCATTGTCAAACATGCTCATGGTACTTTGAAGCGTGTTTTGGAAAAACAAAAACCCCACAGAGTGAACTAGAAAAAGCTTTGTATACAATTAATCACCTTACAGTACCACAAAATTCAAATAATCCTGTTAATTCTGAATCATTTTCTCTCATTGCAGTCTGCAGGCGAGACACAGCTGCCCCGGGCAAAAGTCTGGGTACAGAATTTACTCACTAACCAATGGGAAGGCCCACATGAGCTTATCGTTTGGGGTCGTGGGTATGCTTGCGTTTCCACAGATACTGGGGTACGGTGCCTACCTGCAAAATGTGTTCGCCCTGACCTGTGGCACCAGAGGCAGAACAGGCAACCTCCAAATGATGACCAGAACGCCAACCATCCAAATGGCAACCAGAATGCAGATCGTCAGCCTAATGACTCTTCTGATGATGACCAAGATGTCAACCATCAGGCAGATGGTCCTTCCACAAGCAGAGACTGGGATGGTCCTTCCACAAGCAGAGGCTGAACTTTAAATTTCTTGTTATGGAGTCAGATAGTTAAAGCCTTAAGGACATATTTAGCATTAATAACTGATGTAAATTTCTATTAGGATTAATAGTAGAATTGTTCTCTTAAACAACAGAATGGGGGAATTGTGGATACAAAAATGCTGCTAGCAAGAATTTTTCTTGCTACTTTCTAAGTCCGTGGGATACTTTTCTCTCTTACAGAAGATAGTAGCAGAATTCTATAAACAATGAAGCCCTTACAACCTTGAGAAGCCTTGTTTATAGTACAGTAGAAAAATATTTTGACAATGGATGTTTTAGGATTTTATCCAATCACTCCCAAGGGGTGGCTGATCCTTTGTCCAATTAGACTATGAAGAAAAAGTCTATAAAAGAGTTTGTAAAATAATTAAATAAATCAATCTTGCTGCACAATTCCTGCCTGTTGGTTCTTCTCTCCTCCTCCCTACGGCTGCGGGATATGGTATAATTACTATGGTAATACCAGCGTACATCTCCACAGAATTAAAAAGATTCATGAGCGAGTGGGGTGTGGAACACATCACTGGCATCCCTCACTCGCCCACAGGCCAATCCATTATAGAAAGGAAACATCAGACACTAAAAATCTGTTGGAACAACAAAGAGGCAGCAATGAAATCGCTGCCCCCATCCTAAGGCTTTCTAAAGTGTTGTTCACTTTAAACTTTCTAAACTGTTCCTATGAAGAACCCAACCCTCCTATCATGAGACACTTCACAAACTCTGCTAAACATAAACTAACTGAGAGACCTGAGGTCCTAATAAAAGATCCTGACACATTACAAATACGTGGCCCATACCCCCTGGTCACTTGGGGTAGAGGCTACAGGTGTGTTTCCAGCCCAGAGGGTCCAAAATGGATCCCTGGGAAGTGGATTAAGCTTTTCTTAAAACCACCAACAGATACCAAACAGAATAAAGAAGCTGCCACAGCCTGGAAGAGGAGAAAAACCAGACCACCTGAAAAAAAGACTCCTCTTCCAGGCCCAAAAGACAAACCCTCCCCTTCCCAGTCTCCCTCATGTGTTTCCCTTCCCAAAAATGATCCATCATTTTATTCTGAAAGAGGGGGAATCCATGGGAGCCATCATTATTTAAGTTAATTGTATTTGTGTTATACTTTTCCTAAAGCTACCACCCTTGACCGCATGATGACCTCCTACTTGCTGCTGTCCCACCTGCTGCTGCAGCTCCTCCTGTGCCACCACCAATGAGGCGAGGCATGGAACATACCACAGTCACAAAACAATGTGTGGGTAATGCTGACCCAAGCCCTCAAACAGACAGGGATATGCTTGGACATGGGCAAGGTGAAGGACCCAATGTCTTCCTGCCTTGTTGGTGTTCCCTTGCACGCTGAGGAGTTTGTTGCCTACACCCATGACACCCACATCCTCCAGCCCCACCGCTGGGACCGGTGGATGCGGAAACTTCGGATAGCCATACAGGAGCCCCAAGAACTACATCTTCAAGGGTTCGCTATTGCTTTAACTCGCGCTATAGTAAGCCAAGACACCAATTCCCAGTCAGCCCTTTCAATAAAATCTATAAAACCCAGGGTTGGTGCCACAATATGGCCCTGTCCGTTTCCAACTCCGTCAGTCACAACAAGGAGTTGCCAGAAGGTTTATTTTTCATCTATTGGGACCGGGTGTGGAACGGAATCCCACCATTTCTCACAGGAGGTCCCTGTACTCTGGGGCATTTGACCACCCTCACTCCAGACAGGGCTCAACTTCTCAAATGGCAAAATGTGGCTAATCAGGCTAGATCAAAACAATCGATTCACAAAATCCCTGATGATTGTGATGATTCAGTCACTAATAGGCCTCACTCTGAAGGAGTTGTCAGTTTTCTTGCCGTGGGTGGCAGCAGCTAAGGCCCTTGGAGAACTTGAGCAGATTTCTTGCTGGCTAGGGAAAAATGCCCACGTCCTCCGCCCTCAGCCAACTTCTAGCTGAGGAGGAAGAAACAAGGCAGGCGACATTACAAAATCGAGCTGCCAGCGATTTCCTTCTCCTCACCCACACCCACGGCTGTGATTAAAGAAATTCGTGCCCAAGTAGACAACCTGCATGCAGAGGGCAGTGACTGGTTTTCAAACCTCTTTTCCGCCTCCAGCTCTCTTTCATCCACCAGGAGCTTCAATGGCTGGATTCCCTCCATTATCAAAGACATTTTATGGGTTTTGTTTATGGTGTTAATTTTACTTGCTCTTCCCATTTTTAAGTGCTTAGCTTTAAAATCCCGTAAGTCTTATCTCTCATTTCAATGTAATAAAAACGAAGGAGATGTTGCGACTGTTGGGCTGGGGCGGTTGAATGCCAATCAATTCAGGGCTCTCCCTTGGGTGGTTTTCCCCACCCAGGACAGTGAGTCGGAGGGTGGGTCGATGGGTGGCACAGAGACCTAAGCTGCATCCCCCTGGCGGACACCCGGGTTCAAACCGCCTCCCCCTGTTCGGGAAACTTCTCTGTTATTTGGTCGTTCATTAGCTCCCTGTTGTAACTCCCGCCTCCCGGTTCCCCCCATTGGTTCTTGTTGAACTGTATCCTCCCCCTGGCTTGTATCTTGTTGGTTGTCTTCCCTTTCGCTACCGTTTTCAAGCCTCCTATAAAACTGAAAGCAAAAGCC
The DNA here is from genome assembly GCF_020740725.1 of Corvus hawaiiensis. NCBI lineage: Eukaryota > Metazoa > Chordata > Aves > Passeriformes > Corvidae > Corvus > Corvus hawaiiensis. Next base: position 21,214,562 of record NC_063224.1, read on the forward strand.
CCTCGGTGCTCTTTTTGGTTGCTGGAACCTCTGACAATAAACCTGCTGGAACCCAGACCAGCGGCCCCTCTCTTTTCCTTTGCCTCTGGATTAACGTGAGCCCAGACCATCGGCCCCTGACATGCCTCCTCTGTGGAGGAACCAGCACGCGTGTCCAGCTAGCGCCTTTCCTGCTACCAAAGTCAGTCCTGAAGGACGTCGCAGAAGTAATGCTGCGTCTCCTCTGACTGAGGACACGCCAGAGCTTGTGCAAAGGAGCCAGGGACAACGTTACACAACTGCTTCTTACCTATAGGCACCCTCTGCAGCTTCCCCTCTTCCCACTGCCATCCCAAAGCTTCTCCTTTATGGTGAGCCATCTCCCCTGTCCACTGAGACAGCTAACAGCTGGATTGTCAAAAGTTCAGCTGTGAATTCATGCTTAGGAGGCAGAGTTTTCTCTGTCACACAGTGAAAAACGACGGTCAAGGTAGAGCAGCACCCCAAAGTCACATGCTGACCTGTAATCCCAATCCGCTTGCGTTACATTTTAATTTTCGCTTGTCTACCACACAAGCAAGCTACTGAGCTTTGCAGAAAGGGAAACGGAACAAGAAGGGAACTTGTTACTGTTTTGGGTGGCTTTTTAAATGAGTTGATGATGGCCAAGAATTTATCTCATAATGACCGGGGCAAAGTAGTTGTTATCCATTCACAACTCAGCCACTAGCTCCTGAGTTAGCAGATTGTGAATTGTTCTAGCAGAAGATCAAAAACTCTCAGAAATGTATTTATTTTGACACATTATTGGGGGGGAGGAATTTTTTCTTCACACTATCAGAGACTGGAAAGCTTTTTCTTGTATGGCTCTGTGGCTACTCTTAGAACTACTTCCCTTTCCCTTGCAGGTAAGAGATGAAGAAAGCGGCTACAACAAAAATCTCTTTTATATTCCTAAGCATTATGAAGAAGATTTAGAAAAAGACTCTTCATTCCTCATGGACTCATCCTGGACAGGTATGAGGGTAAACAGCAAAGAATAGTGACAGTGATGCCAATTGTCCCTCCAAATGAAAAGACTGAGGTCCTGCCCTGCACAGCCCATGAGAAATATGGAAACCCTGCAGCCCTAACACTTCTGTCCTAAAGTCTAATACAGGAGGGGGTTTATGGAGAGGATTCCTCTACAAGCCCAGTTAAGCTTCCATGTTCCCTCAAATATCTTTAAGCCCATGTATCCTGCAATACTTAGGTTTATGGATTAAATCATCTTGTGCCCTGCAAATATGTAACTAACTTTTCTATGACTTGCTGTGGTCACAATTTGTTAGTTATAAAAATCTAACAGCAAGATCAGAATTTTTACTTGAACCCTCCTTAGTATATGGACAAACAACTATGATATACAAAACACTTTCCAGAATTTCCTTTTTTTTTTTTTCCCCTCCCAGGACAGAATGTTTGGCTAGAGATATCATGCAAGACATGGGGAGTCATCACATTGTTGCACTCTGTGTCCTTAAAGGAGGCTATAAATTCTTTGCTGATTTGCTGAACCACATAAAAGCACGAAATCAAAATGCTGATAAATCTGTGCTTGTTACTGTGGATTTTGTCAGAATAAAAAGCTACTGTGTAAGCAACTTTCTTTTCTTTGGAAAATTGACTCTCTCCATAGACTGGGATTTTAAATACTGGTAGTTTGCATGAAAACTCCACAAAAAATTTTTATGCATACATCCTGTTCAAATTAGGGAAAAGGAACTGATTTACTTATCTGCCCCAAAGGGTGGATATTATACATTCACTGGAATAAACATACAGCAGAACACTCAATGTGACAAAGCCAGGGGCAGGTCTCAGACTCCTTCCTCTTGCAAAAAGCAAGAGCAGCACACCTTTCATACACATACAGGATAACAGTTTTGGGTGTTGGAGAATGGTTAGAGGATCAGGGACATGGATTATTGATAAAACCAGATCAATAAAAAAGCCTGCAAGCAAAAGCCTGCACGAGAAAAAGCCTACATGAGAAAATGCCTGTGTGAGAAACAGGCCTGAGAACCAAAAAGGGAGTTTTTAGGAGGTACAGTGCTGTTCTGATAAAGATGTGCTGACCATGAGAAGGGAGGAAAATCTTTGATTTCTCAAGACAAAACATAAATAATAGAAGCTGGCCAAATGTAGTCTTTTATCTAACCCAATTATGTAGATGTAAGAATGCGCTTTTGTAAGTTTAAACTAATTAAAGAACTGATAAGCTTGTATTTTCACACTATATAAGTGCCTCTGTATTGCTAATAAACGAAGCTTGCATTACCAATCACATTGGTTGTCTGCATGTCTTCCCCTGCCGGAAAACCAGCATTTGGCACCCGAGCAGAGACTGGGACTTCGTTTTCTTGACTAAGGTGGGAGACCGAAGAGGCACCGATAGCAGTGACTGGGGGGCAAAAGATCAGCAGCTGCAGGCAAGCGTCTGATCCGTGTCTGGACTGACCTAACAGAGGGGTCCGCCGTTACGGCTGACAAGGGCTAAACCCGAGAAAAGGCTGCACAATTCCTGTCGGCAGGGACAGCGGTAAGATGCAGATGTGGTAGGACACAGATATGGAAACAGAGGTGGCCCTTAATTTATTTTTACGCTTTTTAGAAAAGCGGGGAGTTAAGGAGATAAACCTTTGTAAAGAATTAAATGTGTTGATAACTTTCAGGGAAAAGCAAGGGTTCTTTAAGGACCCTGGATCATTATTCCACGAACAGCAATGGCAAGAATATGGTGTTTGTTTATGGAATCTCGTTATAGATGACAATAAAGAAGCTAGAAAGTTAATGAAGCCATGGAGAGCAGTAAATAATTGTCTTAAGCAGTATCATGTTGAGAAACAGGTAGCAGCAGTTGCTACAGCTCATTTAGAAGGCAAAGACCCTCTACCTGGCATAATGACACTCGGGAGCGATTATGTTCCCATGCCACCAATAGGGTGCCCCGTAGCTGTTAAACCCCTTACAGGTCAGACACCGTCTGTTCTACCTACGGCACCCCCGGCAGAAAAGAAAGATGAGTTACCAGAAAGCGGCAAAAAAGAGTTAGAACAAGAAGCCGCTAGATGGCGCCAAGAGCTTACTGAAAAGGAAAATTGCAAAACATGTAACAGTCTTAAATCGCGAGTTAACCAAATTGACTGGAAAAGAATAGTAAAAACAGCCCTTGAGAATAAAGACTGTGAACTCACAGAAGCGATCGGAGATCCGTTTGCCTTTCCAGTAATATATCAAGCAGGCGAGGGGGGAATAGTGGGAGAATATAATCCTGTAGACTGGAAGTTGCTAACTCAGCTACGAGGCACAGTCAATGAATCAGGGCTGCAGAGTGAACCAGCTAAGCAAATGTTAAACTATGTATGGGGGAGTGGGATTCTTTGCCCAGAAGATATTAAAACTATTGTTAGAATGATTATGACCCTGTCACAAATTATGTTGTGGCAGGCACACTGGAATCGCCTTTGTGATGCCTCTGCTAACGCTCCCCGTGACCCACAAGACCCTTTAAATGGGGTAACAGTGGAGCAGCTTATAGGTATTGGGCAGTTGAAATACAAGTGCAAGTGGGGCCAGAAAGATTATTAGAAGCTATGCGACTTGCACAGCAAGCAATGTCCTATATAAAAACAACACCCCCTCAGCCCTACTGCCTGTCAATTAAGCAAGGAAGGGATGAGCCCTTTTCAAGTTTTGTCGACAGAGTTACTAATGCTATACACAATTCAGATATACAAGACTTTATGAGAGGACCATTATTAAGACAGTGTGTAATGGAGAATTGTAATTCTTTTACTCGAGCCATATTAGTTACATTGCCAGCAGATGCACTGGTAGAGCTGATGCTAGATAGAATGAGCTGAGTGCCAGTAGGGCCACAGGCAATGCTAGTGGAAGCTGTTAAAGAGTTAGGGCAAGATTTAGTGCAAGCCCAAAATCAAGCCTTTGCAGCCCTCTCTCCCTTGAAAGGGGCAGAAGCACCAAGAAGCAGGTACTATAATAAGCCTAAAGAAGTCAAGTGCTTCCAATGTGGTCACAAGGGACACATGAGACGGCAGTGTCAGGTCCAACAAGTATGGTGCCGTAATTGCAATGTCAATACTTGCTCCACGGAAGCCTGCCGGAAAAGGTCGGGAAACGGGAGACCGAGCACGAAGGGTCATGGCGTAACGACACCAACAGTGGCCCCAGCAGTAGCGATGCCAGTCTCCGCAGCGCCCTACAATCTGCCGAGTGCCTGCGGCCAGCGACCCGAGGAAGCCTCGGCCTGGACCTGGCAACAGCAATAGATGTGACCTTGATTGACGACCGACCCCAGAAGATTCCAACAGGCATTCAAAGGGCCCCTAATCATCAATGGGCAGTGCCATGGAGCTCTGCTGTTAGGTCGCTCTTCTAGTAGCATGAAAGGACTTTTTATATTGACTGGCCTAATTGACAAAGACTATAAAGGAGAGATTTGCATCATGGTTCAAACTCACTTTCCACCTGTGCACATCCTAGCACATAGCAAAATTGCTCAATTAATACCTTTGCCTCACCTGACTGCAGCTATAGCCGAAGAAGCGCCAGAGAGGGGAACAAGACATTTTGGTTCAACTGGGAGTCTCACTCTTCTTACCCTCCCACTAGCTCGGTGGCCAGTCGCTACTGCCGTGTTCACTCATGGCAGCAATTCCATAACGTTATCTGCTCTCTTAGACTCTGGAGCAGACTTAACAATAGTGGCCAATTCATGCTGGCCTCAGCACTGGCCCCTTCAACATGCAGCAGGAGGAGTCGAAGGTGTCGGAGGCACTGCGTCAGTACAACGCAGCCGGGATCGAATTCAAATCATACTAGATGGACGCACTACATCTGTTATAGTCACAGTGATGCCTCTGCCTGAGAAAGTTAATGCTTTAATAGGAAGAGACATGCTCACCCAGCTAGGTTTTGTGTTAACCACTGAGACGCCTTTTTGATAGCGGCCGCTGCATTGACTTTCCCGATAGCCTTGCACTGGCTTACTAATAACTCAATGTGGATCAAGCAGTGGTCGCTCAAGGAGGAAAGTCTACAGCAAGCCCATGCACTTGTGCATGAACAGTTAAACCAAGGACACTTGCAACCATCTACGAGTCCATGGAATACTCCCATCTTTGTAATCAAGAAGAAATCAGGAAAATATCGGCTGCTGCATGATTTGCGTGCTATTAATGCTCAAATGCAAACCATGGGGACTCTGCAACCTGGTCTTCCCAATCCTGCAGTTGTACCTGAGAACTGGCATTTACTAATAATGGACCTAAAAGACTGTTTTTTTACTATACCATTGCATTCTAATGACATGCATTGTTTTGCCTTCACCCTCCCTGCTATAAACAGGGAAGGACCTGCCTCTCGATATGAGTGGACAGTGCTTCCCCAAGGAATGAAAAACAGCCCACCTTGTGTCAGATGTATGTTGATGCTGCACTGAAGCCAGTTCGAATGCAGTGGCCAAAAACCATCATTTATCACTACATGGATGATATCCTCGTCGCTCAGCCAAACCCAATCACCCCCCAACAAGAACTCCTGCTCACCAATCAGCTAAAACAGTATGGCTTGATTGTCGCGCCAGAAAAGGTTCAACGTGCGCCTGTTTGGAAGTACCTAGGGTGGAACATCACCGAAGCACAAATCAAGCCACAAAAGGTGACAATTCAGACCAATCTCAAGACCCTGCAAGATGCACAGAAACTCATGGGTGACTTGCAGTGGCTGCGACCAGTCGTAGGCATCAGTAATGAAGACCTAGAGATACTGAGACCCTTGCTGAAAGGGACTGATCCCTCTTTGCCAGTTCGGCGCACACCACAGCAAATTAATACTATCCAGTGTATCAGTACTGTTATTGCAGACAGAGCAGTTGATCGTATGGATGCTGATCTTCCAGTCGACTTTACTGTCCTCCACGGAGAGAGTCAACTTATTGGTGCATTGACTCAGTGCAAAAAGAAAAAGGGGGAGCAAGTTAGGGTGCTGGAGTGGATGTTCACAAGCCTACAGTCCAAAACAACATTGCAACAGAAAATCGATAATGTGGCAGAATTGATACAGAAAGGCCGCAATTGTATAATACAAGTCACTGGGCAAGAGCCAGGAACGATCTACTTGCCAATGAAAAGAAATGAGCTTGAGTGGTATCTGCAATATTCTCAAGCCTTGCAAATTAGCTTGTTAAGCAATGCCCAGAAAATTGAAGTACAACCACTCAAGGCCCCAATACTGAAATGGATGACACAGCATACATGGATTCAGATTCCCCAAAGGAGCAAACAACCACTACAAGAAGGAGTAACAGCGTTCACCGACGCCGGAAAGAAGTCCCGACGAGCAGCTGCGACGTGGCAGGTTCAAGGACAATGGTGTCACCAGTTACTAGAGGCTGAACCTGGAGACTCTTTGCAGACCCTTGAATTAGTCACAGTGGTCTGGGTGTTCAAGCGATGGCTGACCATTAAGCTTAATGTAGTGACAGACTCATTATATATTGCTGGCATTGTAGAATGAATAGAGGATGCTAGGATAAAAGACATAAGCAACAGACACCTGTTTGAACTACTGCGCCAGCTCCAAGCAGCCATTGGTCAGATATCGTGTGCCTATGCTATAATACACATTAGGAGTCATCAAGGGACAGAGGGCCTGGGCGAAGGGAATGCCTATGCAGATCAGTTAGTTTCTGTGACAGTGCCATTAAGTGAATTTGCAAAAGCACGGGAAGCCCATAACACATTCCACCAGAATGCCAGAGGTCTTCATAGACAATTTGGCATCACCGTGGAAGAAGCCAAAGGAATAGCACAGGCATGTCCTACATGTAGTCATCATGATCCAGGTCTCGGTGTTGGGGTTAATCCCTGAGGCTTAGGCCCGAATGAACTATGGCAAATGGATGTGACCCATGTTCCTGAGTTTGGCAGATTGAAATATGTGCATGTCACCATAGACGCAGCAAATTTATATGGGCATCAGCGCAGACAGGGGAAAAGGCCTCTCATGTGATTCGACATCTGACCAGCTGCTTCGCCGTGATGGGCGTACCAGAACAAATTAAGACAGACAATGGTCCCACTTATACTAGTGAGCGGCTCCTCAAGTTCTGCCAGCAATGGAGTGTGCGGCACGTCACCGGAATCCCTCATGTACCTACAGGGCAAGCTATTGTAGAGCGAGCTAATCAAACGCTGAAATTATATCTAGCCAAGTTCAATGACATTCCAGATGTGCAGGAAAAAAATAACAAAAGCTTTGTATGTATTAAATTACTTGTGTTTGTTTGGAGATAGTGACGCTGCACCTGCTTACCTTCACAGTGGTATTGCAGAAGCAAGGAGGAAAGTAACCAAGCCTTTTAATGTGATGTATAGGCATCCAGCTACAGGGATCTGGCAAGGGCCCGCTGAGGTTCAATATTCAGGTAGGGGTTACATGTGTGTGCTTACCCCAGCAGGACCTCTGTGGGTACCCAGCCGTTGGACTCGTGATGCGACAGAGCCTGCAGTGAACAGCGCCGACCCTGGATCCTGAAGCGCATCAACATGAGGAGGAAAGGCTGAGAAGGGCTGTTGTGCCCTATGTATATAGACTGCAAACCTTACTTGGGATAAGAGCTCACTTTCTATCACCAGAAAGATTAGTAGAGTTGCTTGCATATGATCCATTTGAGCCAGGTATAAATCCTGATCCCCGGTTTAGTAAAAGCAAAGAGATTGTTTTAGCTGTAGTAGTGTGAACTGTAGAGCTTGGGTTAAAATACTTTGTGGTCGTTGTAATAGAAGAATTTGGGTACACCAAAGAACATTAGTCCCTTGCTGCACCAGCTGCTGGCACAACCGAGAGAATTGGTCCCAAGCCTTGGAAAATTACACTGGCTGCTTGGTCGAACAATCTTTGCCTCTAATTGAAAGCATAGCTACATGACGACGCTTGTTGATTGTGTGGCAGTATCAGCAAGGTGTAAGGAGGTTAGAAGAATTTAAAAGGACCTGCATATTAGACATACAGTGTGGAAAGGAAGTTAGCATTCCTGTCTCACATGAAGTGTTAGAAAATGAGTGGGATGCACAAAACCGCAGGTGGAAAAATATTAAGTTGTCTCGGTCTAATACTCATCATCGCTAATGCTTGCCTGGTACCCAGCTCCCAAGCATGGGTCCCAGTGCAGCCCAAGACTAATACTTGGGTTACTCTGGCTAACCTAACCAGAGTGCTATCTGCCTATCTCTTTCTTCTCCCGGGAATCCATTTTCCACTTGTTTAGTAGGGTTGCCAACAGATGTTTGGCCATGTCCGACCCATACCCCGACCTGTAATGTGACTAATTCATTTGTCACAGTCAACAATTGGGATCGGTGGGTACCCTACTTACCTATTGCCCCTGCTGAACCGCAAGAGCTAGAGTTACTAGGATCTGTAAAAGCAGATGCCTGTGTTGTGTTTCATTGGACAAGTGAGTCATGCAAACAAGAAAACTGCAAGATGCCTCCCACTAATGTAAACTCCAGTCTACCAGTGTATCGCAATAGTTCCATTTGGTGCAATTACACTGCTACAAAGCTGTCTGTATCTACTAACTCTCCTTTAGCTTTGCCATCTGGTTGCTTTTTGATTTGCGGTGATCGAGCATGGTCAGGAATTCCTTCTCGCTTAAGAGGTGGACCGTGTACAATTGGCAGATTGTCGTTGCTAACACCAAATACATCAACGATATTGCAAATGACCCAACATCACCGGGTAAAGCGTATGGCTCATCAGTTCACAGCTGAATGCCGAGATAATGTTAAATTCTGGTCCCCTGGAGCCATAAGTGCGTCTTTTTTAGCACCTGGAGTTGCTTCTGTCGGAGCCCTGAGTATATTAAACAATCTAGGCTGCTGGCTTGCTAAACAAACCAATGCAACGTCAAAAGCATTATCAGAGCTTTTAGTAGATGTAGATTCAGTGAGGCATGCTACCTTGCAAAACCAAGCTGCAATTGACTTTCTGTTGTTAGCTCATGGTTGCAAAGATTTTGATGGAATGTGCTGTATGAATTTGTCTGATCACTCCCAATCGATTCACAAGCAGATGAGTTACGTCAATTAACCACCCAATTACAGAAAGAAGATGGTCTCGGCTTAGAAGGATGGTTAAAGTCACTAGGTTTAGGACCATGGCTAGTTTCACTTGTGCAGCATTTGATTACCGTAGGACTAGTAATATTATTAATAATAGTGTGCTTACCTTGCCTGTGCCAATGCTTGCAAAAGATGATATACAAAGTTACTACATCTGTAGCCAATCAAGTATTGCTTGTACAAAAAGAAAAAGGGAGAATTGCTGGAGAACAGTTAGAGGATCAGGGACATGGATTATTGATAAAACCAGATCAATAAAAAAGCCTGCAAGCAAAGGCCTGCACGAGAAAAAGCCTACATGAGAAAATGCCTGTGTGAGAAACAGGCCTGAGAACCAAAAAGGGAGTTTTTAGGAGGTACAGTGCTGTTCTGATAAAGATGTGCTGACCATGAGAAGGGAGGAAAATCTTTGATTTCTCAAGACAAAACATAAATAATAGAAGCTGGCCAAATGTAGTCTTTTATCTAACCCAATTATGTAGATGTAAGAATGCGCTTTTGTAAGTTTAAACTAATTAAAGAACTGATAAGCTTGTATTTTCACACTATATAAGTGCCTCTGTATTGCTAATAAACGAAGCTTGCATTACCAATCACATTGATTGTCTGCATGTCTTCCCCTACTGGAATGTCAGCATTTGGGCATGTTTTATGTGACTTCTATCTCTTCTTTCCCCTTCTAGAATGATTCACCTACAGAAAAAACCCATTTTGTTGGAGAGGAACTATAGGAGAAAGGTTCATGAAGGATGTCTGGACTTCAGGCAGCTCTCTTGAAAGCTATTTATTGCATAGGAGAAGGTACAGCAGCTCAGGGAGTGGGTATCCAGAGCCAGCCCTACAGCTGTCAGCTCCAGCTGTAGGCATACCTGAAGCCACTTTCTGTTCAAGTTACAAAGCATTATATACTTTTCTTTGCTGAGTATCTTAATACATAACAACCAATAAGCACCTACACAATACCTTTACATTTGCCTATAGCCTATCATAGCTACTACCATCACCATATTATAGTCATTATTATCCAATCACAAGAGTATGTTACAATTTAAGCTTACAATGGAAAATTCTCAGACCTCTCTTCTTTTTGCTACATCAACATTTCTTGTTTGCCTGCGATAGCTCTTTTTGGTAAAAACATGTTTTCTATTTACTTATGCTCTTCTTGAGACTTATTTACTTGGTGAAAAATGTCTTTGTTTGTAGTCACATACCTTTGTCCATATCATAAAAATCTCCTTCCAACTCATTTCCAACCTTTGCCTTCTCAGTTACTCAGAAATCAGTGTTTCAGCAAAACATCTTTTACTCTATATCAAAACTTGCTTTCATTTCTATCTCATCCTCAGTTTCTACATTCAGAGATCTTTCTGCCAAGCCTACATATCTGTGAAACTTTCTTACCAAACTTTCATCCTCCCCAACACATGACTTCTTCATTATATTTTTAATAAATTGTTAAGGCATCAAACTAACTGTCAGCTTGTTTTGGTTTGAAAGACAGATGTCTGTGGGAACTCCCTGGAATGGAGGTCCCATTCCCTCCAAATCATTATAACTTTGAAATTAAGAGGTTTTCAGGCAAAGATAAGGAAAAAAGAATACCAGTTCTTTACTAGTATGTGTAACAGTGCAAACAAAGAACAACATGGGCAGCAACAACAAACAGAAGCAGAACCCAGCACCAGCCTCTCCCGGCCGCAGCCCTTTCCCCTGGGTGCAGCTCCGCTCGCGGCCGCCAGGGGCGCTGGTGGCTCCTGGCCAGGCAGGGCGGGTGCGATGGTTCCCCCGCGCCTGCAGGGGGCGCTGTGGCGCCAGCTCGGCCATCTTTCTCCTCATGGACAACAGCAGACACGCCAGCAGCAGGGATGGAAAAGGGGCTTGCTTTACAACTCACAGGGCAGCCAGTCCCAGTGCCCCTCCAAATAGCAAAATCAGCTGTAGCAGCAACCTTGGAAGCAGCAAGCTGGAACAGCAGGGACAAGTAAAATCCCAGAGTAGTAAACAAGATACATCAGAAACTCCACAGAAGTGCCACAGTGGTAGCTGGAACGGCAGGGCATGCTGGCAGGCAGGGGCTGCAGGGCCACAGTGTAGCAAAAAATGCCAGAGCAATAGCAGAGGCAGGGCGGGACTGGGCAGTGGCTGGGAGAGGCTCCCCTGGAGGGGAAAAGGGCCCTGGGTTCCAGGGTTTCCCCCTGAGGCATCTGAGCAGATGGTGAAAGGGCCCCCGCAGTGAGGTGCAGTGTTAGAAAGGCTCCAGTACAATGGCCGCTACCACAAGCAGAGCTTCACCAGTAGTCGGGGTGCCAGGACGTGTGCTTCCATGCTGATCCCCTCTGAGGCGGCTTTAACTCCTTCATAGGCAGCCAAGATTTCCTTCTCTGTTGGGGTGTAGTTGGCTTCAGACCCTCTGTAGCTTTGGCTTCAGAATCCCAGTGGTCGGCCCCAAGTCTCACCAGGCACCTTCTGCCAGAGGCTCCAGGACAGACCATTGTTCCCGGCTGCAGAGTAGAGCACGTTCTTCACCTCTGGTCCTGTCCTGACTGGGCCAAGGGCTACGGCGTGAGTGCTCTCCTGTTTGATCTGGGCGACGGTTTGTTGCTGTTCGGGGCCCCAGTAGAAATGGTTCTTCTTGCGGGTAACCAGGTAGAGAGGGCTCACGATCTGGCTGTACTCGGGAATGTGCATTCTCCAAAAACCTATGACGCCTACGAAAGCTTGCATTTCCTTTTTGCTGGTTGGTGGAGACATCACAGTGATGTTATTGATGACCTCGGTGGGAATCTGACACCGTCAGTCTTGCCACTTTACCCCCAAGAACTGGATCTCTCGGGCAGGTCCCTTGACTCTGCTCTTTTTGATGGCAAAGCCAGTTTCCAGGAGAATCTGGATGATTTTCTCTCCCTTCTCAAATACCTCCGATGCTGTGTTCCCCCACACAAAGACATCGTCGATGTACTGCAGATGTTCTGGAGCCTCACCCTTTTCCAGTGCAGTCTGGATCAGCCCATGGCAGATGGTGGGACTGTGCTTCCACCCCTGGGGCAGTCGGTTCCAGGTGTACTGCACACCCCTCCAGGTGAAGGCAAACTGGGGCCTGCACTCTGCTGCCAGAGGAATGGAGAAAAAGGCATTAGCAATGTCAATAGTGGCATACCACTTCGCTGCTTTGGACTCCAGCTCATACTGGAGCTCCAACATGTCCGGCACGGCAGCACTCAGCGGTGGAGTTACTTTCATTCAAGCCACAATAGTCCACAGTCAATCTCCATTTCCCGTCAGACTTCTGCAGAGACCAAATGGGGCTGTTGAAGGGTGAGTGGGTCTTGCTGACCACCCCTTGGCTCTCTAGCTCACGGATCATCTTGTGGATGGGGATCACAGGATCTCGATTAGTCTGATACTGCCAGCAGTGCACCATCGAGGTGGCAACTGGGACACATTGCTCTTCCACCTTCAGGAGCCCAACTGCAGTAGGATTTTCTGATAGTCCAGGCAAGGTCTTAATTGTCTAATGCCCTCTGCCTCCACAACAGCTATTCCAAACACCCACCTGAGTCCTTTTGCATCTTGGTAATAGCCGTTCCAAAGGAAGTCTATGCCCAGAATACAAGAGGCCTCTGGGCCAGTCACAATCGGATGCTTTTGCCACTCCTTCCTAGTCAGGCTCACCTCAGCTTCCAACAGGGTCAACTGCTGCAATCCCCCTGTCACCCCAGCAGTGGTCCCCAGAAACAGGTTCTGCCCCCACATGTCCCGATGGCATTTGGGTAGACTGCGCACCAGTGTCGACTAAAGCTTCATATTTTTGTGACTCTGATGTGCCAGGCCATCGGATCCACACTGTCCAAAAGACCTGATTCTCCCGTGCCTCTTCCTGGCTAGAGGCAGGGCCCCTCTAGCCCTGGTTAGCATTCCCTCCCTGGGCGTACATTCTAGAGGTTCCTGCAAGGGGATCTGATGTATCATCCTCCCTTCTGTGATACCTGGCAGCTCGGTCACGGGAGGCTGAGGCTACCTTCACTTTAGCATAACTCCCTCGGTTACTTTTTACCTCCTTGAGGTCATGCACCTGTGCTGCCAGGACAGAAGTGGGTTTCCCATCCCACCTTCTCATGTTTTCCCCATGGTCACACAGGAAGAACAACAGGTCAGCTTGTCGGATGTAGCTGGGGGATGTCGGGCTCTGACTTGGGGGCCTGTGACTTGCACTGCTGCCACACTGTTTGTCCTCACCTCCCCAATCTCCTCTTTAAACTCCTCTTTGAGGTCCCTAAACACAGCAGAGACATAAGCCTGCATCAGGCCATTGATCATACTCTCATAATTCCTGAGCCTGTTGGCGACGGAACCCGCTGTCTCTCAGTTGTCTTTGGCATTAATCATCGCAGTGAAGGTGGTGTATTTGGGTGGCCCTAGCTTTGCCAGGTTCCACAACATCTGCCCAGTGCACCTGACCTTGTCAGGGTCATTATCATGCTGTCTGCCCCTTCTGAAGAACGCCTCTAATTCTGCCACTTCTCTCAGCTTTTGGATCCCCTCCTCAAGTGTCTTCCAGCACATTCTATGATGGTACTCCTGCATTCTCTGTGAACAAACCTCTCTCTTACATTCATTAAAAGCCACTCCTAGAGAGAAAGGGGCCCTGGCTCCCTCACGAATATCTGATCCACACCTGGGTCCTGGGTCAAGGATCCCAGATACCTTGCCTCGCCACTATCCAGTTGCACACCTGTACCCATAAGGTCCCAAACCCAAAGTAACCACGTTGCATAAGCCTCGCACCCCCACTGCACAATGTCCTTTCACCGATTATGGAGACTGTCGCACGACAGGGACTTGGTGATGATTTCAGGCTCCGGCTCCCCTCCTGGTTGTGACGGCCGTGGTTCCCCAGAATCATTAACTGGGCCTATTGATTTGGTCTTATACTTCCTCCTCTGCACAGGGGCGAGGGACTTAAGAGCTCCACTCCAAGCATACCTCCAGACAGTCCCTTAAGGAGGATACTCAGGGACAGGAGACAAGAGGAGCTGTCTTTCACCCAGGGGAAGGATCACAAAAAGATAATCCAGTGGGGCTGGTCCCCCTAAAATGGTGGATCCACATCGCAGGGCAGGTCCCTATGAAATGGCAGATCTGTGTGGTGGTCCCCACGAAATGGCAGGCCCATGCCGCGGCGTGGAGCGGTGGTGAGTTGCCACAGCCTTCCAGAAGCGTCCCCAGATTAGGGGAAGCCGCTTCAGCACAGGGTGCTAGGACGAAGGTGCAGCCACACACACTCTCGATGGAGCGGGGTGCACACACACACACATAGAAGCACAGTGACGGCTGGTTCATGGTGGCAAGAAGGGTCCTTCGTATGGGGTCCAGCTACGAGGTTTATTGAAGAGGGTCCAGGGATGAAGAACCAAGATGGAGGGCAGGGTACAGGCTTAAGTATGGGGTCTGGAGGGCGGGCAGAGCAACAGAGCCAATGGGCTGATTGCCAAGGGGCTGAGCAGGGGCAAAGGAGCCAGGAGGGGTACAGAGGAGGAGGGATTAAGGGAAGGGAGCTAATGGGGTGACAATCGAAATTTCTGGAGGGTGTACAAATAAGTAATAAAAGGGGTGGAGAACAACAAGCCAATCCCACAGGGGAAATCCATATAGTAACGTAATAAGTGCAGGGTCTCCTGGGACCTCACCCTATGCTAGAGGGATGTCTCTGCCTGTGGGCTATCCTACCAACGTCCCTTCTTTGTTTTGGGTTTCACAGACCCATCAGTGGTAACCTCACAGGCCACAACAGGCCCATGTAGTGGAGCTGGTTTTACTGAAACAAGATGTCAAAATCAGGCAGACCAGCTGTCACACAAGACAAGGACTACAGAGCTAGCACAATTAAAGAGAGATGTCCAAAATTTTCCCTTCCCCCTTTCCAGTACCACCTTGGATCCTAACACAAGTATGTCTGTGTGTACCCTGAGAGAAATACCTATGCATGGAGCACAAGGAGGGGCAGGGTTTGTTAATGGACCTCTAAACAGTATTGAAGGAAGAGAATTTAAAAGGAAAATGAGTCATATACTAGAAGACCTCTTGGCACTAGCAGAATAACTGGATCGATTCTTAGGCCTGCGAAAAACAAGGTTCACTTTCCTGTTAGGATTTAGAAGTTGAATAAAGGACAGCAGGGGACAGAGACAATACAGCAAAATTCATGGTGACAGGTGCTTTGGCACTCAGCCAAGAGCACACCTGCTATTGCGCAGACACCCTTTACATACCTGTCCCACTGCATCAACCTAATGCATATTCATAATCAATTATGCATATTCAAACTTCCCCCAAACTAGTTTACATGTTCCAGGAACTGTTCAGCATGGGTCCTCCTTAGATCTGCCTTTTTAGAGCATGCACATTTCTTGGCTGTGGTTTTAGTCAGTTTTTATCATCACCCTCAGCATGGGCTTTGGTCTATGGTTTCTGCAGACGGTAGTTGCTGATAGTTGGCATGTCAGTAGCAGGGGTCTTCAACACATGTTGGTTGGATGTTATCCAGCCAAGCAGACAGTTCAATTACCACAAGCAGAACTATATTAGCTATTTTACTATTATGTCTAAGTTTAGTTAATGACAGAAATAAAGGCATTCGTTATTGTTACAAAACTACATATTTATAACAAAGCTACTTTAACATTATACATATAGCATCTATTTGTAGAAAGCCAATATTATAATATGCATCTATCACAATAACAAAGCTACTTTATACATATTGCATCTATTTTAACATTTGTAGAAAGCCAATATTATAATATGTATCTATCACAATAACAAAGCTACTTTAACGTTGTACATATAGCATTCATTTTAACATTTGCAGAAAGCCAATATTACAATATGTATCTATCACAGGCCCAAGTATTTACACCTGGGAGGAAATGCAATCTATTTTAGGAACTCCATTTACCCCAGAGGAAAGATAAATGAGAAGAATTGCAGGAATAAGAATATGGGAGAGAGAAAATCCACCCAATATTCAAGGGGGAATATCGGTGAACAGAAAATCCCCATAGTAAGACCTAATTGGGATCAGAATATAATCGAGGGAAGGAATAATACGTCCAATGACAGAAGACTGGTGATAAGGGGAATTAAACAGGCAGCACCAAAAGGACAGAATCTTGAAAAGGTGTTTGAAAATAAACAGCAACGTGATGAGCCGCCCACTGCCTGGTTACAAAGGCTCCGGAAGAATACATAGCAGTATTCTGGAATGGATCTTGAAAGTGCTGCAGGCAGAGAACTATTAAAAGTATGTTTTGTAACCAAAGCGTGGCCAGACACAAAGAAGAAATTGGAAAACATAGAGCATTGGAGTGATTAAGAATTAAGTGAATTGTTGAGGGAAGCTCAGGAAGTTGATGTTAGAAGGGATGATGAAAAACAGAAAAATAAGACCAAGTTAATGGTAGCCACTGCAGAGCAAGTACTAAAATGGCAAACTGGAAAATGAGGCCGGGAGAGGCAGAGGAGTGCCCAAGGGAAGACTTCAGCCCAACGTTAGGAGAGCCCAGGGGACAGGGGACGACCACCTGGCAGACAGGTCTCAAGAAATGCCTTTATTGTGGAAAAGTGGGACATTTTAGAAGAGAATGCCCAGAAGTCATAGGTATAAAATGGAGCCATTTCAGTGGAGAACACGTGTGTATTCGGCTCTCAGCTCAGCTGCATCGTTACTAATGTTGTCTTTTGCTTCCACGACTTTGTCGCCATTTAATTGTATCTAAAAGTTAGTTCATTTCTAACACCACGGAGGTAGAACAAGGTGATCTTTAAGGTCCCTTCCATGCGCTACGGTTCTGTGACTGTTTGGGCAGGAATGCAGCACTTTCACGCTCCTTCTCCCACTGGCAGCTGCTTGGATCCCAGAGTTCAGCCGGGACCGGTCGGAATCGATGGAGCCGAGCAGCGCCAGCGCCGCACGTCCGGGGCACTGGGGCCCGGTGTCGGGCAGGCAGCGAGCGGCCCCGCGGCTCCCGGCACAGCGACGCGCCCGGCAGTGGGAAACGGAAAACGGAAAAGGAAAGGAAAATCGAACGAGGTCTGCGCCGATCAGCGGCGCCGCGCGTCGCTGCCGGGGCGGGGCCGGGCGGGGCGCAGCCGCAGCCGCTGACGGAGATGGCGGCGGAGCAGGAGGGGGAGCTGGGCCCTGGGCCCTGTCCCTGCCCGGGGGCCGCGGGGGATGAGCGGGGCACGGCCGGAGGGTGCCGGGGCTCCGCTCTGCCGGCTCCTAGGCAGGGGCTCACGGAGAGCGCCCGGCGCCGCCTGAGGGAGTTCGATGTCGGGGACAAGTTCTCCCGCTTGCCGCTGCCCAGAGCCGCCGTGCTGCTGCCGCTCATGGTGCGGGGGGGGCGGCTGCACCTGCTGCTCACCGTCCGGTCCGTGCAGGTACCGGGGGGGCTCCGAGGGGCGCGATCCTTCCCGGGAAGCCGTGGCTGTGCGCCCTCCCGGGACCTGCGCACCCTCATCCCGACCCTTGTTCCCAAGCGCACGGCCAGGTGTTTTCACACTGCCGTGATTCTGGTGTTCGCGTGCCAGGAACATGCCGGCTCCCCAGAAAGCCGTGACGGGAAATGGTGATTTCCAGAGTCGGCAGCGATTCTTTACTTACATGAGCAAAGTGACGATGCAGTGCAGCTGTTTTAAATGAGATTTTTCAGTCTGCAGTTACCATTACTCTTTTCTCCCTTTAATACCTAAAAGGCAACAACCTAAGGCTCCCAGAACTCTTTTGCCAGCATTTTGTTTCCTTTTACGACTCTTCTTTTCCATCCCTGTCTCCCATCAACTGTCTGTACTCAGAAATTACTTTTTTCTGTTGCTGGGTCTTGCTTTAAAAAAAACAAATAATCACAGTTACATAGCTGATAAGCTGATTGTAAATGTGCTTTTTACTGATCCTTGATGCACAAGCCTATTACTGGAATGAACTTAAAGGTATGTTAGCAATCATTCAGGGTTTGATACAATTAAACGGGGACACAGCCTTCGAAGCAGTGACCAGGAATTTGTAACGAGTCAGCTGAGTCAGGTGCGTGTCTCCCTCCCGCAGGTGAACACGCACACGTGCTTCCACGAAATGGCAATGTGTTACACCCTCGCTCGGCCGGGGTGCTCCCAGTCCCCGTTCCCGTTGAATGGCTACTCGAGAGCTTACTCAGGCTCTGTCCCGACCGCCAACTCTTCTATCCCCTCCCCTCTCATCCTTCTTCCTGTTTTGGTCCTGTCTTCAACCGTGCCCCTCTGCCGGCTCTCAGCAACGCCCAAGAGATTAAACAAAACACATCCCGACTGTAGATAACAACAAATAGGAAACAGGACCAACAATTTTCATTCTTTTGCTCCATAATCTTTTTGGGCTGAAGCAAAACGTTATTTCATCTCTCACAGCTACATTATTTAATTGTGTCTTTCAGAAGTTTTTGCTCTTAGAGTATATTAATTTTGCTCTACAAGTTGTCCGTCTGCATTCATCTGTCAGTGGTTTACACAAACAAGATGGTGCAGAATGTAAGCTTTGCCGTACTAAAGCAGAAGCTCCAGTGTGAATTACACAAGGCTGTACAGGTGCAGCGTATTTCTGATAGCGAGGCTTTATGCCTTTATGCGAGGGGGATAGGCTCAGCATTCTCTGAGGCAGCTACTCTTGCTAAGGCACATTTCTTTTGGTCTGCAGAAACCTAAACCACCATGTCCGGCTTCTTTGACTGGAAAGATAAACATAAAGGGATGCCGCAATACCAGCCCGCATCTGTGTGGATCCAAGAAGAAACATAAACCTTGTTTCATTTAACAGTAGTACTCCTTTACATTCTAGCTGAGAAGATCACCAGGGGAAGTGTGTTTTCCAGGAGGTAAAAGTGAAGCCACTGATAAAGATGATATTGACACTGCTCTCCGAGAAGCTAAAGAAGAAGTGGGTCTCCAGCCAGAGAGGGTGGAAGTCATCTGTAGGCTGATGCCTGGCATTGATAAAGTAAGTCAGCATATCATTACAAAATAAGTTTGGGTAGTTTTCTTTTGTGAGGCTGGCAGTGACCTTTCCCAACAGATAACTGCCGAGAGGCACCGCTCTCTCAAGTGCCCATGTGTCCAGCAGAGCCCAGGGAAAGGGTTCTTGCTCTGTGCTTGGCATTTGTGAGACCAGCTTTGGGGCGCCAGTTAGTGACGCTCTGGAGTACCAGACAGGCAGTGCTGTGCTGGCGAGAGGTTAGCAGAGAGCCATGGGGATAGTCATGGGGTTACAGTGAGTGGATGACGAGCAAAGAGGCTGAGAGAGGTGCACTTGCTCTGCTCGAAAGCTACCAGGGGGATTTAGCTGCTTTCTTCTCCTGGGTGCTTGTAGAGAGGATACCAGAACTCATCTCGAGGCAATGGACACAGCAGCAACATGAACATTTTGATGAGATACAGCGAACAAATACTCTTCACCATGAGGTTAGCCCAAAACTGGAGCAGATGTTCCTGACAGGCTGTAGAATCTCTATCCCTGGAGCTGTGCAGAGCTCACTCACCCAGGCAGGGCCCCAGCAGGCTGCTGTAGCCTCACAGGAGTCTCGTTCAGTGTCTGCTGACTCCAGGGCTGTGCAGACACAGAGGGACGACCACCAGAGGAGATGTGCACCGGGATTGTGTGGAGACCTCCAGCAGGGAGACTCACAGAGGTGCCTTTGGAGTGTAGATCACCATTTGTAAATTAACAGGTTCTCAATTTCAGTAGCAGCATTCAGTATTACACAGGATCAGTTTTCCCTTAGAACAGAGGAATTGCTGTTTCTGAAGACTCTTTTTGTTCACCAGGTGACAGTTCATTACTGTGCCTCCTGTTTTTCTATCTGGTAGCAATATCCTCTCCCCATTAAAAAATGAAAGAACTACTTTAGAAATTGTATTGCAAAAAGCTTTCTTTAACTTCTTACATGATAATTTCTGCACAGCATGCCTTAAAGCCACGTAGTTCAGAGGCAGTGTGTAAAAAGGATCACATTTTCCATGCTTTTGAGCCAATTACCTCAGTCAGTAGGAAAGATTAACTGGGTTTAATTGGGACCACCAATATTGTACATGTCAGATGTTACTTTGTCTTCTTAATAGATATGTTCCTGGTGCTTCTGACTTGGACGGAGTCTTTCCAGGCTTGCATCAAATACCACAAACACTGCTTTGTTTTTCCTCCTTTTTGCAGAACGGTGGTCTTTGTTAGTGTGAATAAACAGAACTAGCAACGTAGCTTAAAGAATTTTGGCGTTGCCTTGATGCAAACAATGATTTCAGTAGATTTTGCCTTCCTGTGGAAGAAGGGATTACATTTAGAATTAAAATGTCCATAAATAAGGTGTTTCGAGAAGTGTTACATTTTATAGCTAAATGTGTTGCAGTAATATTTCCGTACCTATTCTGGTCCATGCGTCCATATTCTGGAAAATTCCTGTATCCTGGGAAAATAATACAGAAATAGGATGAAGGATGGGTGATATGGAAAATCTGGATTAAAATCAGAATTTTAAAAAGTAAATAAGGAAGACCCATGAGAAAGCATGCGTGCTGTTTTACTTCTGTAGCAAACTGACAAGCCTTTCTAACTGCTGTATGATTGATTATACAGGATGAACAGAATATTTGTAAAATCATGTTTGACAAATACAAAAACATGATCTCCAATTTTTCGAGTCAAAGGAAATAGCTTGCCGTTAGGGGGACAAAACTGCATTGCAGTTAAGGATGGGTCATAGGCTTGTACTAATTTTGTAACATCTGAAATGTTTTTTAAATAACAAACATTTTTACTTGGTACAAACGTAAGTGTTTGAGGGTTTTGTTGATTTTTAAAAATTTACTGATTTATTGGCTTTGTTTCTCTCTTTTTAGATGAATAACTTGGTGACACCAGTTGTAGGATTTATAGAGGATACATTCCATGCCACTCCTAATCCAGATGAAGTGAGCGAGGTTTTTGTTGTGCCTTTGGAGTACTTTGTCAAGCCCTTAAAATACAAGACCTTCTCTTATAGAATGTCCTCGGGTTACTTAACTCGGATACACTGCTTTATATATGATGACCAGGAACATAAAAGGTCATTCAAGATCTGGGGACTGACTGCACACTTTGCTGTATTTCTTGCTCTTGTAATTTCTGGAGAGAGACCTACCTTTGAAGTGGATTATGATCTTGACAACTTAATTTCATCCTCCGAGAATAACTTCATTAATTTGTATGCATCTGTGTATGAAAGAAAGAAGAGTAATCTATGATAAATTGGTCTGGTAATTCATTTCTTTTGAAAGAGGAAAAAGGAGATTTGTTTATTCCCTTTGTACCTATTTTTTGAAAGTTACACTTGAATTTCTTCTGAATTGGGAACTCCAAGCTGGCGGTCCCTAACTAGACTAATAGAATTTTTAATCTGTTAAAAGAGAGTTGCAAAAAGCACACAGTATTTTTGGTGAAACAGACTTTTAAAAGGTCTGTTTCAGTTCCCTTTCGGTTTCAGTGCCCTTGTTCTGTGTGACCGGAGATACTTTCTGGGGTTTGCCTTGTATACAATGAGATAATGCTAGGTCGTATAATTTGTGTCTATTTGAGTTAACCTATGAAAACTTCTGGGGATCTGTCCGTCTCCTGCGTGTGCCACACATGGACAGCGCAATCTGTACAGTCTTGTGGGGTACCTTGAAGCACTTCCAGGAGGCACAATAAAAATACAAAAGGTTTCAGGTGTTTTCACAATCTCATTTTGTTTTGCTTGAGCTTGTGGAGGGAAGAGGGCAGGTTAACATGTGCAATGAATCTTGGCCAATTTAGCATTTCTCACAAGGAAATTCTATAGGCTGTGGAGAACTTAGGATACAGGCAACAGGACTGAACTTTGTCTGTCACCACCTTGTTATCAAACCTTACTCAGCTGCTGGCAGGAGTCCTCTCCAGGAAGGAAAAGTGGAGGTGAGGATTCATGAGGACAGAAGTGCTTATGTGTAGTTGACCAGGCACCCTGGCAATGCCAGACATGTGACGTTCCTTGTGCTGGAAATCCTTGTTCCCTCATTGCTGCTGAACTAGCATCTCATTCACAGTGGTCATGACCGTACTGGCACATGGTGACGTTTTTAAAAGCTCAGGTGATTTAGTCTGGATTTGAGATCTGCTGCACAGCTCCAGGTGTCAGCAGGCCTGAACAGCTGATCTGAATCCCATGGTGAGCTGAAAGCATTCGGTGTCTTGCAATCTTGTGCCCCAGTGCAAGGCTCAAGTAAGACAAAAAAGAACCCTTGGCTGTTCCTGTGGCTATTTGCACTTGTGCTGCCCCTGCTCCAGTCCCTAACAGGTGCAAGTGTGATAAAGAAAAGCTGATGGCAGTTCCTGTGCATGTGCTGTAACTGCCCTCAAACCTTTCTTATTCCTACATTGGCTCTCCTAGCTAATATTTGCTAATTGTTAATATCCTGCATTCCTTATGTTCGATACTAGTTGACTCCTTAAGTTAAAGGAAAAAAAGACCTGTTTTTTTTGGCTGGGATGAAATCCTTGGAGAAGTAGCAGCCACATGTAGAAAGAAGAGCTTTATTTTTCAGTATTAAACACTTCTGTGAAATTATTAAAACATTTTTAAAAGCTTGACTTGAAACTTTTCATCGTATGAGGTGCAGGAAGGAAGAACTTTTAAATTAAAATAGAGCAAAGCAATTAGACCTTGGATTGGTAAACAAAACAGGTACCAGGAGACACAATTACTAACTTACAGTCCTCCTCTGCTCCCAGCTTTTCCACCTCTCAACCTGATCTGCACAGATACTGTGCAAACTGTACAGCTTCAAACCGCCGTTTGGTTTTAGTTCTCTAAACATTATTGTGTGGAACTGTAAGCACAGCAGCAGCAGTTCAGCTGTTGCTCCTTTTAGCAAATGTAAACAGTGTTCATTTATGAATCAAACCAAGCATTTGGACCAGTTGAAAAACAGAAGTTAACAGAGGTCCAACCACAGAGTGATTTGCAGTAAAGCCACTGGGGCTTCATGCTTCTCTCTGTGCATCCTACACAACTTTATTGACATTAGTTTGGATATTCAGGAAGTACTTTTTTAACTCAAAACACTCATTCTTTATTTAGATATCCATCTGGGATGTGAGTGCCCAAAAAACTACTTTGAGCACAAAAATCGCTTAAGTGCTTGCTAGTAAAACTGCAGTTCTGCAAGTCGCACATTTACTAATGGGCAGTTCTTTCCTTGGGCAATCTTCAGGTAAAATTCTTCCACAGTTTTTGGGGCAGGAACTAGAACATGAATCTTCCAACCTGAGCACCCCTCCTAAGCAAAGTAAACTAAAAAGGGCTCTTTCTTACTAGTCTTGTGTTATACATGAATACTACTGAAATCTGTTTCTGCGCACTTTTATTTTGAATGTAGTGGTTTTAAAGGACTCCTGGACTTTGTATTATTGTTTGCAAAGGCATTTAGAGGTACAGTATGCTGATACAGCTTTACATCTGAAGAAGCCTTTTTTGTACCTATGTGTGTTGGGGTGACTCAGCCCACTCTTGGGCTGAGACCATTGAATATCAATCAAACCAGGGCCATCCACTGGGTGGATTTCCCCACCCAAGACAGTGGGTCGGAGGGCGGATCAGAGGATGTCACTGAAGGCTAGGTCGCCTCCCCTTGGGTGGTTCCTGGGTGCAAGTTACCTCCCTCGTTCTGAAAAGTTCTTCGCTGTTTGGTTGTTCATTGGTTCCCTGTTGTGACTCCTGTCTCCCTGTTTTCCCCATTGGTTATGGTCAAGTTGTATCCTCCCCTTTGACTGTACCCCATTGGTTACTTCCCTTTTCCCCGCCTTGTTCCCCCCCCCCCCCCCCCCCCCCATAAAAGGCTGTGCACAGTTCCCCTTGGGGCCCTCTGGTCCCTGGACCCTCCTGCTAATAAACTCACTGGAACCCACACCAGAGGCCCCTCTTGCCTTCTTTGCCTCCAGGCTGACGCAAGCCAAATCCAACGGCCACCTGACGTGCCTCCTCCGAAGAGGAGCCAGCACACGCGTCCATCTTGCGCCTTTTCCCACTGCGAAGTCGTCCAGCGAGGACGCTGTGGAGGCTAATGCTGCGTCCCCTCTGCCCGAGGGCACGCTGAAGCTCATGCTTACGAGTCTCAGGTTACGTTATATATGTATTTACACTTCGCACTTTTTCATACCAACAAATCCCCAGAATTCTCCCCAGTTGAGAAAAGGTAAGAAAAATAAATTCCTGATTCCATTCTCTAGCTATGAAATAAAACATGCTTTTGTGACATCTAAATGCGTGCAAAGGCTTACAGCGAAACAAAATTACTGGTAGAATACAAAACTAACTAAAAGATAAGTAATGTAGTGTGGAATTGAATGGGAGGTTTTAGTCATTCTTTTAGTTAATGTGCAGGGATTCAGCATTTAGCATTTCTGTATTTTTGAGTCCTCGAATAATCAGACCCTTGCTATTTAACACGTGAGCATTTATCACATATACGTGTTTGATAAGTTGCTGGCTTACAATTGTTAGTGGTAGAATGAAAATCACTTCTAAGAGAGTATATATTCTAGTTTGCAGCACACTTGGGTCAGGAGAAACCAAAATGTGCTTTTCATTCCCAGCAGTTCTGTTTTGTGGAGAACTGCTGGAAACCAGCTCGTTTTGTCACTGCTGGAGGGAATGGCGGCGTGTACAGAACAAAAGGAGCAGCTGCCCGACAGTGCAAACTGTGGCAGCATGGAACAAGCTGCAGCTGAAGCGTGCTGCGATGGCCAGCCGCCACCGCCCACTCTGAGGGCGAGGGGCTCCTGCCACGAGCCCTGAAGGACCCGCCGTGCCCAATGGGCCGTTGCCACGGGGCTCGAGCGGGCGCGAAACTGTTGAGTTGCAGCTTAGGGAAGTTAGAGTTCCACCAAGTTCCAGTCCCATCCATGGGCTTGGGTGTACAGTGCTAGAGGGAGTATCAGCCACGTGGACCTACAGACCTTTTTCAGACGCTTCTTTCCTCTAACTGCCCTAATCCTTCAGAACTGTGTTCATCAGAATCTCCCCAGATATCCCCGTACCAGTCCTCTGGATCCACATCTGCTGTCACTATCCAGAAGTGGATAATCCTATTGTTTGGGGGTTTTTTTGGTTGTGACAGCTTTCTTTCAATCCTTTGTTCCAAGAAACATGTTTGCTCTCCTTCCCTGTTCGTTCTTTTAAGACATCTGTCTCCAGCTGTTTCTCTATTTCCAGTCTACTGAAATAAGCACAGTGTGCCTGTGCCTGTACCAGGCACGCTCCCAAGGTGGCACACGCGCTTTCTTTACCATCTCCTCTTCTGCCGTGGCGGCACTGCTGTGTCTCTCTACCACCTCCTCCAGGTCCAAGCCCTTCTCCTTCGCCCATTCCATCCCTAAAGGAGAAGGGGCACAGCCCTGATGTTGCAGTGGGGATCCTGCAACATGCATGTATCACACCAGGAGTCCCATGGAAAGGAAATAGATAGGACAGACAGATTCTTGATAGCTGTTTCAGAGAGATGTTTATTTCTCCAGCCGCATGGCCGGAGCTCTGCCCAGGAACTGTTCCAGTCACCGGACCAAGGGTCCTTCTGCCCGCGCAGGGAACACAAACCAACCAATGGGAACGAGGCTGAGCAGGGGCAGGGAAACCCTGTGTCTGTCCCCTCAGGGCCCCTCTCCCAGGGCTCCATGGCAGGGGAGAGGAGACCCCAACATCTCACCCGTTTTATTTTAATAAAAGGAGAATGAAAACAACTGGATAAACGTAACAAGAACAGTTTCAAGACAAAACAAGCCACCCTCCTGAGTCTTTAAATGTCCAAACAGATTCTGTGGAACATCTTAGGGCTGACAGAAGGGAGACAGAACTCTCTGAGCATGCTTTGTGGGGAAACTGAGGCAGGAGAGGGTTTAACTTCTTCCCTCCCCCTTTTCATCCCCCACTCGGCATTGGAAAGGGATTTTTGGGGAAACAATTGGCAAAAGCATGGTTTTGTGAGGGAAACCATGGATGAAAAAATGGATTAGGAATACACTGGGGGTAATAGGACATAGGGTAAAAGGGAAAGGTGGGATTAGGAAAGGGAGACTGTAGGGGGGGCTTACAATGGAGATATTGTCTAACATGACTACGATTTTTTGCATATATACTGCCTTTTACAGGAACACCATCAGGCCCAGTGACCTGCGATGCTTGTAACCCTTTTCTCCCTAGCACAATTTTAAATTCCACCACCTCTCCATCTCCCAAGCTTGGGATGCATTTTTCAGGGTTATTCTTTTTAATAGCAGTTCTATGCACGAATATGTCTTGCTGGTTGTCACACCTTGTTATAAAACCATAATTTTGCTTAACATTATACCATTTTACTATCCCTAAGATCTTAGTTACTATGATCTTTTCCTTTTTCCGAGTGGCTGCTGTTTTCTGTCTCGCTGCGTCTTTGCTCTCTCCTTCGGTTGCTCCCGTGTTGGAACTGTTGGAGCTGCTGGTGCCTGCGCGCTCTTCCCGGGGTCGCGTTCGGGGCTGTGCGGGCCGGGCCGGGCCGCGCTGCTCAGTTCTCCGTGTGTCGCCTCCTCTGGTCGCAGCTTCGCTGCCGCTTCCAGGCGCTGTACCCACATCTCGGCCGGGCCCCCGAGCGATGACTCCCCCGCGCCCTGCTCCAGCGCGCGTCTCGGCTGGGCGCGGCTCCGTTCTACCGCCATCGCCGCCAGCCACCGCCCGCGTGCCGCCCCACTCGGCCGGGCGTTCACGGGGCTCGCTCCACCACGCACTGCGCGGGGCCGGGCAGGCACCGCCGGGTCCCGCCGCGCCTCGCTCCACCACCGACACTGCGGCTTGCGTGGCTCCGCCTGCACGCGGGAACTGCCTCGCTGCTGCTCGCAGAGCGCTCGGTGCACGTGGCCTAGGCCACACGGTCCCTGCGCCAGGCTTCCCTTCGCCAAGACACAGCTGACATTGCTCAACAGTCTCGGTAACTAAATAATATTCACGAAAATATTCTTTCATCGGCATATATTTTGACTCCAATATTAACTGTGTCCAAATGGTTTTCCAAAAGCCCTTGGTAAGAATTAAATCCCAAGAAACATAGAAAAAGTTCTTAAACAACCATGCCAGGAAGTGTTTCAGTTCTTTTTGAGCTTGAATCAAGCTAAAATTTACAAATCGTTTTTCAAGAATCTTTTCAAGTTTAAGATAAATGTCCATATGCGGCTCTGAGAGCCAAGAGTCTTCCCACGGTTCCTCCATAGTTTAGATATGGAATAGCAAAGCAAAACCAAGAAGAGGAATCCAAAGTTTCCAGGGTTTACTCACACAAATCAGTCGCTTAGGGATCGGGGATCGTTCTGCTCACAAATCTCCACCATTATGTTGCAGTGGGGATACTGCAACACGCATATATCAAACCAGGAGTCCCGTGGCAACGAAGTATATATGGACAGACAGATTCTTGATAGCTGTTTCAGAGAGATGTTTATTTCTCCAGCCGCATGGCCGGAGCTCTGCCCAGGAACTGTTACAGTCACGGGACCAAGGCTCCTTTGCCCGCGCAGGGAAACACAAACCAACCAACGGGAACGAGGCTGAGCAGGGGCAGGGAAACCCCATGTCTGTCCCCTCAGGGCCCCTCTCCCAGGGCTACATGGCAGGGGAGGGACCCCAACAGCAGCTGACTGTACTGGAAGCTGAAGTGAGTTTAACTGAGAACGAGTGGCAGAAACAAGCCCATAGCTTGACGTCCCAAGGACAGGCTCAGAGAGCCGATCAGTCCGTTCCGTGGGGTCCGACGGAGGCGGGGGCCCCGCGATGGGCGCCAAGCTGCCTCTGCGTCCCCTTGGAGTGGATCCCACTCAGCCCGGTCAGCTCCGGACGCAGTCGGCTGCGGGGGCCAGCCTCCGGACTCCGGGAGACCAGAGGTCTGGCTCGTGGGTCCTTCCACAGGACTGCGGCGATGGAGGCAAGCGGTGGAGGGAGGAGGCAGACTCAGATCTGGGTTAAATCTGGAAGTTTATTGAGCCCTCGGAGACAAGGTCCCACCTCCCAGGAACACCCAGCTCTGAGCGAGCTCCGAAGGCATCTGCAGGAGGATTTATGGGTGGGTGGTAACATGGGAGGGAACCAATCGGAGAAGGGAAGGGTGTGGTGAACAGGGTGAAAGGCGTATCAGGGAACCAACCATGGGAGAGGAAGGGAGGGATCTTTTTCCCTTAGCCAATCACACGATGCCCCTGCCAGAACTTTCTAGAAGCCTGGGAGGGGTGCCAGCACGATTGGCAAGGGCCAGGGAAGAGACAAAGGTGGGAAATGGGGTAATTGGCAGAAAATTGGGAGGATACAAACTGGGTAGATAGGGTAGCTGGTCCCGCCGAGTCTGAACCCTTGCACACAGTGGATGGAGATAGAGTCCCTGTGGTATGCATGAGAGGTATTTTAGGAAAGACTGTTTGGATTAATCCCACCTCAGGCAAAGGCACACCCATCTGTGGGATTGTCTTTGCTCAAGGACCTGGTTACACTTGGTGGGTAATGCAGAAAGATGGGGAAAGCTGTTGTGTACCACAAGGAGACCTAATCTTAAGTGAGAACTGTATGTAGGGTTTCATTGTATATATGTATGTGTGTGTGTGTGTAGAGTTTAAGGAAGGTATTGATTTGGGATGATATAGATGGTAATAGAATAAGGGGTGGATTATGGCCTGGGTTGCCGTGTATTCTATTACCATCCTCATGAGCTGTTGAAACCATGTGGGGCAGTGTTTCCTTGCCTCCTCCCCCCGGACTATCTTTCTGTTAATGGCACATCAACACCTGGCCTCATGACTCATCATCCCATTGTGAGATGCTCCACCCAGAGGGAGGAACCAAAGCATTCCATCCTAGATATAATCTGAGATTCTGAACAGCAGAGACAACCTTTCCACTGGATTTCCAGAGGACAGGAGCTACATAGCCACCACTGGACCTTCTGAGGAAGAGCAGACCCTTTCTACAGGATCACCACTTTCAAAGGACTGCAGCCACCATTCTACCGCACTGCTACCACCATCCTGATTAACAGGGTGTCAGGTTGTATCCTGACTCTGTCAGTTTAACCCAGTGTTTTCTGCCTTTACTTTTTTTCCTTTTCTTTCCCCATTAAATTGTTATTCTGACTTGGTGTCTCCCACTAGTTTGTTTTCAAACTAGCACACTGCCCGAGCCTCGGTGAGAGCTGCCGGAGCGCAGACGGAGGAAGGCCTTTGGACAGGTGCAAGGTATGAATGATGCACAGTCCCCAGTCGTGGTGTGAGCAGAAACATTTCTTCCAAGCATCTCTAGCTTTTAGAATAGTTTCAGGTTCGAATAGCGTGAGCCTGGAAAGCCAATAGTCTAAATGTTCAGATGTCTGCTACCCAAAACTAGACATGAACAAGTCTCTCATAGAAACATCAGGCTTTTTCCCTAAGCCAAGTGCTGGGAGGGGAATTTCTTCTGCAAAACTACTGTGCTTCTGCTGCTTGTTCCAGTTTAGAAAGTTTCCTCCATCGGCCCTGCCTCTATGGAATAGTCCTTTCTCTTCTAACTAGAAGCTCCAGGTTCTCTTCTTACAAGTTGTCTTTGTTTTCTTTGCCCCCAGACAGGAGTCCCTGCTCCCCCAGAGCCACGTCGATCTGCAGAACCTGCTTGTGGCTGAGGATGCAGATGGCCAGGAAAGGCCTGGAAGTAAATGCAGAGGTCAGCCCAGTGCAAGATGATTTTTCCAGAGACAAGTGTCCCAGTAGCAAGAGTCTTGGAGCTACTAATTGTCAGCCCAGAGCTCCCATGGCACTCTGGCTGTTCCAAGGAGGGAACACTCCGTGCTTTGCAGCGGACATGATCCACATGAAACCAAGGAGGTTCCTCCATCTTCAGGAAGCTCCCCTGACATGGCTTCTGACTTCCAGGAAAGTGTTTACCCATGGCGGTCAGATCTCCTTAGGAGCATGTGTGTTAAATAAATTTGGATTTTCCCAGAGAACTGAGTGTTCCCACTGTTCTGGATTTGAGTGGGATTCCTTTCTTCCCAGGAACTGGCACAGCGCTGCGTTTGGATGCAGGATGGGAATGCTCTGGATCACGGGTGGATAGTTTGGTTGTTGCTAAGCAGGGCTTGCCCTCCTCAAGGACTCTGCAGGGTCCTAGAGGCCACTCCATGTCCCATACTCTGCTGTCGAGGAGGTGCCAAAGAGCCTGGAGGGATCATGTCCAGGACAGCCGACCCAGACTGGCCAGAGGGATATTCCAGACCACAGGATGTCCTGCTAACAACTGGGGAAGCTGGTCAGGAGAGGCTGAACCCTGGTGGGATTGACTGGGCATCAGGCAGAGGGTGCTGAGCACTTGTGGTGGGGATCACTGCTCTGACCTGGGCTTTGGTCCTCTGGCTCATTTCTCCCCTTCTTGTTCTTCTTCCTCCTTCTTCTTGTTTGTCTGCACCTTCCTGGTTTTCTTCTCCTCCTTCTCCTCCTTCCAGGTCTTATTCTCAGTCTTTTTATTTCTCTTCTCTTTCTAATTTTTTTCCTCCTTTGTTTTTATTGCTCTTTTTTCCTTTTCTCTTTTTTCTTTTTCTGGAGCAGTAAATCAGGATGTTGATGGAGGTCTCTGGTTCTGTTCCCAACAGGGCAGCCATTTGGCGCAGCCCATGAACGCGGCGTCGGAGTCCATGGAGGTGTAGGACGGATCCTTGTTGTCCGCTTCCTTCCCTCTCCCACTCCCCACTGCCACCAGCTCCCCCTGGGCAATGAGGGGGCTCCCGGCTGAGCGAGGGCAGCGCGAACGTGCAGCAGCTCAAGGATCCGCTCCCTGCGCGCTTCCCGGGACAGGGCTGCCCTGGGCCTTGGCATGGACAGAGGGTCCCCCTTCTCTGCTCGGCGTGACCCTCCTGCCCCAGCCTCGCTCAGTTCGATTCATGTGCCTCCCGTGAGGGACACCCTCCACACAGATCCTGCTTCTGATTCCTTGGATCCACAGCACTGTTTTTCCTGGATTTTAGCCATGGCTTCCCCTGCGTAAGGGGCTGGGCTATGCAGGGGGGAGTGTGCTGGGCTTTCTCAGGACAGCGTTAATGGTTTCAGGTTCCCAAGAGCTCTTGTGTCTCCCTTTTCCCCACCAATATCCCTCTGTCCCCTCCTTCCTGCTGCCATCACTTCATCCCCTGTCCCTGCCACTCCTTCCTCTGCAGCGGAGGTCCCCTCATGCTCTTTCCCTGCCCCAGCACGGGGGGCTGAGCCCGCTGGAGCGTGTCCAACTGCCCTAGAGTCCCTTTTGGCATCTGCACATCCCTGCACAGCTCCTTTGGATGCTGCTGTCCCCTGGGAAGGTGTCCTTGTCTATAACGAGGTGTGAAGTGAAACTATAGAGATGATTTAAAAACCTGATATTTTATTGAAAGCATTGCCCTTATAGTTCTCATAGAGACCACACAAAAACCAGTTTTCCCTCAGATTCTCATGGCTTTTTCAGCAAATTATATTAAATATATACCTTAATGAATGAGCCTAGGGCAAAGTGTTCATTTAGAATACAGAGGTTATTCTACAGTAGTTTCTCCTCTGAGCAGTCATCCAAGTCTCTGACTCTGGCAAAAGACTGATCATCCAGAAGAAAACACTGATCTTCCAATGGGAGAATTTGCACTCGGACAAGTTTTCCCAGAAGAATTATTTCAGCATATGTTTTCTCCAGCCAAGCAGTGCTTTGTTCTGCGTATCTCAGAAAACGCTACCACAGCTGTCAATACCGAGAGATTTGCAACTAGTGGTTGCAAGCAGCATTACCTAATGGCCCAGTGCAGGGGCGCAGAATTCAAATCTCCACCAAGCTGATCCACTACGCACCTTTGGAAATGTAATATCTGTGTAATAACAACACAGGAAGGTCAGGAACAGACAAAATAGCAAAACATGATACGAATGATAACACAGCTAAAGAAGTAAATGACTCCTAGTAAAAAATTCACTAGAGAAGCAAATGGACAGAAGTGCTTTTGCAGTAAATGACACTGTTTCAAGAAAATGTTGAAGAAAAAATATAGTCTTTAGCAAGGTACTTCTAAAATCAGCTTTCATCTTTGTTACAGAAACAAACCCATGAAAAATCTAATGGTTTCATGCAATACATGATTTCACATCTAAAGAAACCGTGCTGTCTTTACATTCCAGTGACATCGACACAAAGCTAAGTGCATCAAAATTTGAATTCTACCCTTTTCTTCTCAGGCACCGTGTTCCTTTTCCAGTACAAAAGCAACAAAGCGATTATAGGTAACAGTGGCAGAATACGCTGCGTTACTGTCACAGGGACTCCCGGCTTACTTCACCAGCTCCTCCTGTCTGCTGTTTGTTGCTGCCCACTGAAGAAGAGTCACGTTTTCTTTGTCTGGTTGGCGAACATCGTATCCTGCTTCTACCAGTTCTGCCATTCCATACCTTAAATGAGAAAAAAAAAATCCATTTACTTATCGTTTCTTCAATATTCTCCAGTCTGGAGACAGTCGCATCCTAAAGAAAAAACACATCTCAGTAAGCATCACCCAGCAGTTCCTACTTGAGCAGATTCCACATTGCATTCAATGTAAATGTAAATTCAATGTAAAAAGAGTGGGGCTGTGCCTTGAGGAGTAGAATTTTCTACCTAAAGGAACCTGCTTGAAATGCTTTTATTTACAGTAGCAACTGTAAGTGATTTTTCTTCTTCCACTGTGTGAGAAACGAAGCCCACTCCTCTTTTTGGAGTTCTATAAACTTAATAAGGGACAAAAGGGGACAAAGGTCACTTAAAGCAAGAGCCCGCAGCGCTGGGTGTATGCTCATAGCCAGAGGCACAGCCACTTACACAAACTTCCCGCCTGTATGCTTTAACATCCTGCATATTAATAAACTACAATGCAGATGCATGGCTTTTCTCCGAGAACTAATTTACATTTTTTTAGAAGGGATTAACATAGTTCCTCCCCCGACCCGCCTTTCAGAGCATGCGTAGATGATCATGAGGGTCCTCAGGGGTCCTCTCCGATGAAGGCTCCCGTCCTCCTCATATCTTGAACTTTTCAACTTTGCCTTTAGAGCATGCTCAGTTATGGTGTTCCTGGGTCTTTCTGGATCCAACCGGTTTAAATTCTGTACTTTGTGGCTAATTGGTTTCACTGTTGCCAACTTCTCATTAGTACATCCTGCTGCTTCCTTTATCCAGCTATACTTGTCTGTTTTTGCAATTATTCACTTGGCGAGTTTCCGTTTATTTGAGCATTAAGCGATGAATTAACCATACACTCGCTATTACATTGTATAAAAAAGTTATCATTCAAATTATATAGGTATAAAAAGTTATGATTCAGATGATATAGATATCTTATAAATCAAGCTATATGAGTATCTTGTAACTTTGACCCCAGTTATAACATTAACTAGTTATTATCTGCATAACAAAGTTATTCTTAACATGTTGACACATAATATTTCCTAACATATTCTAATACATAATATTTCTTACATTTCACTACCCGCAAAAGCCAATGCTATAATAGCTGTTTAGCACAACTACAGGGAGAAAATGAAACGGACAATGTTTCCTTTGTAAAAATATCCAGCCTGGCTCACATCTGAGGACACTCCCATCTCTTGCAACACTTTGCACCCTCAGAACATGTACTTGTGTAACACGTGTAGCCGTGACAATATCACAGCTGCTGGGGTCTTCAGCGAAGGGATATGGGCCTGGGAGACCTTGCTCTCCATGGGCGCTCTGCCTGTTGTGCATATGGCGTCGATGAGGCCCGTGGCAATGGCTTTTACACTGTCAGTTAACAAAACAATTATTAACCACTGTTACTTATCGGCTGCACACCACACACACCTCCCTCTTTACCAGAAGCACTCACTGTGCGTGTCAGGTTCTGTTAATACAAACGAAGAGGTTAATTCAAAGCACAGGTAAAACCACCTGGCAAGAGACTAATCCTTTTATTTGCGGACGACAGCAGGGATGTGGTCAACGTGCATCAGGACAAATTACAGAGGCCTTCAGCAGCCTGCAGAGCTGGTTCCCGACACAGCAGCCTCACCCACAACAGCGCTGCCACACCAGAACCACAACCTACGGCCTTGCGGAGGGTTTTAAACGCACTTGGGAGCCGCAGTGCCGCCCGTGCAGCCTCAAAGCCCGTGCGAGGGAACAGACGAGGCACACGCAGGGCAGGACACGGACGGCTCTTGCCCGGCAGCGCCTGCCAGACCCTGGCGGCACCGCGGCCCGGCCCTCGCCGCCTGCCAGGGGCCCGCGGCCGCGCTCCGCACCCCCGGCCCGGGCAGCGCCGGCTCCCAGCCCCGCTCCAGCCCCGGCACTGCCCGCGGGCTCCCCGCTCACCGCCGGGCCGCTGCCCACCATCCCCGCGGCCCCACAGCTTCCTGCTCCCGCTTCCTGGGCACGGCTGCGGGGCGGGGCCGGGCACTCACGGCCCGGGCGGGGCGGGACCGGGGAAGCCCAGGGGAGCCATTCCTGAGCTGCCCCGGCCGCTGCGGAGCCGCTTGGGCGGGCAGATCGGCAGCTCCCGATCTGTTGAGTTGTGCCTGAAATGGCTCCTTCCCTTTTACCGAGGCAGCCACAGCGAAAAGCTCTCTCGTTTTCATACATGATCCCCCCGGGTTCTGTCAGACAAGGACCCTTTTCTGCTGGCGAATTTTTCAGGGGGTTGTGCCTCCGCAGCTGGAAACGATCCCTTGGTGAAGGCTCTGGAGCACAAGTCTGATGAGGAGCGGCTGAGGGAGCTGAGGGGGCTCAGCCTGGAGAAAAGGAAGCCTCCAAGGGGGACCTTCTGGCTCTCCACAATTCCCTGAAAGGAGTAGTGCCACCTCCTTGCTGGCATGGTTGCCACAGGAGTTCAAGGCCATTTGGGAGCGTTTCCACCCGTAACCAAGCCCCAGTGTCCCCTCATAATGAGCACAGGGTGAGGGAGGAGTCGCCATTTTAGGGCAATCTGTGAGGGGCAAGTGGTCATCCCCCGAAGAAATGGGGATAACCTGGGAAAAAACCCACAGGTGTCAAACATCCACAAGCTTCCCAGGTGAGGTGGGACCCTGGCAGCCCCCAGAGCAATGCCATCTCTTCTGGCCTGAGGACAAACCCCGGCATGGGGTGACCGGAGACCACCAGCTCTCAATGGCTCTGGGCCTGGGCAGAGCAGGGCAGGGCCTGAGGTGTCCCAGGGCTGTGGAGGACATGGGGGCCTCCTGCTCCTGGAGGAAATGTGCCATGGCTCTTGGAGAACTGGAAGTCATCACTCACAGGTCATCAGAAAAGGGATAATTATCACCCCCAGCTCAGCCTCCAGACCAGGGCTGACACACAGGACTCTCGCCATCCCCTCACGGTGGGGTCCTGGCTGGAAGGATCACGGCTCAGGTCAGGCCTTCAGGTAGAGGCTTGGAGAGCCATTCAAGGCACAAGAGGGTCAGCAGCCCAAATAAAAGGGAAGAAAATTGAAAGAGCAGGCACATTTATGAATCGTGCTAAAACCGGGCCAGGAGACACTTCAGAGACAGAGTCAGAGAAGTGGGTATTTGCTTTACTCGGCGCGCCGGGTGTGTGGGGATCGCTCCTGCACACGCACACACCGGGGCTCCCTACAACACAGTATTATGGGTTAAATTATGAATATGCATCACATTCCTTGGGACAGGCATGGTTATACAAATTATTTCTTGGAAGTCATTAATAGAATTAGCATACGAGTCACGCATGCGCTGCCTGTCCTGGTGGTCGCGCTGAGGAAGGCCTCTCCTCTTCCTCGGGGGTCTTTCTGATGAAGACCAGTAGTCTTCCTCACAGTGCACTTTTCACCTTTCTCCCTGGGCATGCGTAGTCCTTTGAGGAATGATTCAGCGGTCTCTGAGATAATCCTTGAGCCCTCTATCTTGACAAGATTAGGGCGAATTCGGTTTCTTAGGTTTTGTAATTAACATCCGCTGTCTGAACTAACATTTGCTGTCTCCCAATTGTTAACTTGTGCTTACATGAGTTAGCTATTGACTGCCCCTTCCTCATTTATGAAAAAGTATGTTTTTTTCCCAAAGCCTGTATTGGTAGGTCAGGGCAGTAGACAGAAGGTGGCACAGGTTTGCAGCTGGCACCTGCCCACAGGGCCAGCGAAGGCACCTGGGTGCTTTCCTGTGGCTAAACTGGTTACTGCACTTTCCATTTCCATCAGTTGTTTTGAGGGTAGAGAAAGATATTTTGGGGGCTACAATGAGCCCAGCACCATGGGAGCAACTCCAGCATCTCAACATTTCCCGTGGGCTCCATGCCCATGGCTTACGAAGCTGCAGACCCAGCTGGTCAAAGGCCCAGCCCTGCCTCCCATTTCAGGGGAAGAAAGAGGAAGAGTTTTGTCAGGGCTCAACCTGAAATGACGTTTTGCCATTTCTGATTCTTCTCCCAGCATTGGAGAGGAGCAACATCTCTGTCCCTGCCACCCACTGGCCCTTGGAATGCACACATGAGCCCACGTATCACTTCTGGTGAACCCAAGTGGCCGCGTCAGTTGGAAAGGGCGGCTGTTGTTTCACTGTTGCATTTCTTGGCTTGTTACAGCCTCTCCTGCCTGTACTACAGCCTCTGCTTGAAGACACAAAACTGTCACGATGCCTGGAGGAAAGGCATCAAAAGCTTGACAAAGGCTGAAGGGAACACTGATTACCACTTTTCCCAAGAGGGTTCTTTAGCTGAAGTTGCTAAACGGGACCAGACTTGACACAACGGCATGGGTTTGTGGTTGTTTTATTTCTTGGGTCCTCAGGCCTGCGTGGAACTCGGTAATCGGGTGCTGCAGAGGCTCCGGCAAGGCATCAAAGACGCCTGCCCCATACCCAAGGGTGGCGCAAGATCTCCTCCAGCGCTGGCCTGTCCGCGGGGTGCTTGGACAAACACCAGCGGATCAGATGTTGGCACTCTGGGGAGAGAAGCCAGAAAGCGCCGGTCACTTGCAGAAGGCTCCTGCCCAGCTGCTCCCAGCGCCCACAGGGCCCGGGCCGTGCTGCGTGTGCTCAGAGCTGTGCCGGCCTCCCGGCTGACTCTGCCCTTTGCGGGACAGCGGCACGGCAGGACACAGGCCACCTCCTTCAGCCAAGCAGGCCACACCGACCCTGTTGTCACGGGCCGCCGCCTGCGGCCAGCCCTTGAGGGCAGATCGACCTCCCGCGGAGCTGCGTGAGGGCCACGCTGGGCTGCGCGGTGCCATCTGCCAAAGCCTGCCTTCTTGAGGCCGGACACCAACCTGGAGAGACCTGCTGCCAGAAGAAGAGCTGCCCCGACACGATGTCACGGTCCTCCTGGAAGGGCATGTTCCCGCAGACCATGACGTACAGCAGCACGCCCAGGGACCAGATGGTTGCTGAATGGCCGTGGTAGCAGCCAAGGCAGATCCACTCGGGTGGGCTGTACGTGTGTGTTCCTAGAGGACACAGGCAGCGCTGTCCAGGCGCAGGCTGCTGGCTTCCAGAGCCTGGTGCCAGCCTCCTGGCGGAAGCAGGGGCTGCACCGGTGGCCACAACTTCCCCCCGGGGCCACCCGGCGTCCCCCAGCCAATTGGCCAAAGCCAGGAAACCATTCTGCAAGGCAAACAAGGGCAGCGGAGCAGCCCAAGCCCTTGCGGGCCTGCCAAGCCGAGCGGCCGGCGCCTGGCTTTTGCAGCCCCGCTCTGTGGGCAGGGCCGGCAGCCGGCTCCTGGGGCACAGCATCTGGCCCGTGCCAAAGGGCAGCCGGCAGCCGGCTGAATGCCGCACCCCGCAGCCCAGGAGGGAGCGGGGCCGTGCAGTGCCTGACACTGGGAGCAGGGCCCGGCCTGTGGGCTCACCGGCAAATCGCGTGAAGGCCTGCTCCTGGAGGAAGGTGCCGCAACCGAAGTCGATGAGCTTCAGGTCGCCACTCTCCGGGTCCACGAGGAGGTTCTCCGGCTTGATGTCCCGGTGCAGGACGCCGCAGGCGGTGCAGTGCCGCACGGCCTCCAGCACCTGGCAGAAAAGCCAGCGCGCCATCTCCTCGCACAGGAACCCCTGCTCCAGCAGGAAGGCCAGGAGATCCTGCGATGACTCCGGACGCTCCATCACCAGCAGGAAGCTGTCAGGCAGCTCAAACCAGTCGAGGAGCTGGATGATGTTGTGGCAGCCAGAGCCCACCTTCTCCATGAGCACGATCTCCATAGGAACACGGGTGCCGTCGGGCTGTGAGGAGGAGACAGTGCCTCCAGCAGGCCTGATGCTGCCCTGTGGCTCCGCTGCCCCGTGCCTGGGATACCCCAGTGCCCCCTTGGGCAGCCTCCCTGGTGCTTGGGCTTCCTCCCGCCCAGGGGATGCTTAGGGGGTGCCCCCCTGCCCGGCCCCACCACCGGTGTTCGGCATCCCCGGGCCCGCCATGCTCCGGCTCGCACGCTGAGCCCACGCCCGCTCCCCCCGCCCTGCGCCGCCTCCCGCCCTCGGGGCCCGGCCTTATCCCTGCCCGCCGCGCCCCGCTCTGTCGCGGTGGCCCCGCTCACTCACCAGCTCGTACCACTGCAGGACGCTCTCCCGGGCCACGCGTTTGATGGCCACCTGCAAGCCCACGAGACACGGGGCTGAGCTCAAGCCCTGCCCCGCCCCGCCCCTGGCCCTCCTCCCGCGCCCCGCCGTCCCGGCCACTTACCGGGCTCCCGTCCGAGAGGCGGATGCCCGAGAAAACGGTGCCGAAGCCACCGCTGCCCAGCTGCGGGCCCAGCTGGTACAGCTCCTGCAGCTTCTTCTTTTGCCCTGCGACCGAGACCGAGCCATCAGCCTTGCGCCCAGGGCCCCCCCGGCCGAGTGCCCGCGAGTGAAGCGGGCCGAGCCACCGCGGGCCACGTTGCTCTGACCTGCTTCCTGCTGCGCGCCGGGCAGCGGCCACCGCCTTGCAGCCGTCGGGCTGGCGAGCGGCAGAGCTGGGGCAGGGGAGCGCGCAGAGGCGGCTGCAGGAGCCGGAGGGCAGCGGGGCAGGGCGGCACCGTCGCTGTCCCCGGCGTCGTGGGCTGGACTCTGCTGTTGAGGACTGCCGGGGCTACAGCCCGAGGACTCGCACAGGGGGGTGTCAGGAGCAGCTGCAAACCAGAGAGGAGTTTTTTGAAGCCGTGGCCTCAGAAGCAATGGAAACAGCCAGGGACACGGCTGCTCTCACGGGCCCGGGCCCTGGC
The DNA here is from genome assembly GCF_020740725.1 of Corvus hawaiiensis. NCBI lineage: Eukaryota > Metazoa > Chordata > Aves > Passeriformes > Corvidae > Corvus > Corvus hawaiiensis. The sequence continues at coordinate 21,254,002 of NC_063224.1, forward strand.
CTGGCCTGGGGATGCCCCTCAAGAGCCCCGAGGGAGCCTCAGACAGCTCCTCAGAAGATCTCACCTGCTACCAGAAAGGCCTTCCTGGTAGTCGGTGGCCATCTCGGAGCAGCTTCCTGGAGATGGACGAGCCTCCTGGGTCTCTTGAGGGTCGTCTCCGCCACCAGGCACGGGCTGTTGCCAGCTGGCACAGCCGGCACAGCGTCCTGGGAGCTGTGGGCCGGCAACTGCTGGCTCCAGCTCGCTGCTCCGCCACCTGCTCCTGAGAAGGCTCCCCTGGATCGGGCTGGGCTCCCACTTGGACTTCTGGGCTTTCCCTGGCCACGTCAGTTGTCAGGGTTGCGCCCGTGTTGTTGAAGTCCGTGAGTCCAAGGGAGCTGGGAGACCCGTCCACAGGCTCTGCACCTTCTGCAGGCTGACAGGTCTCACTGAGCGTCTGCGGGGGATAGAGGCTGTCAGAGATAGCCGAGGCTCGTGGCAGGATGGAGGATCTCTGACAGCCTGAGCTTCTTGCCTGTACGGTGGGTCTCTCACGGTGTGCCATCCTTGCAAGGGTTGAGGCTCTCCCAGGGATGGAGAATCTTGCTGGGAGCAGCCTCTTGAAGGGATGGAGGCTCCTGGAGGAGCTGGACGAGCCACAGCAGGGCAGGTGGCCTCGCTTCAGCAGCTCCTCCAGTTCTTTCCACAACGCCTGCCACATCCCAGAGTAGAGCGGCACCCATGTCCCATTGTGAGCCCAGAGCAGCAGCATCAGTTCCTGCAGCTCCTGGGCCACTGCCACGCAGGGGCCGCAGCTGCAGGGGCTGTGCAGGGGGCTCGCAGGAGCACGTGGCCGCTTGCGAGGGGTCGCCCGAGGCCTGGAGGACCTGGGAGCCACAGGGGCTCCTCGCTTCCTCCGTGAGCCTCTGGGCTGCACCCCGGGGCGCTTGCGCCTCTTTGTTCTCCATGCCTGCCGCCTCCGTGGTTGCCAGTGGCCAACTGCCCACCAGACAGCCACAGTGGCCAGCAGCAGGAAAAGCACAATCACCAGGACGCCACCGTCACACATGGCTCCGGCACGTCCCATCGCGACTGCACTGGCAGCTGTAGGTGCTGGCCTGTGTTACACAGCGACTGCGTGGTGATGTCACAGTGCTGTGGGCCAGGACAGCCGTGTGACATCCCAGCCCTGCCTCTCGCCAGCGCTCAGCCCCTTTGTGCCGTCACAGCCCTGTGCCCACCTCAGGGATCAGCAGAACCAGCTCATCTCTGAAGATGCACATGGCCAGAAAAAGCCTGGCAGTAAGACCAGGAGCTCAGCCTGCTGCAGTGAATCATTCCCTGCAGCAAGTGGCACATCATGAAGAGTGCTGCTGCCACCAGTGTCAAGCCCATGGCTCCCAGGACACTGCAGCGGTACCAACTGGAAACACTCTCTGTGCCTTAGAAGATCTTCCAGAGCCAAAGGGAGTTGAAGTTCCTGTGTCTCTGGGGAGCTCTCCTGAACTGGCTGTCGAGGGCAGGAAGAGTTTTCTGTAACAGCTCACCGACTTCTGCGTTGCCTCTGTTCTAAATAAGTCAGGATTTCCCAAGGAGCGCTCATGGTGCTCCCACTGCTCTGGTTTTGACGGGCATAGGGCTCCTTTTTTCCCAATTGCTGACACACGCTGGGTTCAGATTCACGATGGGAATGCTGTGGATCAAACAGGGGTGGTTTGGTTTCTGCTGAGCAGGGCTTGCCCTCTTCAAGGACTTTGCAGTGTCCCTTGGTACAATGCATGTTTTCCACTGGGAAGGGAGGGAGGAGTGTTGAAGACAGAGGCAAAGAATGCATTAAACACCTGTGCTGTGTCCCTGTCCCTGTTTGTGAGGTGACCATCCACATCCTGGAAGGGGGACAATGTTATTTCTACAATGTTTTTTCCAATAATATATTTAAAAACACTCTTTTTATTGTGCCCCACATTTCTGGCCACCTTCCTCTCCAGCTGAGCTTTCGCTGCACCAAAGTTCTCCCTACAGTGGCAAGAAACATCTCTGTGGAAGGAATGAGAAGGAGGTGTCTTTACAAACTATCTGTGGGCATGATGGTAGATAAAGCCAGATACTGATAGGTGAAAGAAGCAAAGGGAGGAACCATAAATTCCATAGGAATTCCACTAATTGACACAGACTGTTACTCACTCAAGACTCTGCTGATCCCTGGATTTAGAGCAAAAGAACAGAGACACAATGAAAAGAATGAGGGTGGGGGGTACACATTAGAAAGGGGGTTTGTATTAAGCCATTCGGGAAGTCTGTACCTCTCAAGTACTTCAGCCAGTGGGGAAAGAGAGAGGGAAATACAGCTGGGAAATTAGGAGAAAAAGAAAGCTGTGTCCTCTAGCAATTTGAGAGATCCCGTGGGAAATGCCCATGGCCTCTCCCTTTATTCAAATAAAGTTACAGGACTGCTCTGTCTCTTGCTTGGACATAAACCTGTGGTGTTTGTGGGTTAATTTTCCTGACATCTGTATTCTTCTGCTGACCTTCCTTCCACTGGGCACACAGCTTCCTTTTCCATCCTCTTTCCCAGAGAAGATGCCTTCTGCCTCGCCTGCTTGGCCTCCGACATTTGGGAATCGCCTGCTCCTGTGCCCTTAGGAGGTGATGTTTCAAAATTGACCAGCACTGATGGACCCCAGCACCTGCAGAAACATTGTCCCTGGAGACCCTGCTTACCAGTTTCCTGAGCAGTCTGAAGTCTGCTCTCCTCATGCCCTGAGCTGAGGTTTTGCTGGCCCTTTTCCTCTTGTCAGAGGTTTGAAACTCGATTTATCTGTGGTTGCTGTGGCCAAGACGGCCGCCAGTCCCCACTTGGCTCAGGGCATGTGGGACTCAGACGGCGGCCTGGCTCCAGAGGGGCTGAGCTGGAGAGTCCTGGGCTGTGGGGGGCTCCCCCCTCACCTGGGAGGAGGCTCCCTGGGGAGGAAGAAGGGTCTGGCATGAGCCACAAGGCCCCTGGCCAGGGGACGGTAGCGGGGGACATGTCCGTAGCGGATGCTGTCTGGGAGGAGCGTTTGCTGCTGCAGCCTCTAAGGAGAATGCCCGCTGTTTCTATTGTGGCGAACTTGGACACTTTATAAAGGACTGCCCACAATGGTCACCCACCCAGGACCATCGTGCCGCCTACCAAAGGCACCAGAGACAGCAACAGCACCAGCAGCGTCCAAAAAACGTCTATCGGAGCGCGGTGTCACGGCCCCGCGCCCAGACAACAAATCAAAGACCATACTACCCCACCTCAGCTGTGAACTCCACATCGGACCACCGAGAGCAGACAGCTGGACCTCGCCCGGCATCATCATCCCAGGCGATCCCAGAACACATGAGAAGGATCCAACACACAGAGCGCTACCGATCGGAACGAGACGCCAACTGGTAACATCACTGCCGTTTAACTTTGTTGACAAGTGTTTTTATCGTATTCCCACAGGAAAGTATGGACCGCATGACGGCCCATGGGACATTCTTATCCTAAGCCATACCATCCATGGTCCAGAACAACCCTTTGTATTACCTGAGATACAAACAGTGCACCCTGGACAAGAGATTCTTGTCCAGCTTTGCTGCACGGACACACCTTTCTTTCTCCCACAGGGAACACCGATTGCTCAAGCTTTTTACTTCCACAGAACCACCCAGAACAGCTTCCCCTCAATCCTACAGCAATGTGGATAGAGATTGTGGGCTCAAACAAACCGACCATCGAGTGCAGCTTGTTCTGTAAAGGAGAGAGGGTCTACTGCCCAGGGATGCTGGACACCGGAGCAGATGTGACCATCATCGCCTGCTCCAAGTGGCCAGGGAATTGGGAACTGGAGCCAGTGGCAGGTATGATCTCCAGGATTGGTGGAGTTGCAGTATCCATGAGGAGCAAATGAAATGTTGTCATTGAAGGACCTGAGGGCAAGATAGCTACCACCCGACCATTCGAGGTAAGAGCCCCCATCACCTTATGGGGCAGAGACCTTCTATCCCAGTGGGATGCCACTCTTACCATTCCCAGCCAGGATTTCTGACTGGGGCCACTGAGAAACGCGCGCTGCCATCTACCCCCCCGCTCACCTGGAAGACTGACAACCCAAAATGGACAAGGCAGTGGCCCCTTGATAAAGAAAAACTCAGCGCGCTGGAAGCCCTGGTGGAGGAGCAACTTGCCAAAGGTCATATCACTGAGACTACAAGTCCTTGGAATTCCCCTGTCTTTGTACTGAAAAAGCCCGGCACAAACAAATGGAGACTACTCCATGACCTATGAAAGATCAATGAGGTCATTGAAGACATGGGCCCCCTCCAACCCGGCCTGCCATCACCATCAATGCTGCCCTGAGACTGGCTGCTGGCCATCATAGACATTAAAGACTGTTTCTTTAACATCCCGCTCCATCCCCAGGACGCACCACGGTTCGCCTTCTCCATCCCCTCTCTTAACGATGAAGCCCCACTCAGAAGATACCATTGGCTCGTCCTCCCACAAGGCATGAAGAACAGCCCGACCATCTGCCAGTGGTACGTCGCCCACATTCTATCCCCCATCAGGAGCCTGTTTCCAGAAGCAATCATTTACCACTATATGGATGACATACTAATCTGTGCATCAGAAAAAACTTACTTGGACAGAACTCTTAAAAAGACAATTGAAACCATAGAAGAAGCAGGGTTCGAGATTCGTGAGGACAAAGTGCAGCACTCCAGCCCATGGACTTACCTTGGCCTCCAGATCCGTGAGAGAACCATCGTACCCCAGCAACTCTCCATCAAAAAGGACCCTAAAACCCTAAGGGACTTACACAGCCTGTGTGGATCCATAAATTGGATACGCCCCCTACTGGGAGTCACAAAGGAAGACCTTGATTCCCTCTTCAACCTCCTCCACGGCAGCAAAGACTTGGACTCTCCATGCGTCCTCACACCTGAAGCCCGAGATACCATCACTAAAGTTCAAGAAGCCCTGTCTTCACGCCAAGCCCATCGCGTTGAACCCAGCCTGCCTCTTCAGTTTGCAGTTTTGGGTAAAGCTCCCTGTTTCCATGGACTGATCTTCCAATGGGACCCTAAACTCAGAGACCCTTTGCTGATACTTGAATGGGTCTTCACAAGCCATCAACCTACAAAGACATTAACCACCTTCCAAGAAGTAATGGCTCATTTAATAAAAAAGGCCAGAACTCATCTCCGCTCTCTTGCAGGGTGTGAGTTCACATGCATATACTTGCCATTGACCACTGAAGATCTGAGGCTGTTGCTCCGGACCAATGAGAGCCTCCAGTTAGCCCTAGATAGCTAAACAGGCCAAATTTCCGTTCACATGCCAAAACATAGACTTTTCTACCGTGAAGCAGCTTTTAAATTGATTCCAAAATTAATCCAAAGTAGAAAACCTCTTAAAGCTCTGACCATCTTTACCGATGGTTCGTCACATCGGTCTGTCATGACATGGAGACAACCCAATACCCAGAAATGGGAATCTGATATCCAAATAGTAGAGGGATCTCCACAGATTGCTGAATTAGCAGCTGTTGTCAGAGCCTTTGAGAAGTTTAAAGATGAACCTTTTAATCTGGTCACAGATTCGGCTTATGTCGCTGGCATAGCTATGAGGGCTGAACATGCTTTTCTAAAGGAGGTCTCCAACCAAAAATTATACCAATTGGTTTCTACATTAATCCATTTAATCTCGCACAGAAAACAGCCTTACTACATTATGCATGTGAGGTCACACACTGACCTCCCTGGTCCCATAGCCGAAGGGAACAGGAGAGCAGATGCACTGGCCATGCCAGCAGAGACTGCAAACATCCCTGACATCTTTGCCCAGGCAAAGTTGTCACATGCATTTTTTCACCAAAACATTCCTGCACTCGTCAGAATGTTCAAGCTTTCAAAAGATCAAGCAAAAGCTATCATTGCAACGTGCCTGAACTGCCAGAACTACCAAATACCATCTATGGGTACCGGAGTCAACCCCCATGGTCTGAACAGCTGCCAATTGTGGCAAACTGATGTAACCCACTTCCCATCCTTTGGGAGATCCAAATACATGCACGTGTCAGTTGACACATTTTCTGGGGCAGTGTTTGCATCAGCCCATGCAGGAGAAAGTGCCATCCACGTCATCAAGCATTTTCTCCTTGCCTTCGCCACCCTGGGAGTCCCTGAAGAAATCAAAACAGATAATGGGCCTGCCTACACTTCTCGTAAGTTAGAAGATTTCTTCAACCAATGGGGAATAAAACACGAGACAGGCATACCTAGCAATCCCACAGGACAATCCATCGTAGAAAGGACCCACCAAACCCTCAAAAGAGTCCTCAACCAGCAACGGAGAGAAACAGAAATCTTGTCTCCTGTTGAAAGACTCTGTAAGGCTCTCTATGTCATTAACTTCCTAAATGGTACATCATCAGAGCCTGACCCCCAATACTCCACCACTTCTCAAATTCAACCCAAGCTAAGCTCACGGAGAAGCCACCAGTGCTGGTGAAGGACCCTGAAACATACCAGGTCTCTGGGCCTTTCCAATTGATTACCTGGGGGAGAGGCTACGCCTGTGTCCAGCTACCATCTGGCCCAAAGTGGTTCCCAGGAAAAAGTATTAAACCATACTTAGGCCCTACAAACACTGCTACCACAAACACCGCTACCACAAACACCAACAAGAGCTCTCCTGAGACAAATACAGGACCTCCACAAAACCAGACCAGCTCGGCATGGAGACAAAAACATCGCCGGATGCCCACCAACCAGGAAAAAGATCGTCCCACCACACGGCAGCAGACAAAACAGAAAGCTGAACAGGAAGCTACAGCAAAAAGTCAAGCCGTAAGCCAAACACAGCCTGGAAAAACTGATCCCTAGTTTATATGTTATCACCCCTTGCTATCCCAAAATATCCCCTTCCCTCAACCCTTGTCAAACTTCCCTAAACCCCAAAACCTCCCCTCTCACCACAAAGCTAACAAGTCTTGCTTGTATTCCCTCTCAGAAGCCCCATCCCTGCCCAAAGATGAAATGTGTCTACGTTGATGCTGTCCTCACCGTTGCCTCGATGTTCTTCGCCGTACCACATGCCTTCAGCTGGCTTGTCCCACAGCCTAGCCATAATGTTTGGGTGACCCTAGCAAAGACACTCAATCAAGACAATCTATGCCTGTCCATGGGCAGCGTAGACAACCCACTCTCTACGTGCCTGGTAGGAATTCCTTTAGTAGCAGATGATTGGCCCATCACTAACTCAGAGCTCCTCCGCACCACAGGTAAGAGGCCCAACCTGGTAGACACTTGGGATGAGTGGACAAAGATTCTGCCAAATGCTCGAGATGAACCCCAAGAATTAAACCTGCTGGGGTCCTCCAAAGCAACATATTGTGTCAAATTTTATTTTAGACTGCAAAGCCAACATTGGCCAGGGATTGACCAAGCAAAAACACATACAGAAAAGACATATCACCATTTAACAAAGCCTGTAATAGTCAAGATTGGTGCAATTACACTAGCCACGTACTCTCTGTGTCCACTCTCCACCCAAAAGTGCTACTCCAGGGAGTCTTTCTTGTCTGTGGTGACAGAGTATGGGCCGGGATCCCCTCACGCCTCCAAGGAGGCCCCTGTAGCCTTGGCAAGCTTTCTACTCTCACCCCAAATATTACATTGTTACATAATTGGAGACAAACAGACACATCAACACATCAAAAGAGATCCTTTGCTGAGTTTGACGAAAGTTGTGACAGCCACATTTACAATTGGAATAAGGCAGGACAAGTTGCAGCTTCCGTGTTCACCCCTTGGTTAGCTGCACTCAAGGCCCTTGGGGATATCAATCACCTAGGGTGTTGGCTAAGCAAACAGGCCAATGCGACATCTGCCGCCTTGAGCGATCTTTTAAGAGATGAGGAGACTGCCAGACACGCAACTCTACAGAATCGAGCAGCAATAGACTACCTACTGCTAGCCCATAGACATGGCTGCCAAGACTTTGAAGGGATGTGCTGCTTCAATCTTTCTTCGCACTCAACATCCATCCAGGCAAACATCCAGAAACCACAAGAACTAGTAAAGGACCTAAAAGTAGAAAAGAGCCTGGACTGGGTCAATGACCTTTTTGGACGATGGGGAATAACAGGATGGATTGCATCTTTGATTAAGGGAGCTCTGTGGGTATTCATTGTAATTATTACTGTGTTACTTATGTTCTCTTGCCTCCTACGTTGCTGCAGAAAGGCTGCTGGGAATGCTTTTTTAGTAAATACAGAAGGGGGAGTTGTGGGATATGCCCAGCCACTGCCCTGGAGGGATGTCTGCTGAGATAAAAGATTTTGCAATCGCCCAGCAGGACTCCCTGGAAAGGAAACGACTATTGGGTCATGGCGAGGAAAGGTAGACCCACAATCCTTTGGGGGGCCCTATGCAGATCATTCTGTAACCCATTGGTCTATCCCAGACCCTCTGTAATCCATTGGTCCCCTTGCTGATCCCCTGTATCCCTATAATAGAAGACCAATTCGCCTCTGGAGGGAGAGAGCTCGTCCCTGGCTTCCCTTCGCCGGAGGGGACCCACAATAAAGCTACCTTCGTGCGGAACCAGCCACAAGGGCCTTCTCGTCTCTCTCTCTGGTCTGGCTTGGCCTGGAGGCTGCCCTGCAGAGCTGAGCTGGAATCACGAGCTGATATCACTAAAGAGCTGACAGCTTCTGCAAGGGCTCCTCTGCCAGCAGCTGAGAGGAAGACACCGGACCCCGGGAAGGCGATTCCTTTCGGGACCATCTCCCTGGACCGGTCATCTCTTCCTGGGTCACAGCCTCGGACCCCACTACCAGCTGTAATAAGGCAGGGCCTTTTCTCTTTTCCCCTCTTGCTCTCTCCAGACTAGCTGTGGGAGACATCGGTGCTGGGCATTAAAAGCCTTACCTCTTTTAAGGGGCTTTTAGTAATTTTTTTAAAGTTAGCCCAGCACTGCAAGTTCTTTTTCTCTACCTGAGGTCTAGTGCTGTCTCAGCCAGAAGATCCCAAATCCCTGCGTTCCTGGGGCATACCATCTACTGAGCCATAGGATCCCAAATTTTTATATTTTTCTAATTTCTGTAATTTTTCAATTTTTCTGTTTTCAATAAATTAATCTTTTTAAGAGTTGCCTCATTTCTCACACCTGTGCTGAAGTAGACCCAGAAGTGTGGGTAGTCCCAGGGAAATGCGGAAAATTAGATATGGAACCTCTCCAAATCACTTTGAAGCCACCAGGACAAGTGGTGTTTAAAAAGCAATACCCTCTTTCAGGAGAGAAGGGGTTACAGCCTGTTACTGAGTCCCTGTTAAAGGCAGGTCTTTTGGAGCCGCGGATGTCTCCCTATAACACTGCTATCCTGCCAGGTGAGAACCTGGCAGAATTTTAAAAAGCAGATGAACTGAGGCTCCTGCCCTAGCCCTTCCAGACAGGGAAGAAGTATTTGCATTTTATGTGGATGTTGAACGGGACCATGCCAGAGGAGTTCTAGTGCAAGAACACCACGGGGCGGTACTTGAAGACCGATGGCCTGTTCTTCTGAAATGTTAGACCCCTCGGTGAGGGGTGGCCCCATTGTTTGCAAAATTGTGCAGCCATGGCTTTCATGGTAACTGAGGATGGCAGGAGGCTCTCTAACCCTTAAGCCTCACATCAGGTTAAGGCTTTGTTGACCAAAAGAGCCTCTCATGGAACAGGAGGATTTAGAATTAAGAAGGGGGGAAGGGTTTAACCCCACCTCCTGTTTAACTCATGGAAGGAGTTAAGGAAACTCATGACTGGATTCAGGTAATAGATCTCCAGATGCCGAGGAGATATTCAATTATCCTCCTTGGAATTAATGTTCGGGATTTTTCTTTTTCTGGAGCAGTAAATCAGGATGTTGATGGAGGTCTCTGGTTCTGTTCAGGCAGCCATTTGGCGCAGCCCATGAACGCGGCGTCGGAGTCCATGGAGGTGTAGGACGGATCCTTGTTGTCCGCTTCCTTCCCTCTCCCACTCCCCACTGCCACCAGCTCCCCCTGGGCAATGAGGGGGCTCCCGGCTGAGCGAGGGCAGCGCGAACGTGCAGCAGCTCAAGGATCCGCTCCCTGCGCGCTTCCCGGGACAGGGCTGCCCTGGGCCTTGGCATGGACAGAGGGTCCCCCTTCTCTGCTCGGCGTGACCCTCCTGCCCCAGCCTCGCTCAGTTCGATTCATGTGCCTCCCGTGAGGGACACCCTCCACACAGATCCTGCTTCTGATTCCTTGGATCCACAGCACTGTTTTTCCTGGATTTTAGCCACGGCTTCCCCTGTGTAAAGGAGAGGGATACATAGGAGGAGTGTGTTGGGCTCCCCTCCACCACTGTTAGTGGTTTCAGGTTCCCAAGAGCTCTTGTGTCTCCGTTTTTCCCAGCAATATCCCTCCGTCCCCTCCTTCCCGATGCTTCCCCTCAGCAGCACCGAGCCTTTTCCCACCCTTTTCCCCTCAGCGCTGGCCCCGCCCCCCTCCGACCACGCCCCCTCGGCGCCGCTGAGGCCCTGGCCACGCCCATCGTCCTGGCCAAGCCCCCTCCCCGCCCTCCCCTCCCTAATTAGCGCCCTTAGTTCGTCCCCCGTTAGGGGGGGTTAATTAGGCCCCTGGCAGCCAAGAGCAGGGGTTTGGAGGAGCTCTGTGGGTCACCCTGGCTGCGTGGGGCAGGCCAGAGACGCCTGGTGTTGTCCCTCCACTCAGGGCAGGGATCCGGGGCACCACGGCCACGCGGGGAAGATGCTCCGTTCCCAGCCCACACCTCCACGAAAGGGAGAGGAGGAAAGCAGGGTGCCAGAGACACAGAACCCCTCAAGACTTCCCCAGCTGGATCTTCTCCGCCCCGCCCCGCCCCTTCCAGCTCCATGCCGTGTTTATAGGAGCTCAGAAAGAGGAAAAAAAGAGAAACGAGCTCCACAGTGAATTCCTGAAAGAAAAATCCATCAATGGCCAGGAGGCTCCTGTGGCTCCTTCCTGAAAATCAGGGCTGTGGGGAACAGGGCGCAGGGTGTCCCAGGACACAGAGCTGGACACTGATCCCTCCTGGATCTCCTTGGCACCCCTGTCCCAGGCAAAGATGGTCCTGAATATCCTCCTGGAGCTGTCCCAGGAAGGTCCCTGCTCCCTGGTGTGGGATGGGAGGGGTAGAGGTGGTCCTCTCACACTCATCCCACTCATTCCCCCCTGCGCTGGCTTTGCCCCTGGGGTGTTGACCCCCCTTTTTAGGGTGTCCAGCCCTGTTCCCATGGGGAACCTTGGCAGTACCCATGGGCATAACCAACCTTTGTGGGAGGCTGGGAGCACTGGTGAGGGAGGGGGCTGTTCCTGGTGACCTGGAACTTGGCTCCTGCTGTGAGCCAGGGGCTTTCTGCCTGCTGGGCTGGGGGAACACCCTCTCTGAGCTCTGTGACACCCCCAGCCCCACACCCACTCCTTGCCACAGCTCCTCCCAGACAGCATCCGCTACGGACATGTCCCCCGCTACCGTCCCCTGGCCAGGGGCCTTGTGGCTCATGCCAGACCCTTCTTCCTCCCCAGGGAGCCTCCTCCCAGGTGAGGGGGGAGCCCCCCACAGCCCAGGACTCTCCAGCTCAGCCCCTCTGGAGCCAGGCCGCCGTCTGAGTCCCACATGCCCTGAGCCAAGTGGGGACTGGCGGCCGTCTTGGCCACAGCAACCACAGATAAATCGAGTTTCAAACCTCTGACAAGAGGAAAAGGGCCAGCAAAACCTCAGCTCAGGGCATGAGGAGAGCAGACTTCAGACTGCTCAGGAAACTGGTAAGCAGGGTCTCCAGGGACAATGTTTCTGCAGGTGCTGGGGTCCATCAGTGCTGGTCAATTTTGAAACATCACCTCCTAAGGGCACAGGAGCAGGCGATTCCCAAATGTCGGAGGCCAAGCAGGCGAGGCAGAAGGCATCTTCTCTGGGAAAGAGGATGGAAAAGGAAGCTGTGTGCCCAGTGGAAGGAAGGTCAGCAGAAGAATACAGATGTCAGGAAAATTAACCCACAAACACCACAGGTTTATGTCCAAGCAAGAGACAGAGCAGTCCTGTAACTTTATTTGAATAAAGGGAGAGGCCATGGGCATTTCCCACGGGATCTCTCAAATTGCTAGAGGACACAGCTTTCTTTTTCTCCTAATTTCCCAGCTGTATTTCCCTCTCTCTTTCCCCACTGGCTGAAGTACTTGAGAGGTACAGACTTCCCGAATGGCTTAATACAAACCCCCTTTCTAATGTGTACCCCCCACCCTCATTCTTTTCATTGTGTCTCTGTTCTTTTGCTCTAAATCCAGGGATCAGCAGAGTCTTGAGTGAGTAACAGTCTGTGTCAATTAGTGGAATTCCTATGGAATTTATGGTTCCTCCCTTTGCTTCTTTCACCTATCAGTATCTGGCTTTATCTACCATCATGCCCACAGATAGTTTGTAAAGACACCTCCTTCTCATTCCTTCCACAGAGATGTTTCTTGCCACTGTAGGGAGAACTTTGGTGCAGCGAAAGCTCAGCTGGAGAGGAAGGTGGCCAGAAATGTGGGGCACAATAAAAAGAGTGTTTTTAAATATATTATTGGAAAAAACATTGTAGAAATAACATTGTCCCCCTTCCAGGATGTGGATGGTCACCTCACAAACAGGGACAGGGACACAGCACAGGTGTTTAATGCATTCTTTGCCTCTGTCTTCAACACTCCTCCCTCCCTTCCCAGTGGAAAACATGCATTGTACCAAGGGACACTGCAAAGTCCTTGAAGAGGGCAAGCCCTGCTCAGCAGAAACCAAACCACCCCTGTTTGATCCACAGCATTCCCATCGTGAATCTGAACCCAGCGTGTGTCAGCAATTGGGAAAAAAGGAGCCCTATGCCCGTCAAAACCAGAGCAGTGGGAGCACCATGAGCGCTCCTTGGGAAATCCTGACTTATTTAGAACAGAGGCAACGCAGAAGTCGGTGAGCTGTTACAGAAAACTCTTCCTGCCCTCGACAGCCAGTTCAGGAGAGCTCCCCAGAGACACAGGAACTTCAACTCCCTTTGGCTCTGGAAGATCTTCTAAGGCACAGAGAGTGTTTCCAGTTGGTACCGCTGCAGTGTCCTGGGAGCCATGGGCTTGACACTGGTGGCAGCAGCACTCTTCATGATGTGCCACTTGCTGCAGGGAATGATTCACTGCAGCAGGCTGAGCTCCTGGTCTTACTGCCAGGCTTTTTCTGGCCATGTGCATCTTCAGAGATGAGCTGGTTCTGCTGATCCCTGAGGTGGGCACAGGGCTGTGACGGCACAAAGGGGCTGAGCGCTGGCGAGAGGCAGGGCTGGGATGTCACACGGCTGTCCTGGCCCACAGCACTGTGACATCACCACGCAGTCGCTGTGTAACACAGGCCAGCACCTACAGCTGCCAGTGCAGTCGCGATGGGACGTGCCGGAGCCATGTGTGACGGTGGCGTCCTGGTGATTGTGCTTTTCCTGCTGCTGGCCACTGTGGCTGTCTGGTGGGCAGTTGGCCACTGGCAACCACGGAGGCGGCAGGCATGGAGAACAAAGAGGCGCAAGCGCCCCGGGGTGCAGCCCAGAGGCTCACGGAGGAAGCGAGGAGCCCCTGTGGCTCCCAGGTCCTCCAGGCCTCGGGCGACCCCTCGCAAGCGGCCACGTGCTCCTGCGAGCCCCCTGCACAGCCCCTGCAGCTGCGGCCCCTGCGTGGCAGTGGCCCAGGAGCTGCAGGAACTGATGCTGCTGCTCTGGGCTCACAATGGGACATGGGTGCCGCTCTACTCTGGGATGTGGCAGGCGTTGTGGAAAGAACTGGAGGAGCTGCTGAAGCGAGGCCACCTGCCCTGCTGTGGCTCGTCCAGCTCCTCCAGGAGCCTCCATCCCTTCAAGAGGCTGCTCCCAGCAAGATTCTCCATCCCTGGGAGAGCCTCAACCCTTGCAAGGATGGCACACCGTGAGAGACCCACCGTACAGGCAAGAAGCTCAGGCTGTCAGAGATCCTCCATCCTGCCACGAGCCTCGGCTATCTCTGACAGCCTCTATCCCCCGCAGACGCTCAGTGAGACCTGTCAGCCTGCAGAAGGTGCAGAGCCTGTGGACGGGTCTCCCAGCTCCCTTGGACTCACGGACTTCAACAACACGGGCGCAACCCTGACAACTGACGTGGCCAGGGAAAGCCCAGAAGTCCAAGTGGGAGCCCAGCCCGATCCAGGGGAGCCTTCTCAGGAGCAGGTGGCGGAGCAGCGAGCTGGAGCCAGCAGTTGCCGGCCCACAGCTCCCAGGACGCTGTGCCGGCTGTGCCAGCTGGCAACAGCCCGTGCCTGGTGGCGGAGACGACCCTCAAGAGACCCAGGAGGCTCGTCCATCTCCAGGAAGCTGCTCCGAGATGGCCACCGACTACCAGGAAGGCCTTTCTGGTAGCAGGTGAGATCTTCTGAGGAGCTGTCTGAGGCTCCCTCGGGGCTCTTGAGGGGCATCCCCAGGCCAGGCCAGGGCCCGGGCCCGTGAGAGCAGCCGTGTCCCTGGCTGTTTCCATTGCTTCTGAGGCCACGGCTTCAAAAAACTCCTCTCTGGTTTGCAGCTGCTCCTGACACCCCCCTGTGCGAGTCCTCGGGCTGTAGCCCCGGCAGTCCTCAACAGCAGAGTCCAGCCCACGACGCCGGGGACAGCGACGGTGCCGCCCTGCCCCGCTGCCCTCCGGCTCCTGCAGCCGCCTCTGCGCGCTCCCCTGCCCCAGCTCTGCCGCTCGCCAGCCCGACGGCTGCAAGGCGGTGGCCGCTGCCCGGCGCGCAGCAGGAAGCAGGTCAGAGCAACGTGGCCCGCGGTGGCTCGGCCCGCTTCACTCGCGGGCACTCGGCCGGGGGGGCCCTGGGCGCAAGGCTGATGGCTCGGTCTCGGTCGCAGGGCAAAAGAAGAAGCTGCAGGAGCTGTACCAGCTGGGCCCGCAGCTGGGCAGCGGTGGCTTCGGCACCGTTTTCTCGGGCATCCGCCTCTCGGACGGGAGCCCGGTAAGTGGCCGGGACGGCGGGGCGCGGGAGGAGGGCCAGGGGCGGGGCGGGGCAGGGCTTGAGCTCAGCCCCGTGTCTCGTGGGCTTGCAGGTGGCCATCAAACGCGTGGCCCGGGAGAGCGTCCTGCAGTGGTACGAGCTGGTGAGTGAGCGGGGCCACCGCGACAGAGCGGGGCGCGGCGGGCAGGGATAAGGCCGGGCCCCGAGGGCGGGAGGCGGCGCAGGGCGGGGGGAGCGGGCGTGGGCTCAGCGTGCGAGCCGGAGCATGGCGGGCCCGGGGATGCCGAACACCGGTGGTGGGGCCGGGCAGGGGGGCACCCCCTAAGCATCCCCTGGGCGGGAGGAAGCCCAAGCACCAGGGAGGCTGCCCAAGGGGGCACTGGGGTATCCCAGGCACGGGGCAGCGGAGCCACAGGGCAGCATCAGGCCTGCTGGAGGCACTGTCTCCTCCTCACAGCCCGACGGCACCCGTGTTCCTATGGAGATCGTGCTCATGGAGAAGGTGGGCTCTGGCTGCCACAACATCATCCAGCTCCTCGACTGGTTTGAGCTGCCTGACAGCTTCCTGCTGGTGATGGAGCGTCCGGAGTCATCGCAGGATCTCCTGGCCTTCCTGCTGGAGCAGGGGTTCCTGTGCGAGGAGATGGCGCGCTGGCTTTTCTGCCAGGTGCTGGAGGCCGTGCGGCACTGCACCGCCTGCGGCGTCCTGCACCGGGACATCAAGCCGGAGAACCTCCTCGTGGACCCGGAGAGTGGCGACCTGAAGCTCATCGACTTCGGTTGCGGCACCTTCCTCCAGGAGCAGGCCTTCACGCGATTTGCCGGTGAGCCCACAGGCCGGGCCCTGCTCCCAGTGTCAGGCACTGCACGGCCCCGCTCCCTCCTGGGCTGCGGGGTGCGGCATTCAGCCGGCTGCCGGCTGCCCTTTGGCACGGGCCAGATGCTGTGCCCCAGGAGCCGGCTGCCGGCCCTGCCCACAGAGCGGGGCTGCAAAAGCCAGGCGCCGGCCGCTCGGCTTGGCAGGCCCGCAAGGGCTTGGGCTGCTCCGCTGGCCTTGTTTGCCTTGCAGAATGGTTTCCTGGCTTTGGCCAATTGGCTGGGGGACGCCGGGTGGCCCCGGGGGGAAGTTGTGGCCACCGGTGCAGCCCCTGCTTCCGCCAGGAGGCTGGCACCAGGCTCTGGAAGCCAGCAGCCTGCGCCTGGACAGCGCTGCCTGTGTCCTCTAGGAACACACACGTACAGCCCACCCGAGTGGATCTGCCTTGGCTGCTACCACGGCCATTCAGCAACCATCTGGTCCCTGGGCGTGCTGCTGTACGTCATGGTCTGCGGGAACATGCCCTTCCAGGAGGACCGTGACATCGTGTCGGGGCAGCTCTTCTTCTGGCAGCAGGTCTCTCCAGGTTGGTGTCCGGCCTCAAGAAGGCAGGCTTTGGCAGATGGCACCGCGCAGCCCAGCGTGGCCCTCACGCAGCTCCGCGGGAGGTCGATCTGCCCTCAAGGGCTGGCCGCAGGCGGCGGCCCGTGACAACAGGGTCGGTGTGGCCTGCTTGGCTGAAGGAGGTGGCCTGTGTCCTGCCGTGCCGCTGTCCCGCAAAGGGCAGAGTCAGCCGGGAGGCCGGCACAGCTCTGAGCACACGCAGCACGGCCCGGGCCCTGTGGGCGCTGGGAGCAGCTGGGCAGGAGCCTTCTGCAAGTGACCGGCGCTTTCTGGCTTCTCTCCCCAGAGTGCCAACATCTGATCCGCTGGTGTTTGTCCAAGCACCCCGCGGACAGGCCAGCGCTGGAGGAGATCTTGCGCCACCCTTGGGTATGGGGCAGGCGTCTTTGATGCCTTGCCGGAGCCTCTGCAGCACCCGATTACCGAGTTCCACGCAGGCCTGAGGACCCAAGAAATAAAACAACCACAAACCCATGCCGTTGTGTCAAGTCTGGTCCCGTTTAGCAACTTCAGCTAAAGAACCCTCTTGGGAAAAGTGGTAATCAGTGTTCCCTTCAGCCTTTGTCAAGCTTTTGATGCCTTTCCTCCAGGCATCGTGACAGTTTTGTGTCTTCAAGCAGAGGCTGTAGTACAGGCAGGAGAGGCTGTAACAAGCCAAGAAATGCAACAGTGAAACAACAGCCGCCCTTTCCAACTGACGCGGCCACTTGGGTTCACCAGAAGTGATACGTGGGCTCATGTGTGCATTCCAAGGGCCAGTGGGTGGCAGGGACAGAGATGTTGCTCCTCTCCAATGCTGGGAGAAGAATCAGAAATGGCAAAACGTCATTTCAGGTTGAGCCCTGACAAAACTCTTCCTCTTTCTTCCCCTGAAATGGGAGGCAGGGCTGGGCCTTTGACCAGCTGGGTCTGCAGCTTCGTAAGCCATGGGCATGGAGCCCACGGGAAATGTTGAGATGCTGGAGTTGCTCCCATGGTGCTGGGCTCATTGTAGCCCCCAAAATATCTTTCTCTACCCTCAAAACAACTGATGGAAATGGAAAGTGCAGTAACCAGTTTAGCCACAGGAAAGCACCCAGGTGCCTTCGCTGGCCCTGTGGGCAGGTGCCAGCTGCAAACCTGTGCCACCTTCTGTCTACTGCCCTGACCTACCAATACAGGCTTTGGGAAAAAAACATACTTTTTCATAAATGAGGAAGGGGCAGTCAATAGCTAACTCATGTAAGCACAAGTTAACAATTGGGAGACAGCAAATGTTAGTTCAGACAGCGGATGTTAATTACAAAACCTAAGAAACCGAATTCGCCCTAATCTTGTCAAGATAGAGGGCTCAAGGATTATCTCAGAGACCGCTGAATCATTCCTCAAAGGACTACGCATGCCCAGGGAGAAAGGTGAAAAGTGCACTGTGAGGAAGACTACTGGTCTTCATCAGAAAGACCCCCGAGGAAGAGGAGAGGCCTTCCTCAGCGCGACCACCAGGACAGGCAGCGCATGCGTGACTCGTATGCTAATTCTATTAATGACTTCCAAGAAATAATTTGTATAACCATGCCTGTCCCAAGGAATGTGATGCATATTCATAATTTAACCCATAATACTGTGTTGTAGGGAGCCCCGGTGTGTGCGTGTGCAGGAGCGATCCCCACACACCCGGCGCGCCGAGTAAAGCAAATACCCACTTCTCTGACTCTGTCTCTGAAGTGTCTCCTGGCCCGGTTTTAGCACGATTCATAAATGTGCCTGCTCTTTCAATTTTCTTCCCTTTTATTTGGGCTGCTGACCCTCTTGTGCCTTGAATGGCTCTCCAAGCCTCTACCTGAAGGCCTGACCTGAGCCGTGATCCTTCCAGCCAGGACCCCACCGTGAGGGGATGGCGAGAGTCCTGTGTGTCAGCCCTGGTCTGGAGGCTGAGCTGGGGGTGATAATTATCCCTTTTCTGATGACCTGTGAGTGATGACTTCCAGTTCTCCAAGAGCCATGGCACATTTCCTCCAGGAGCAGGAGGCCCCCATGTCCTCCACAGCCCTGGGACACCTCAGGCCCTGCCCTGCTCTGCCCAGGCCCAGAGCCATTGAGAGCTGGTGGTCTCCGGTCACCCCATGCCGGGGTTTGTCCTCAGGCCAGAAGAGATGGCATTGCTCTGGGGGCTGCCAGGGTCCCACCTCACCTGGGAAGCTTGTGGATGTTTGACACCTGTGGGTTTTTTCCCAGGTTATCCCCATTTCTTCGGGGGATGACCACTTGCCCCTCACAGATTGCCCTAAAATGGCGACTCCTCCCTCACCCTGTGCTCATTATGAGGGGACACTGGGGCTTGGTTACGGGTGGAAACGCTCCCAAATGGCCTTGAACTCCTGTGGCAACCATGCCAGCAAGGAGGTGGCACTACTCCTTTCAGGGAATTGTGGAGAGCCAGAAGGTCCCCCTTGGAGGCTTCCTTTTCTCCAGGCTGAGCCCCCTCAGCTCCCTCAGCCGCTCCTCATCAGACTTGTGCTCCAGAGCCTTCACCAAGGGATCGTTTCCAGCTGCGGAGGCACAACCCCCTGAAAAATTCGCCAGCAGAAAAGGGTCCTTGTCTGACAGAACCCGGGGGGATCATGTATGAAAACGAGAGAGCTTTTCGCTGTGGCTGCCTCGGTAAAAGGGAAGGAGCCATTTCAGGCACAACTCAACAAGCCTGGGAGCTGCCGATCTGCCCGCCCAAGCGGCTCCGCAGCGGCCGGGGCAGCTCAGGAATGGCTCCCCTGGGCTTCCCCGGTCCCGCCCCGCCCGGGCCGTGAGTGCCCGGCCCCGCCCCGCAGCCGTGCCCAGGAAGCGGGAGCAGGAAGCTGTGGGGCCGCGGGGATGGTGGGCAGCGGCCCGGCGGTGAGCGGGGAGCCCGCGGGCAGTGCCGGGGCTGGAGCGGGGCTGGGAGCCGGCGCTGCCCGGGCCGGGGGTGCGGAGCGCGGCCGCGGGCCCCTGGCAGGCGGCGAGGGCCGGGCCGCGGTGCCGCCAGGGTCTGGCAGGCGCTGCCGGGCAAGAGCCGTCCGTGTCCTGCCCTGCGTGTGCCTCGTCTGTTCCCTCGCACGGGCTTTGAGGCTGCACGGGCGGCACTGCGGCTCCCAAGTGCGTTTAAAACCCTCCGCAAGGCCGTAGGTTGTGGTTCTGGTGTGGCAGCGCTGTTGTGGGTGAGGCTGCTGTGTCGGGAACCAGCTCTGCAGGCTGCTGAAGGCCTCTGTAATTTGTCCTGATGCACGTTGACCACATCCCTGCTGTCGTCCGCAAATAAAAGGATTAGTCTCTTGCCAGGTGGTTTTACCTGTGCTTTGAATTAACCTCTTCGTTTGTATTAACAGAACCTGACACGCACAGTGAGTGCTTCTGGTAAAGAGGGAGGTGTGTGTGGTGTGCAGCCGATAAGTAACAGTGGTTAATAATTGTTTTGTTAACTGACAGTGTAAAAGCCATTGCCACGGGCCTCATCGACGCCATATGCACAACAGGCAGAGCGCCCATGGAGAGCAAGGTCTCCCAGGCCCATATCCCTTCGCTGAAGACCCCAGCAGCTGTGATATTGTCACGGCTACACGTGTTACACAAGTACATGTTCTGAGGGTGCAAAGTGTTGCAAGAGATGGGAGTGTCCTCAGATGTGAGCCAGGCTGGATATTTTTACAAAGGAAACATTGTCCGTTTCATTTTCTCCCTGTAGTTGTGCTAAACAGCTATTATAGCATTGGCTTTTGCGGGTAGTGAAATGTAAGAAATATTATGTATTAGAATATGTTAGGAAATATTATGTGTCAACATGTTAAGAATAACTTTGTTATGCAGATAATAACTAGTTAATGTTATAACTGGGGTCAAAGTTACAAGATACTCATATAGCTTGATTTATAAGATATCTATATCATCTGAATCATAACTTTTTATACCTATATAATTTGAATGATAACTTTTTTATACAATGTAATAGCGAGTGTATGGTTAATTCATCGCTTAATGCTCAAATAAACGGAAACTCGCCAAGTGAATAATTGCAAAAACAGACAAGTATAGCTGGATAAAGGAAGCAGCAGGATGTACTAATGAGAAGTTGGCAACAGTGAAACCAATTAGCCACAAAGTACAGAATTTAAACCGGTTGGATCCAGAAAGACCCAGGAACACCATAACTGAGCATGCTCTAAAGGCAAAGTTGAAAAGTTCAAGATATGAGGAGGACGGGAGCCTTCATCGGAGAGGACCCCTGAGGACCCTCATGATCATCTACGCATGCTCTGAAAGGCGGGTCGGGGGAGGAACTATGTTAATCCCTTCTAAAAAAATGTAAATTAGTTCTCGGAGAAAAGCCATGCATCTGCATTGTAGTTTATTAATATGCAGGATGTTAAAGCATACAGGCGGGAAGTTTGTGTAAGTGGCTGTGCCTCTGGCTATGAGCATACACCCAGCGCTGCGGGCTCTTGCTTTAAGTGACCTTTGTCCCCTTTTGTCCCTTATTAAGTTTATAGAACTCCAAAAAGAGGAGTGGGCTTCGTTTCTCACACAGTGGAAGAAGAAAAATCACTTACAGTTGCTACTGTAAATAAAAGCATTTCAAGCAGGTTCCTTTAGGTAGAAAATTCTACTCCTCAAGGCACAGCCCCACTCTTTTTACATTGAATTTACATTTACATTGAATGCAATGTGGAATCTGCTCAAGTAGGAACTGCTGGGTGATGCTTACTGAGATGTGTTTTTTCTTTAGGATGCGACTGTCTCCAGACTGGAGAATATTGAAGAAACGATAAGTAAATGGATTTTTTTTTTCTCATTTAAGGTATGGAATGGCAGAACTGGTAGAAGCAGGATACGATGTTCGCCAACCAGACAAAGAAAACGTGACTCTTCTTCAGTGGGCAGCAACAAACAGCAGACAGGAGGAGCTGGTGAAGTAAGCCGGGAGTCCCTGTGACAGTAACGCAGCGTATTCTGCCACTGTTACCTATAATCGCTTTGTTGCTTTTGTACTGGAAAAGGAACACGGTGCCTGAGAAGAAAAGGGTAGAATTCAAATTTTGATGCACTTAGCTTTGTGTCGATGTCACTGGAATGTAAAGACAGCACGGTTTCTTTAGATGTGAAATCATGTATTGCATGAAACCATTAGATTTTTCATGGGTTTGTTTCTGTAACAAAGATGAAAGCTGATTTTAGAAGTACCTTGCTAAAGACTATATTTTTTCTTCAACATTTTCTTGAAACAGTGTCATTTACTGCAAAAGCACTTCTGTCCATTTGCTTCTCTAGTGAATTTTTTACTAGGAGTCATTTACTTCTTTAGCTGTGTTATCATTCGTATCATGTTTTGCTATTTTGTCTGTTCCTGACCTTCCTGTGTTGTTATTACACAGATATTACATTTCCAAAGGTGCGTAGTGGATCAGCTTGGTGGAGATTTGAATTCTGCGCCCCTGCACTGGGCCATTAGGTAATGCTGCTTGCAACCACTAGTTGCAAATCTCTCGGTATTGACAGCTGTGGTAGCGTTTTCTGAGATACGCAGAACAAAGCACTGCTTGGCTGGAGAAAACATATGCTGAAATAATTCTTCTGGGAAAACTTGTCCGAGTGCAAATTCTCCCATTGGAAGATCAGTGTTTTCTTCTGGATGATCAGTCTTTTGCCAGAGTCAGAGACTTGGATGACTGCTCAGAGGAGAAACTACTGTAGAATAACCTCTGTATTCTAAATGAACACTTTGCCCTAGGCTCATTCATTAAGGTATATATTTAATATAATTTGCTGAAAAAGCCATGAGAATCTGAGGGAAAACTGGTTTTTGTGTGGTCTCTATGAGAACTATAAGGGCAATGCTTTCAATAAAATATCAGGTTTTTAAATCATCTCTATAGTTTCACTTCACACCTCGTTATAGACAAGGACACCTTCCCAGGGGACAGCAGCATCCAAAGGAGCTGTGCAGGGATGTGCAGATGCCAAAAGGGACTCTAGGGCAGTTGGACACGCTCCAGCGGGCTCAGCCCCCCGTGCTGGGGCAGGGAAAGAGCATGAGGGGACCTCCGCTGCAGAGGAAGGAGTGGCAGGGACAGGGGATGAAGTGATGGCAGCAGGAAGGAGGGGACAGAGGGATATTGGTGGGGAAAAGGGAGACACAAGAGCTCTTGGGAACCTGAAACCATTAACGCTGTCCTGAGAAAGCCCAGCACACTCCCCCCTGCATAGCCCAGCCCCTTACGCAGGGGAAGCCATGGCTAAAATCCAGGAAAAACAGTGCTGTGGATCCAAGGAATCAGAAGCAGGATCTGTGTGGAGGGTGTCCCTCACGGGAGGCACATGAATCGAACTGAGCGAGGCTGGGGCAGGAGGGTCACGCCGAGCAGAGAAGGGGGACCCTCTGTCCATGCCAAGGCCCAGGGCAGCCCTGTCCCGGGAAGCGCGCAGGGAGCGGATCCTTGAGCTGCTGCACGTTCGCGCTGCCCTCGCTCAGCCGGGAGCCCCCTCATTGCCCAGGGGGAGCTGGTGGCAGTGGGGAGTGGGAGAGGGAAGGAAGCGGACAACAAGGATCCGTCCTACACCTCCATGGACTCCGACGCCGCGTTCATGGGCTGCGCCAAATGGCTGCCCTGTTGGGAACAGAACCAGAGACCTCCATCAACATCCTGATTTACTGCTCCAGAAAAAGAAAAAAGAGAAAAGGAAAAAAGAGCAATAAAAACAAAGGAGGAAAAAAATTAGAAAGAGAAGAGAAATAAAAAGACTGAGAATAAGACCTGGAAGGAGGAGAAGGAGGAGAAGAAAACCAGGAAGGTGCAGACAAACAAGAAGAAGGAGGAAGAAGAACAAGAAGGGGAGAAATGAGCCAGAGGACCAAAGCCCAGGTCAGAGCAGTGATCCCCACCACAAGTGCTCAGCACCCTCTGCCTGATGCCCAGTCAATCCCACCAGGGTTCAGCCTCTCCTGACCAGCTTCCCCAGTTGTTAGCAGGACATCCTGTGGTCTGGAATATCCCTCTGGCCAGTCTGGGTCGGCTGTCCTGGACATGATCCCTCCAGGCTCTTTGGCACCTCCTCGACAGCAGAGTATGGGACATGGAGTGGCCTCTAGGACCCTGCAGAGTCCTTGAGGAGGGCAAGCCCTGCTTAGCAACAACCAAACTATCCACCCGTGATCCAGAGCATTCCCATCCTGCATCCAAACGCAGCGCTGTGCCAGTTCCTGGGAAGAAAGGAATCCCACTCAAATCCAGAACAGTGGGAACACTCAGTTCTCTGGGAAAATCCAAATTTATTTAACACACATGCTCCTAAGGAGATCTGACCGCCATGGGTAAACACTTTCCTGGAAGTCAGAAGCCATGTCAGGGGAGCTTCCTGAAGATGGAGGAACCTCCTTGGTTTCATGTGGATCATGTCCGCTGCAAAGCACGGAGTGTTCCCTCCTTGGAACAGCCAGAGTGCCATGGGAGCTCTGGGCTGACAATTAGTAGCTCCAAGACTCTTGCTACTGGGACACTTGTCTCTGGAAAAATCATCTTGCACTGGGCTGACCTCTGCATTTACTTCCAGGCCTTTCCTGGCCATCTGCATCCTCAGCCACAAGCAGGTTCTGCAGATCGACGTGGCTCTGGGGGAGCAGGGACTCCTGTCTGGGGGCAAAGAAAACAAAGACAACTTGTAAGAAGAGAACCTGGAGCTTCTAGTTAGAAGAGAAAGGACTATTCCATAGAGGCAGGGCCGATGGAGGAAACTTTCTAAACTGGAACAAGCAGCAGAAGCACAGTAGTTTTGCAGAAGAAATTCCCCTCCCAGCACTTGGCTTAGGGAAAAAGCCTGATGTTTCTATGAGAGACTTGTTCATGTCTAGTTTTGGGTAGCAGACATCTGAACATTTAGACTATTGGCTTTCCAGGCTCACGCTATTCGAACCTGAAACTATTCTAAAAGCTAGAGATGCTTGGAAGAAATGTTTCTGCTCACACCACGACTGGGGACCGTGCATCATTCATACCTTGCACCTGTCCAAAGGCCTTCCTCCGTCTGCGCTCCGGCAGCTCTCACCGAGGCTCGGGCAGTGTGCTAGTTTGAAAACAAACTAGTGGGAGACACCAAGTCAGAATAACAATTTAATGGGGAAAGAAAAGGAAAAAAAGTAAAGGCAGAAAACACTGGGTTAAACTGACAGAGTCAGGATACAACCTGACACCCTGTTAATCAGGATGGTGGTAGCAGTGCGGTAGAATGGTGGCTGCAGTCCTTTGAAAGTGGTGATCCTGTAGAAAGGGTCTGCTCTTCCTCAGAAGGTCCAGTGGTGGCTATGTAGCTCCTGTCCTCTGGAAATCCAGTGGAAAGGTTGTCTCTGCTGTTCAGAATCTCAGATTATATCTAGGATGGAATGCTTTGGTTCCTCCCTCTGGGTGGAGCATCTCACAATGGGATGATGAGTCATGAGGCCAGGTGTTGATGTGCCATTAACAGAAAGATAGTCCGGGGGGAGGAGGCAAGGAAACACTGCCCCACATGGTTTCAACAGCTCATGAGGATGGTAATAGAATACACGGCAACCCAGGCCATAATCCACCCCTTATTCTATTACCATCTATATCATCCCAAATCAATACCTTCCTTAAACTCTACACACACACACACATACATATATACAATGAAACCCTACATACAGTTCTCACTTAAGATTAGGTCTCCTTGTGGTACACAACAGCTTTCCCCATCTTTCTGCATTACCCACCAAGTGTAACCAGGTCCTTGAGCAAAGACAATCCCACAGATGGGTGTGCCTTTGCCTGAGGTGGGATTAATCCAGTCTTTCCTAAAATACCTCTCATGCATACCACAGGGACTCTATCTCCATCCACTGTGTGCAAGGGTTCAGACTTGGCAGGACCAGCTCGATTGATGGACCCTCGGGTACTGACCATCCAAGTGGCCTTTGCTAAGTTCACTTCCCAATTTTTGAAGGTCCCCCCCACCAAGTGCCTTCAGGGTGGTTTTAAGTAGTCCATTGCAGCATTCAACTTTCCTGGCAGCTTGTGCATGGTAAGGGATATGATATATTCATTCAATACCGTGTTCTCTGGCCCAGGTGTTTATGAGGCTGTTCTTAAAATAAGTCCCATTGTTTGACTCGAGCCTCTCAGGGGTGCCATGTCTCCATTCTCCACTGGACTTACGCACTGGCTGTTGAAAGGTGAGCGGGCCTTGCTGACCATCCCTTGGCTCTCCAGTTTACGAATCATCTCATGGACAGGAACCACAGAGTCTCTGTCGGTGCGGTATTGTCGACGGTGCACTGTTGCTCTGGTGATTGGCACCTGTTGTTCTTCAACTCTCAGCAGTCCCACGGCAGAGGGGTCATCTGAGAGGCCAGGCAAGGTACTCAGTTGTCTCCACAGCAGCTATTCCAAGAGCCCAACAATGTCCTTTTGGGTCTTTGAAATATCCATTTCTGAGATAGTCTATGCCGAGGATGCATGGGGCCTGTGGGAGTGTGTTTTGCTTTGGTTCAGTCCGGGTCTCCCCTCGAGTTTTGTACCTTTGTATCTACCCAGTTTGTATCCTCCCAATTTTCTGCCAATTACCCCATTTCCCACCTTTGTCTCCTCCCTGGCCCTTGCCAATCATGCTGGCACCCCTCCCAGGCTTCTAGAAAGTTCTGGCAGGGGCATCATGTGATTGGCTAGGGAAAAAAGATCCCTCCCTTCCTCTCCCATGGTTGGTTCCCTGATACGCCTTTCACCCTGTTCACCACACCCTTCCCTTCTCCGATTGGTTCCCTCCCATGTTACCACCCACCCATAAATCTTCCTGCAGATGCCTTCGGAGCTCGCTCAGAGCTGGGTGTTCCTGGGAGGTGGGATCTTGTCTCCGAGGGCTCAATAAACTTCCAGATTTAACCCAGATCTGAGTCTGCCTCCTCCCTCCACCGCTTGCCTCCATCGCCGCGGTCCTGTGGAAGGACCCACGAGCCAGACCTCTGGTCTCCCGGAGTCCAGAGGCTGGCCCCCGCAGCCGACTGCGTCCGGAGCTGACCGGGCTGAGTGGGATCCACTCCAAGGGGACGCAGAGGCAGCTTGGCGCCCATCGCGGGGCCCCCGCCTCCATCGGACCCCGCGGAAAGGACTGGTCAGCTCTCTGAGCCTGTCCTTGGGACGTCAAGCTACCCCAGTTGTAGCACGCTCCGTTTTAGGGAGCTGCGCTCCTGGGGGAGAGGACGGTAGCTCCACCTGCGCCAGCGGAGTCGTCCTCGGTGGAGGATTGGTCGTCCGGAGCCCGCCTGGACACTGAGGGGTAAGTATTTTCCCCCGGGGGGGGGGAATCTACTTCAAAGCCGGTAAAGGCTTTTTGGGACTTATGGTCCCTGGCTCCTGAGGAGCCACTAGGCTGCGCAGCCCCGGGGCGAGTGTGTCACTTGCCTCCGGTTGGGATTTAGTGTCCAGGGTTTATTCTTTCGGCTTCAGACGTTGTGCTGTGGATATGGGTGCTAAACTGTCCACAGCACAGAAGGGGGTATATATCCAAGTTGTGGGACTCCTAGAGGGTGGGGGGAAACGTTTTTCTAAGGGGTGTTTAACAAGGTTTGTTCGCTGGCTGTTCTTGCACTTCCCTCACTGCTCCCAACATTCGGTTTTAAGCGTTCCCTTTTGGAACGCCGTGGGAGCAAAATTGGCAGAATCACAATTGGCGAAAGAGAAGGATTTAGATAAGTTTTATTATATTTACAAATTCGGTCTGCTTTAAACAAAAAAAGGGAGAGGGAAGGACAGCCAACCCCGGGTTCCCCAGTTGCTACCCCTAAGTCTTCTCCTAAGCCCGTGTCCCCTAAACCGGGCATCCTGAAGAGAGCAAACCGCGACGCTGCGCAGGGTTGCTATCGACTCCCTGGCTCTCCTCGGGATTCTCGGTCCCCCCGCCCGGACAGTCCTGGCCAGACTGCCCGGGGCTCACCCCGTTCCCCGACTTCCCCAGTTCTAAGACCCCGAGTTCGCTTTAGCTTCACCGAAGATTTAGAAAATGGCTTCCCTACCCAAGGAGGACAAGATGGCGGGCGCCACATGGCAGAGACCCCCTCTTGCCCTCCCTCTCCTTCCCCATCCTGAAACCCTTTCCTCCCACTTTCTAACCCCTCCCATCCCAACTCCTCCCCGTACCCTGACCCCTCCTACTCCCAAGTTGGGTCCGCCCTTGCTACTCCTCCCACCCCACTTCGGTGTACGCCCCCTTGCTCCGCCCCGGGGGGTTGTCGTAGGTCCATGTCCGGTCGCTACCCACTTCCCGCTTCCAGTTCCCACGGTTGGCCCTCCGGTTCCCACGGTGAGTGGCTGGAAGGGGGGGGCCTGAGGACCGGAACCCGGAACTGGACCCCACCCCTTCAGTCGCTCCGGTTATTTATCAGAGGTCCTGGAGAGGGGGAATGACCCATGCCAGTTGGGAACCCCTCTCCCATCAAACAATTAAGGAGCTCTGCAAAGCGCAGAAGGAGTTTGGGAGGGAGAGCGAATATTTTCGCGGCCTTTTACAGGCAAATCTCTCCGGAGCGGTAATGACGCCTTTTGATCTGCGTCAACTTTTCTCATGCTTACTTTCCTCGGCAGAGTTTCTGCTCTGGAAATTGGCATGGGAAAGGGAGCTCCGCCGACTCCTTCCAGTGCTATTGCAGGGATCCGATACGGCCGTTCATGCCGATAATCAGGCATTGACAATGGACCATCTGAGCGGCGAGGGGGAATGGGCTTTGGTGCCGAAGCAGGCCCAGGGTTTGCCTTTAGAGGTGCTGCAGCGGGTCAAGGAACTAGCCGGTAAGGCATTCCTTGACCTGAGGCCGGACGTGCCTGTGGAGAGCTACTCGCGGGTCCGACAGCAGCCCACGGAATCATTCCTCAGATTTGTAGAGAGACTAACCCGAGCCGTAGAGTTGCAGGTCAGGCAGCCAGCGGCCAGAGAGGAGGTCATCGTGGAGATGGCAATGGCCAACGCGAACCCCCAATGTAAAGCAGCCATCCTCAGCCTCCCTCTGGACCCTCCGCCAACAATACAAGCCATGCTAGAAGTCTGCGCTGCGAAAGCGCCGCACGTGCAACCTGCCGGCTCGGACAAGCAAAGACCCCGAGGAATGGCTTCTGTGGGAGCAGCTACACCACGCCCTGCTGCGGACCAGAGGAGAACCACAGGCCAAGGCGTCCGACCTCCATCGAAGAACGCCCGGAGGCAGCCACAACAGCAGACCCAGAACACCTGCTTCCTCTGCAGCCAGCCTGGACACTGGACCAAAGACTGCCCGCTCAAGCGGGAATTCCATCAGTTTAAGAAGGAGCAGGGGTTGGGGGGACTCGTAAACGAGTCTCAAAAAAACTGAGTGGGGAGCGCGCGCCCGCCCCGCGTGAAGCTAGAAAAGGGACGGGACGCGAGGGGGAGGAGGGGCTGGGGAGGGGGCAGGGTGTGATAAAACAAATCTACTGGATGTGACAATTCAGCCTGACTTGACTTCTTTCTCCGACAACTCTTTCAGGTTGCAGCTGTTGACACCGCTTCTCCTGAAGGACAGCGAGTGGCACGCCGCACCGGTGAGCACCGGTGGTGAGCTGGGGGCGAGAGACCAGAGCCCAGACAGGTATGTCATCGTCGGAGATGTTAACTGCACACCACCAGAGATCGAAGTCGCTCCGGGGCTAATGACATCTAGTCCCGAAGGACCCGTTCTCTGGCTGCGCTGTGTCCGTCCACCTCTGTTTCTGCCCAGAGGGCAGATGGTCGCCCAGGCTATCCCTGCAGGAGGGCCACACCCAATAGTGTGTGCCACCCATGTAATAGGAACAGGGAAGCCGAGGGTGGACTGCAAAATCAACAGAGGGGAAGAAGTCCTTCACCTCAAGGGGCTTCTGGACACAGGGGCAGATGTGACGATCATTCCCACACGGGAATGGCCGGCACATTGGGAACTGCAGAACGTGGCAGGGCACGTACAAGGTGTTGGGGGCATACAATTGGCAAAACAATCTAGAAGCATCGTACAAATTAAGGGGCCGAGCGGACAATTGGCCAACATACGTCCGTTCGTACTTGATTACAAGGAACCCCTCTTGGGGAGAGATCTCATGCAGCAGTGGGGAGTCACTATTGACATTCCCGACCCCCCAGAGAATTTTTGCGCAGCGGTCACTGAGGAGCGCCCTACCCAGAAATTGACTTGGAAAACGGACTGCCCAGTTTGGGTAGAACAGTGGCCGCTCTACGGCGAGAAATTGGAGGCGCTCGAGAAGCTCGTGGAGGAGCAGCTTAAGAAGGGGAATATAGTGGAGACCAACAGCCCTTGGAATTCCCCTGTCTTTGTAATTAAAAAACCTAACAAAGACAAATGGCAGCTCCTCCAGGACCTTCGCCAAATTAATAATGAGATTGAGGACACGGGTTCTCTCCAACCAGGGATGCCGTCCCCGACGATGCTTCCCCAAAATTGGAATTTGGCCGTAATTGATATTAAGGATTGTTTCTTCCAAATTCCTCTACACCCTGACGATGCCCCACGTTTTGCCTTCTCGGTTCCGGTCATCAACCGAGGAGCCCCAAGAAAGAGATACCATTGGAAGGTGCTGCCACAGGGCATGAAGAACAGCCCGACCATCTGCCAATGGTATGTCTCTTCCTTGCTTGCCCCAGTACGCGCAGCCGCAAAGGAGGCCATCATCCTTCATTACATGGATGATGTCCTCGTGTGTGCCCCTGATGATGACATGCTGGTGAATGTGCTTGACCTGACAATCGGAGCATTGGTTGCTGCAGGGTTCGAGCTCCAGCAAGATAAAATTCAAAGGATGCCACCTTGGAAATACCTGGGCCTTGAAATTACCAAGCGGACCATTGTGCCACAAAAATTGGCAATCCAAACAAATATAAAGACATTGGCAGATGTCCACAAACTGTGTGGATCTTTAAACTGGGTAAGGCTGTGGCTGGGTCTGTCTAATGAAGACCTAGCCCCCCTTTTCGATCTGTTGAAAGGGGGAGAGGAGCTTAGTTCTCCCCGGACGCTTACCCCAGAGGCACAGACAGCCTTGGAGAAGGTGCAACACCTGATGTCCACCAGGCAGGCAAGCATGTACAGGCCTGACTTGCCGTTTAGATTCATCATCCTGGGCAATCTGCCGCACCTACACGGGGTCGTCTTCCAATGGGAAGACAACGGGAAGAGCAAGAAGGACCAGGACCGGGGGGACCCCCTCCTGATAATAGAGTGGGTCTTCCTCAGTCATAACAGGTCCAAGAGGATGACGCGGCCACAAGAGCTGATGGCTGAACTGATCCGGAAAGCTAGAGTCCGGATCAGGGAATTATCGGGATGTGACTTTGACTGCATCCACGTACCCATCAGGATGCAGATGGGCCAAATTACTAAAGCAATGTTGGAGAGCCTGCTTCAGGATTGTGAAGCCTTGCAATTTGCTCTGGAGGGTTACACAGGGCAAATTTCTTTACATAGGCCGGCCCACAAAATTTTTAATTCGGAAATTCAATTTGAGTTGAGTACAAAGAGTGTTCGGAGTAAGGAACCTTTAAAGGCCTTGACCGTTTTCACTGACGCGTCTGGGGCTTCTCACAAGTCTGTCATGACTTGGAAAAACCCCCAGACTCAGCGGTGGGAGGCGGATATTAAAGAGGTGGAAGGATCACCTCAAGTCGCTGAGTTAGACGCAGTCGTCAGGGCTTTTGAAAGGTTTCCCGAACCCCTAAATTTAGCTACCGACTCCGCATATGTTGCAGGAGTAGTCTCCAGAGCCGAGTATGCCATCTTGCAAGAGGTCTCCAACACAGCTTTATATGAGTTGCTCTCAAAATTGGTCAATCTAGTCTCCCACCGAGAGCAACCCTATTACCTGATGCACGTCAGGTCACACACGGACCTGCCCGGGTTCATCGCGGAGGGCAACAGGAGGGCAGATGCCCTCGCTGCGCCAGCCGTGATGGCCCCGCTCCCGGATATATTTGAGCAGGCCAAAATCAGCCATCGGCAGTTTCATCAAAACGCCCCTGCCCTGGTCTGGCAGTTCAACCTGAAGCATGACCAGGCCAGGGTGATTGTGGCCGCATGTCCAGAATGTCATCAGTTAGCTCTTCCCGCCATTGGCACCGGCGTTAATTCCCGTGGACTCAACAGTTGCGAGGTGTGGCAGATGGACGTGACGCATGTCGCTTCATTCGGCAGGATGAAGTATGTACATGTGTCAGTGGACACCTTCTCCGGAGCCGTCTTTGCTTCTGCCCACGCAGGGGAAAAGGTTAGCGATGTCAGAAGGCACTTAGTGCAGGCATTCGCTACCCTGGGCATCCCCAAGGTCATTAAAACAGACAATGGCCCTGCGTATTCCTTCAAGGAGTTCAGGGGCTTCCTGCAGCAATGGGGAATAGAACATAAAACGGGCATCCCCTGTTCCCCAACAGGCCAAGCCATCGTGGAAAGGGCTCATCAAAACATCAAAAGGATGTTACAGCGTCAAAGGTCCCCAGAAAAACTAGACTCCCTGGTTGTCAGGCTCTCAAGGGCACTGTGCCTTTGAGAACCTGAACCCACCGATTGTGCGGCACTTTGGAGAGTCTCGGCAGCTGCAAATGAAGGAGAAGCATCTGGTGTGGATCAAAGACCCGGAGACTCGGGAGATACAGGGCCCCCATAAGTTAATCACGTGGGGCAAGGGATATGCTTGCGTATCCACCCCCGAGGGCCCTAGGTGGATCCCATCGAGATGGGTGAAACCGTGTGTCTCCCGTCCCGCCGGAAAAGGAAGTCAAGCAACCCCTAAGACCGGGGTAGGCTGACCCCATGCCCTCTGGACCCCAACTTTACCCCAGATAGGTCCTTGTTTTAATAATGTTCTCTCTAAGTTTGTTTTAGTTGGAGACACCGGAGATGGATCCTGCACCATCCGCCCGAGCCATCACCAGAAGCCTGCAGCTGGTCATCATCTTGCAGCTGCTTCCCTGGCCTGTATCGCTGTGGATCGTTCCCCAGCCGGCAGCAAACGTATGGTCGGTCCTGGCACGGACCATGGGCCAGGACCACATATGTTTGTCCACAGCCGCGGCCCAAAACCCGATGGCTACATGTCTGGTAGGGATCCCTCTTGGGCAAGAGGAGCTTACATCTCTTCTTGAAAAGCTCAAAGCCACGCAGGCTCTGACGACGCCCGCAAGTAAGGCTACTGTCGCTAAGCCACCTGTCAACCTGTACTGTCCCCGGGTACCCTATCGGAGACGGCCTCCTTTCAGCTGGCACCGCAGGGGGAAACGCAACACCGATAACCCCCTGGAAAAGTGGCTGCCCCTGCTCCCGAAGACTAGTAGTGAGCCCCAAGAGCTGGATCTCTTGGGATCCTATCCGGCTCACTACTGTGTCCAATTTCAATTCGGGTTGTCCCCGGATCGGGAGGCTTTTAAAAACATAGCCCCGAACCGTCGTTACTATGGGGCAGACAAATGGTGCCTGGCCATCAGCGGGGTGACCACCGACAACCCACATAGGTCACACCCAAAAGGGTTACCCCGAGGACTATTCCTCATCTGCGGTGACAGGGCGTGGGCAGGCATCCCTTCTCGCCTGTTAGGAGGCCCTTGTACCATTGACCACTTGACGCTGTTGACGCCCAGCCAAACTCTAGTGCATGATTGGGAAAGGAAAAGAAACAGGACTTCCGAATTGGCAATTCGAAAACGTGAACTTTCAAATCTGGACCAGAATTGTGACTCGGAAGTTGTTCATTGGGCCAGACCAAAAGGGGTTGCAATCATCACATTATTGCCATGGGTGGCTGCAGCCAAAGCGTTAGGGGAATTAGGTCATTTGGAATGTTGGGTCGTCAAACAAGCGAACCTTACTTCAAGTGCCCTGAGTGAACTCCTAAAAGACGAGGAAATAACCAGACAAGCCACCTTACAAAACAGGGCCACTATCGACTTCCTACTCCTCCTCCATGACCACCGGTGTGAGGAGTTTGAAGGGCTGTGCTGCCTAAACTTGTCATCTAGAGCGGAGAACATCTACAAGACTCTCAACAAGATGCAGGCCATGGTGTCGCAGATCCAACGCGAGACGGGTGACTGGCTTGGCAGCATCCTCAACGGATGGGGACTATCAGGATGGGCAGTGTCTATTCTCCAGACCGGACTGCTTTTGTTTTTTGTCCTTTTGGTTACCCTGATTATGTTCGGACTTCTCAGAAGACTGCTGTTTAAATTGATTGCGAGCTCCCCCTCCCCCGTGGACATTGGCCAGGCCAAAGCTCTCCCGGAATCAGAGCACGAGCCCATGGCCCCAGAGTCGCAGTGGTTTGGGGACTTATGTCCAGACTCTGAATATTGTCCCCAACCCGAATTTGAGTCATCATAAAAAACAAAAAAGGGGGAGATGTGGGAGTGTGTTTTGCTTTGGTTCAGTCTGGGTCTCCCCTCGAGTTTTGTACCTTTGTATCTACCCAGTTTGTATCCTCCCAATTTTCTGCCAATTACCCCATTTCCCACCTTTGTCTCCTCCCTGGCCCTTGCCAATCATGCTGGCACCCCTCCCAGGCTTCTAGAAAGTTCTGGCAGGGGCATCGTGTGATTGGCTAGGGGAAAAAGATCCCTCTCTTCCTCTCCCATGGTTGGTTCCCTGATACGCCTTTCACCCTGTTCACCACACCCTTCCCTTCTCCGATTGGTTCCCTCCTATGTTACCACCCACCCATAAATCCTCCTGCAGATGCCTTCGGAGCTCGCTCAGAGCTGGGTGTTCCTGGGAGGTGGGACCTTGTCTCCGAGGGCTCAATAAACTTCCAGATTTAACCCAGATCTGAGTCTGCCTCCTCCCTCCACCGCTTGCCTCCATTGCCGCGGTCCTGTGGAAGGACCCACGAGCCAGACCTCTGGTCTCCCGGAGTCCGGAGGCTGGCCCTCGCAGCCGACTGCGTCCGGAGCTGACCGGGCTGAGTGGGATCCACTCCAAGGGGACGCAGAGGCAGCTTGGCGCCCATCGCGGGGCCCCCGCCTCCGTCGGACCCCACGGAACGGACTGATCGGCTCTCTGAGCCTGTCCTTGGGACGTCAAGCTATGGGCTTGTTTCTGCCACTCGTTCTCAGTTAAACTCACTTCAGCTTCCAGTACAGTCAGCTGCTGTTGGGGTCCCTCCCCTGCCATGTAGCCCTGGGAGAGGGGCCCTGAGGGGACAGACAGGGGGTTTCCCTGCCCCTGCTCAGCCTCGTTCCCGTTGGTTGGTTTGTGTTTCCCTGCGCGGGCAAAGGACCCTTGGTCCCGTGACTGTTAACAGTTCCTGGGCAGAGCTCCGGCCATGCGGCTGGAGAAATAAACATCTCTGAAACAGCTATCAAGAATCTGTCTGTCCATATATACTTCGTTGCCACGGGACTCCTGGTTTGATATATGCGTGTTGCAGTATCCCCACTGCAACATAATGGTGGAGATTTGTGAGCAGAACGATCCCCGATCCCTAAGCGACTGATTTGTGTGAGTAAACCCTGGAAACTTTGGATTCCTCTTCTTGGTTTTGCTTTGCTATTCCATATCTAAACTATGGAGGAACCGTGGGAAGACTCTTGGCTCTCAGAGCCGCATATGGACATTTATCTTAAACTTAAAATGATTCTTGAACAACGATTTGTAAATTTTAGCTTGATTCAAGCTCAAAAAGAACTGAAACACTTCCTGGCATGGTTGTTTAAGAACTTTTTCTATGTTTCTTGGGATTTAATTCTTACCAAGGGCTTTTGGAAAACCGTTTGGACACAGTTAATATTGGAGTCAAAATATATGCCGATGGAAGAATATTTTCGTGAATATTATTTAGTTACCGAGACTGTTGAGCAATGTCAGCTGTGTCCTGGCGAAGGGAAGCCTGGCGCAGGGTCCGTGCGGCCCAGGCCACGTGCACCGAGCGCTCTGCGAGCAGCAGCGAGGCAGTTCCCGCGTGCGGGCGGAGCCACGCGAGCTGCAGTGTTGGTGGTGGAGCGAGGAGCGGCGGGAGCGGCGGGACCCGGCGGTGCCCGCCCGGCCCCGCGCAGCGCGTGGTGGAGCGAGCCCCGTGAACGCCCGACCGAGAGGGGCGGCGCGCGGGCGGCGGCTGGTGGCGATGGCGGTGGAACAGAGCCGCGCCCAGCCGAGACGCGGGCTGGAGCGGAGCGCGGGGGGGTCGTCGCTCGGGGGCCTGGCCGAGATGTGGGTACAGCGCCTGGAAGCGGCAGCGAAGCTGCGACCAGAGGAGGCGACGCACGGAGAACTGAGCGGTGTGGCCCGGCCCGGCCCGCGCAGCCCCGAACGCGACCCCGGGAAGAGCGCACAGGCACCAGCAGCCCCGACAATTCCAACACGGGAGCGACCGAAGGAGAGAGCAAAGATGCAGCGAGACAGAAAACAGCCACTCGGAAAAAGGAAAAGATCATAGTAACTAAGATCTTAGGGATAGTAAAATGGTATAATGTTAAGCAAAATTATGGTTTTATAACAAGGTGTGACAACCAGCAAGACATATTCGTGCATAGAACTGCTATTAAAAAGAATAACCCTGAAAAATGCATCCCAAGCTTGGGAGATGGAGAGGTGGTGGAATTTAAAATTGTACTAGGGAGAAAAGGGTTACAAGCATCGCAGGTCACTGGGCCTGATGGTGTTCCTGTAAAAGGCAGTATATATGCAAAAAATCGTAGTCATGTTAGACAATATCTCCATTGTAAGCCCCCCCTACAGTCTCCCTTTCCTAATCCCACCTTTCCCTTTTACCCTATGTCCTATTACCCCCAGTGTATTCCCAATCCGTTTTTTCATCCATGGTTTCCCTCACAAAACCATGCTTTTGCCAATTGTTTCCCCAAAAATCCCTTTCCAATGCCGAGTGGGGGATGAAAAGGGGGAGGGAAGAAGTTAAACCCTCTCCTGCCTCAGTTTCCCCACAAAGCATGCTCAGAGAGTTCTGTCTCCCTTCTGTCAGCCCTAAGATGTTCCACAGAATCTGTTTGGACATTTAAAGGCTCAGGACGGTGGCTTGTTTTGTTTTGAAACTGTTCTTGTTATGTTTATCCAGTTGTTTTCATTCTCCTTTTATTAAAATAAAACGGGTGAGATGTTGGGGTCTCCTCTCCCCTGCCATGGAACCCTGGGAGAGGGGCCCTGAGGGGACAGACACGGGGTATCCCTGCCCCTGCTCAGCCTCGTTCCCATTGGTTGGTTTGTGTTTCCCTGCGCGGGCAGAAGGACCCTTGGTCCCGTGACTGTAACAGTTCCTGGGCAGAGCTCCGGCCATGCGGCTGGAGAAATAAACATCTCTCTGAAACAGCTATCAAGAATCTGTCTGTCCATATATACTTCGTTGCCACGGGACTCCTGGTTTGATATATGCGTGTTGCAGTATCCCCACTGCAACAAGCTGCTGGGATCCTCCTGTCACCCCAGCAACAGAAATGGGTTCCGCTCCCACATACCTTGATGGCATCAGAGTACATTGAGCACCGGTGTCAACCAAAGCCGTGTATTTTTGTGGGTCAGACGTGCCAGGCCATCGGATCCACACAGTCCAAAAGACCTGATTGTCCCTTTCCTCTACCTGGCTAGAGGAAGGGCCCCTCTATTCCTGGTCATGGTACACGTTGCTTCCATCCGGCGAATATGCTCCTGAGGTCCCTTCAAGAGAATCAGTCATATTATCATTCCTATACTGTCTGGAGTTTGGTGCGCGAGACACCGGAGCAGCGTTGACTCCAGATGAGTTTCTTGTAGTAGTTGTCCCTCTTTTTAGTTCATGTACCCGGGCTGCTAAGGAGGAGGTGGGTTTTCCATCCCCCTTACTCATGTCTTCTCCATGTTCCTGAAGGAAAAACCAGAGATTACCTCGTGGGGTGTATCCTCTCTCCCTGGTTGGGGGACGCCTGCTCCTAATGGCAGAGACTCTTGTTGGTTCTGGTGAGATGTGGTAAATCTCTTCCTTAAGCTCCTTTTACAGTTTCTGATGGCCCTCTTCAATCAAGCTCCGGACTTGCTCAGCCAGCCTTGTTTCCACAAACGAGGCATGGGTGCGAAACAGGGCTGTGACAGTGTCCTCGTAAATCCTCAGTTTGTGGACCAAGACGCCCACCCTGTCCTCACCTTTTCTCCATTGCAGCGTTGCCAGGTAACGGGAGTACATCTCTGGTCCAAGGCATGCGAACCTCAACCATATCTGTGATGTGCACTGGACACCATCTGGGCTCTTAGGAAATCTCTTGTCTTCTGAGAAAATTATTTCCAGCACAGCCAATTCCCTCAGGCATCAGATACCTTGTTCCATTGTGCTCCATTTTCCTTGGTGCACCTGGAGGTCTTCTTTACAAAGGTACCTGTCCCTTACACTTGTCAGCAGTCACCGCCAGAGGCTGAGAGTTTCTTGGGTTCTCCCGATCCCCTGGTCAATGACCACATCCCGGGACAGAGATCCCAGTTGCTGATTTACTTTTTGATTTCTTCTTCTGAACGGGGGCAACTGCAATCGGTGTAGGCTATTCTGGTTCAGTGACGGTTTGTGTGGAGATGCTGACAGCGCCTTTGGTTTTTTCTCCTCTGTGTCAGTCTCATAGACATGGATGCTGTTGTCTTGCGTTTGGTTTCTTTCTCCCCTGTGTCAGTCTGTGTAGACATGCTGT
Source organism: Corvus hawaiiensis (assembly GCF_020740725.1). Lineage (NCBI taxonomy): Eukaryota > Metazoa > Chordata > Aves > Passeriformes > Corvidae > Corvus > Corvus hawaiiensis. Next base: position 21,292,122 of record NC_063224.1, read on the forward strand.
TTCTTGCTCTGCTCTTTTTTTCCCTCTCATCCTGAGGATGCTGTGCCATAGCTCTGATTCTAAGCATGGTGTACACTGTACAGAGAAGACAAAGCAGAACTAACAGCAAGGTTATGCTTTCTTTGACATCCAGAAGGAACTCAATATTTTCAAAAACTGCTGTGTCAGGCCTGAAAGGCTGGAAAAAACCATTCTTTAATGGTTTTTAATCATACCCAGTGGCTGGGTATGATTGTTGAGGCCCCAGATGTAGCAGCCTAGAGTAGGACAAGCACACAAAGTTGAGTATATATTCCAAATTATGTTCATTGTCTCGGAAGTTATCATGCAGTAGGCATAACAGAATAATAAAGCAAATTTTATACCATACCCTGGTCTACACAGGAGCATTAAAACCGGCAGATAGTTCCCCATGTGCAGAAAAATATAGAGAGCTAGGTACAAGACCCATGTAGCATGTTGAACAACATAGTGAGTAGGTGGCTTCTACAATACAAAAGTGTAATTCTGACTTTTCTCAGCACCCGGCCCCACACTGGGCACCAAAATATGTACTAGCTTGAAAACAAACTAGTGGGAGACACCAAGTCAGAATAACAATCTAATAGGGAAATAAAAGGAAAAAAAGGCAGAAAACACTGGGTTAAACTGACAGAGTCAGGATACAACCTGACACCCTGTTAATCAGGATGGTGGTAGCAGTGCGGTAGAATGGTGGCTGCAGTGCTTTGAAAGTGGTGATCCTGTAGAAAGGGTCTGCTCTTCCTCAGAAGGTCCAGTGGTGGCTATGTATCTCCTGTCCTCTGGAAATCCAGTGGGAAGATTATCTCTGCTGTTCAGAATCTCAGATTATATCTAGGATGGAACACTTGGTTCCTCCCTCTAGGTGGAGCATCTCACAATGGGATGATGAGTCATGAGGCCAGGTGTTGATAGGCTCATTACAAAATATAGTCCATGGAGAGTTATCTCTGAGTCATGCGGAAGGGCAATGATGGGCCATTAACAGAAAGATCAACCGGGGGCAGGACGGAAGGAAACACTGCCCCACCTGGTTCCAACAGCTCATGAGGATGGTAACAGTATACACTACAACCCAGGACAGACAGGGATGGAGGCTCTTGCCAGAAGTATCCCAAGTGTGGAGATCTTCCTCATCCTGCTCCTCCACTGCTGACGTCAGGGAATTCCCTGGAGCTGCCAACATCTGCCTTTGCTGCTCGAGGATCTTCTCTAGCACCATGCCAAAGGCCTTCTCCTATGGCAGCGCCGCAGCATCCTGCGAGTCACGGACTGGAACTGGCACCTCCAGGAAAGTTGCTGCTAGGAAACATCCGTCAGCCATTCCCTGACTGCAATGAGCTGGCCTCCTATTCCTCTGCAAGGCTCCTCCTGGCCAGGTGCATCCTCAGCAATGACACGGTTCTGCTGAGAGCCGCGGCTCGGAGGGAGCAGCGAGTCCTGTCCAAAGGGCTTCCTCTGTCTCCAGTCCTGCAGCTCTCACGGAGGCACCAGGTATGGTCAAGTCTCCTGCCAGGAGTATCCGACATGTGGAATTCATCCTCATCCTTCTTCTCCATTGCTGAGGGCTCTAAGTGCCCTGCAGATGGGAACATCCGCCTTTGCTGCTGGAGCATTTTTTCTAGTACCACACCAAAAGTCTTCTCCTATGGGTACTGCCACATCATTCTTGGAACCTTGGTAGGGAACTGGCGGCTCCAGCAGAATCGCTGCTCTGCCTCTGGCTTGTGGGAGTGCCTTACTGGAGGCCTCCTCTTTTCTATATCCTGCTTAAACAAGAAAGGTTTCATAACTTGACTGCTCTATGCCAGCTATGAATACATCATCTCTTTTGTAACTCTTTTATAGTGGACACAGAGTTTGTTGAAGCTCATTCTCACAACTCTTATCGTGACTATTCCTCATAACTCTTACAACTCTTATTAGTTCATAACCTGGATTACACATCGTCTCTGTCCAGATTAGAATTTTAAAATATACAATTCTCAAGATCCTCTAGCTACAAGATGCAACCACACATATTTGTCCTTTTTTATTTTTGCAAAAACATTGGCAATTGTTTCTCTCTTTAATATTTTTTCCCTTTGGAACTCATCTGTTTCCTGTTTTCACTTCCTCTGCTCAGAAGACCTTTCCTTTGGTTTATTCTTGTACTGATTCCCCAATCTTTCCAGGCTACTTTATAGAGATGTAGCTGGTGCAACATATACTTCTTAGATAGTTTTTGTTGTTTTGATTTATATTACAGGAAGATGATAAAACACGTATTTTACATTACCTCGGATGGCAAAAATTTTTTTCATTTTTAATGGAAAAAATATTTTTAAAGTTTGGATAGCATAATTTTTAAAAAATAGTTTCATTACTTGTCCAGTAGCCATAACATAGATCTGTATCCATCATCTAAAAGTAAAGCCAGCTTTTGATTTGATGCACACATTGAGACTTTATCCTGTATGAAATAAAGCAGAAAAAATATGCTATTACAGTTTTATCTTCAACTGCACATCACTTCTAACCTTGAGCGAAAGCTCTGCATTATGGAATAGAACCAACTGAGGCAGTGCAGCTCTCGGTTAACACATGATCAGAACCTTAGACTGCTAAGTAAGAGCAGGAAATAGTTTGGCTGCCACCACGAGGCAACAGCACATTCTCCTGTTGACATTCACCCGGTCAGAGTGAAACTGGAACTGAGCAATCCCATTCCTTTGCAACCACCCTTATGCTGCAGAGATGGAGCCCTGAGCTCAGCAATGCCATTTGTGACAGAGCTTTCCCAGGTGGGAAGGCATCCTCCCTTCCCAGAGGTATTGCAAGTTCCCCTCTCCCCACTCCATTCCATCCGGAAATGGAATGCTGACAATCCATAAAGGTTACACACTACAACACTGGCATGGATTCTTTTCCTTAGGTAGATCTAAGGCAGTCTGGGAGTTGCTCAGCCTCTTGTGCCCTCTTCAAGTGAGCATTTGTAACTTTTCTTCCTACAATAATCCAACCAAACTACTTGGTTACTGCTCCAAGTAATTACCAGAAGCTTTGGCTGTGTTTTCCCATTAGATTTTATTTAACCCAATATTTTGCAAATACTGACACTTCTATATTTGAAATTCCCAGCATATTACAGAGATTTGAGAGGTGATCTTCAAACTTGAGAGGTGATATTGACCACAGAGTAGCAATAAATAGGCAATATCAGGACAAAAGTTAATCCAATACATACCTCCAACAATCCTCCAATTTTTTTTTTTTTTAAATTTTTTTTTTATTCTGGAAGAAACAAATTTAACAGCACTGCCATGCATGCAACAAAGTGACCCAGGCATGAAGATGAGCAAGCTGTTGGTCCTTCACATTCGTTTTCAAGGGTGATATTAGTGGGACACTGCTTGGAGCACTGCAATGATATCAAAGTGATCCATTAAACTTCCTGCTAACTGGAAATTTCTTTTAAGATGCATAGATAATATATGGCTTATTACTTACACATACAGGCAAAAGGAAAAAACAAGTTTCACCACATTCTCATAAACCTCTGGAAATAATGTCCTATAAACTTAACTGCCTTTCTCAATTTGAGAAATTGCTACTGCTATAATATTACCTGTACTGGACCTTGTCAACTGGATGCTTTTGCCCAAACTCTTTGCTCCATATATGTCATTTACATCACAGAAAACAAGACAGAATCCTATCCAAGCAAAAATTCAGTGGGAATGGAGAATGACTTACTCGGCAACACCTGATTCTCTCTGTGCAACATGCACTACAGCTTTCTTTCAGTCTGATCAGACACTTCTTATGGTAAAGATCATCATCCTATAATCTGGACTACGGACTGACTTCCCGGCTCGACGTGCCTCATCGCCGCCACCCTGATCCATTATATGGACATTGACTGAGCCTGACCATACCCTCTGCAACCACCACCTCCCTGGGCAACCTGTGCCAACGCCTGACTACCCCAACAGCGAAAAAAATTTAATATGTAATCCGGGTCCCCACTGTCCCATTTGAAGGCCACTCCCTCTAGTAGCCCGTAGGCTTCTTTTCAGAAGCGATGTGAGGGGAAGGCGGCTCGCCGCTCCCCTTTGCCCACACGGCTGGCTCCCTTCCAGGCCCGATCCCACCCACGGCAAGGAAAGAACGCACCCACCCACACTCCCGGGGCCACTCCCCCACAGGGGCTCTGTCAGTCCCTCGCCGGGGGCCGGTCACTCCCTCGCCGGGGGTCACTCCCCACCAGAACCAGAACCAGAACCCGAACCCGCTCCCCGCGCCCGCCCTGCCGCCGCCGCTCCCGCTCTGCCGCCCCCACGGCCCCTCAGAGGCACCAGCCCCTCCGGGCCCCGCCCCCGCCCCGCGGCCCCGGCCAATCCCCGCCGAGCCCCGCCCGTCCCGCGGCTCCCCATTGGTGGCGCGCGCTCCGCCCGCGGGCCGAGCAGCGCGAGCGACGCAGCCTCCGCCCCCTGTCCCGCTGCGCGCGCGGAGCGCTCGGCCGTGCCCTGGGGAGCGGCGGCCGCGGGGCCCGCGCGGAGCGGCCGTTCCTCCGTGGCTGCGCCGCCAGCACGGCCGGCAACGCGGGCGTGCAGAAGGCGCTTCGGCCACCGGGCAGGAGAGATCACTACATAAACCCAAACGTTCTGGAAGAGTGGGAATTGGTGTCCAAGGACATAGTTTACACCTGCACTTGGCTCACAGCATCCCCCTGCAGCGCTACGGGCTGGTTACTTTAGGCGGCCACAGAGCCCTTAAAGGGAACTGGGCCGCCTTGACTTGTTAGCAAAGCAGCCACAGAGTCCCTAAATCAGACTGGGCTGTCTGGAGTTGTTACTGAACTCCCCCCATTGCACTGACCGTTCTGTGCAATTTCCAATGGCCCCGCAGAAAAAGACCTGGGGGTGGTGGCCAAGAGCTGCTGAACACGAGCCCAGGTGTGCCCAGGTGGCCAAGAAGGACATTGGCATCCTGGCCTGGGTCAGCAACAGTGCGGCCAGCAGGACCAGGGCAATGACTGTCCGTCCTCCTGTTTTGGGCACCGCTGAGGCCCCACCTCGAATGGTGGGGTCAGTTTTGGGTCCCTCACTGCAAGAAAGACTTTGAGGTGCTGGAGCGTGTCCAGAGAAGGGAATTGAGCTGGGGCAGGCTCTGGAGCACAAGTCTGAAGAGAAGCGGCTGAGGGAGATGGGGGGCTCAGCCTGGAGAAAAGGAGGCTTGGGGAGGACCTTCCCTCTCTCTCCAACTCCCTGGAAGGACAGCGGCTTGGGTGGGGAATCCTAACCATAAGGTATCTATCCCATGATCTTTTGCGCCAAGAAGATTGTCACTGTAACTTTAGGATTTGGCAGCCGGGAAACCTTGGGGAGGATGGAGGGCTTTGCTTTAGGGCAGGTGTTTTTAAAGGCTGCCCAGGCAGTCGCACATCGTGCAAAAGGTGTACGCTCTGCCCGAGACTTATGGGAATCCTGGAATTCAGTGACTGTGGTGTAAAACTGCCTGCTTCCCTTCTGCCGGCGGATCGGGGCGTGGTTGCTGCGGGAGCTTTTGTGCATTAGGCTTCGGGACTTTGCTACGCTGCAATTCGGCAGTGTGATCGAATGTGCCTGCTTTCCCTGCCTCCCTGCCGCTCGGGAATGCACAGACGGTGCATGGTGTTCCGCCTGGAGCCGGGGCTGTGTCCGCCGTCCCCTGAGTGCCTGGGGAATCGCTCCCTTCGCTCCGTTGTGTCCGAGCCGCCGCTGCCCCCGTCCCGCTGAGGGGCCAAGCGTGCAGCAGAGCGCCCCCTGCCGGCCGCGAGTGCCCCCGGCCCCGCCCCCCGCCGGCCGCGCGGGATCCCGGCCCCGCCCCGCGCCCGCCGCAGCCGCCAGCGGCCCCTGCCGGGCGTGGCCGTAACTGCAGCAAAGGGCAAACACGGCCCTGGGCGGGGGAACCTCCTGTGCGTGTGCTGGGGTTTGTTCTGTGCATATTCTGTGCTAAAGAACTGATACTCCTTTCCTGCATTTTTAAAGTCCCATAATTTTCGAAGTTATAATGATTTGGAGAGAGCAGTCTTCTTGCCATTCCAGGAAGGTTCCCACCTTCCTTAGCAGACATTTAACTTTTAAAACAGGACACTTTGTTAAAAAAAACCAAACCCGGGAACATTTCATGATTTCATGTACTACATGATTTCACGTCTAAAGAAACTGGGCTGTCTGCCCTTTTCTTCTCAGGCAGTGCATTCCTCTGTCTTCAAGTCCAAAAGCAACAAAGCGATTATAGGTAACAGTGGCAGAATACGCTGTGTTACTGTCACAGGGACTCCCGGCTTACTTCACCAGCTCCTGTCTGCTGTTTGTTGCTGCCCACTGAAGAAGAGTCACATTTTCTTTGTCTGGTTGGCGAACATCATATCCTGCTTCTACCAGTTCTTTGCATTGCTCTGCCATTCCATACCTTAAATGAGACAACACCCATTTACTTACTGTTTGTTAAATATCCTCCAGTTTGGAGACAGTCGCATCCTAAAGAAAAAATACATCTCAATAAGCATCACCCAGCAGTTCCTACTTGAGCAGATTCCACACTGCATTCAATGGAAACCTTGTAAAAAGAGTGGGTCTGTGCCTTGAGGAGTAGAAGCTTCTACTTAACAAATCTGTCTGAAATGCTTTTGGTTTATTTACAATAGTAGCTGTAAGTGATGTTTCTTCTTCCAGTACAGGGAGAAAATGAAACTGAAGATGTTTCCTCTGTAAAAATGGAAGCTTTGTAACAATGGACCTCCCGCTCCTGGAGGAAACGTGCCACGGGCCTTGGAGAATTGGCAGTCACCGCTCACAGGCCATTGGAAAAGGGATAATTGTCACCCCCAGCTCAGCCTTCAGACCAGGGCTGACACACAGGACTCTCGCTATCCCCTCACGGTGGGATCCTGGCTGGAAGCATCACAGCTCGGGTCAGGACTTTGGGTAGAGACTTGGAGACCCATTCAGGGCACAAGATGGTTGGCAGCCCTCAGAAGAGAAAAGAAAAATGAAAGAGCAGGCGCATTTATGAAAAAACCCTTTTTTTACCGGCCCCTGTTTCGGTAGGTCACGGCAGTAGATGGAAGGTAGCACAGATTTGTAGCTGGCACCCGGGCCTGTTCCTGTAACTAGACTGGTTACTGCACTTTCCATCTCTATCAGTTGTTTTTAGGGTAGAGGAAGATATTTGGGAGGGGTACAATGGGCCCAACACCACAGGAGCAAGTCCAGGATGTCAACAGCTTTCAGTTGTGAATGAGCAGGAAAGCTAAGAGACAAAGTCAGGCTTTTTTGTCATCCTGAAGGTGGAGAAGGGAAAATTCAGAGCTGACAAAAATATATCGTATTGGGGTGCACAAGTGCAGGGAGAACCCTCCCTTGCTGGACAGGAGGTGCTATGAGCATTTAGTGATCCTTTGTTGGCATAGCAAAGTCTCCAGAAGGGAGCTGGGGAGAAATACCACTCCTTCCACCCAGTGTTCTGAGGCTCTGGGCTACACGGTGCAACAAAGTTATCAAGAATCGCTCCGTTACATAACACAACTCCCGAATGTGAGATGGGGTTAGAGGCTGGTAACACCAGGGGGGTTCCCTTGGAGTCCCTAGGGATCACTTTCTCTGCCGCTCCTTCCTCTGCAGCGGGGGTCCCCTCACGCTCTTTCCCTGCCCCAGCGTGGGAGGCTGAGCCTGCTGGAGGTGTCCATCTGTCCCAGAGTCTCTTTCGGCATCTGCGCATGCCTGCACAGCTCCTGTAGATGCTGCAGTCCCCTGAATCCATGCAGTCCAGGCTGCATTTGCGGGTCCTGTGGGAGCCCAGCCCACTGCTTTTGGGGTCCCCCGCCACCCTGGTCCCAGCTCCGGCCCCGATTCTGATGTCCGCAGCCCTTCCACCAGCCCCTGCCCCCACTGTGTTGTCTGCCACTGCTCCATGGAACCCGGCTTCGGCCCCGCGGGCTGCCCTGGGTTCGCCGGCAGCACAGAGTCCTGCCGCCGTGGCTGCTGTGGATCCGTGCAGAGAGTCCACGCCAAACTCTGGTATCCGCCGGAAGAACTTGTCCCCTTGGCGGTTCCGGTGGCAGTCCCTGCCTATGCCCCCCCACTCCTGGAGGAATCAGCCTCCGACAGGATTCCCATTTCCTACCCCCCATCCCTCTCCTGCACTGTTCCCCTGGCAACGACTGCTTCTGCTGTTCCTCTTAAAGAGGAATCTAAACACCAAAGTACTGGGAGCTCAGTTACACAACAGCCATCTCCTGACACCCTCCCAAGACAGGAAAGAAGTATTATAAGAGAAAAAGGACACAAGAATTGGGATGGGGAGGTCCATTTGTTCCCTTTAAGGGAAGTTCCAATGGGAGCTGGGCGAACAAGATTTGTAAACGTCCCCCTCACTTCTTCAGAGGTTAGAAATTTTAAAAAGGAGGTCAAAGGATTATTAGACGATCCTGTGGGTAGAGCTGAACAATTAGATCAATGTTTAGGCCCAAACATTTTCAGCTGGGAAGAGATGCAAGCAATAACGAAAATATTATTTTCTCAACAGGAACAAGAAATTATTAGAGTTGCAGGTATGAGAATTTGGGAAAGAGAAAACCAGCAGGGACTGCCAGGGGACCAGAAGATGCCATTGACACCTCCTGCTTGGAACCACAATGAAGAGGCTGGGCGAAGGAATATGAATGATTACTGTAATCTAACAATCAAAGGAATAAAAGAGGCAGCACCTCGAGGGCAGAATTTAAAAAGGGCTTTTGAAGGGCAACAGGCAAAGGAAGAGTCTCCAACTGAATGGTTAGAGAGACTTAGGAGAAATATGGAACAATTTTCTGGGATAGGTCCCAAGACAGTAACTGGGCAGGCTTTATTAAGAGTCAGTTTTGTTGCTCATGCTTGGCCAGATATTAGGAAGAAACTAGAAAATTTGGAAGACTGGCACAAGGATCATTAAACAACTTATTAAAAGAGGCTCAAAAAGTTTATGTCAGGAGGGATGAAGAAAAAGCCGAAGTAGAAGCCAAAATTATGGTAGCCACTATGAGAGAAAGTAACTTTCAAAGGAATCTGAGGTCTCTGAATACCACTCCTAGAAATTCAGGCTTTAGAAAAGGAGAAAAGGGGAAAAACAGGAACTCAGTACAAACAAAAACTCAGGAGTATTCTAAAACTGCTTGCTATTACTGTGGAGAGGAAGGGCATTTTAGAAGAGAATGCCCTCACTTAAAGAGGGATGTGAAAATCTTCTGAGAAATAGGCCCAGACGAGGAATAGGGATGTCACTGGCTCTATTTTCTGGGGGACAAATACCATCTAGAGCCTGTGATAACTTTAAAAGTTGGTGCCCAGGAGGAGGAGTTAGAATTTGTGGTTGATACAGGGGCTGAAAGAACCTGCCTAGTGAATACTCCAAAAGGTTATAGTATAAGTAAAGATACCGTAAAAGTAACAGGGGCAAAAGGAGAAAGTTTTACAGTTCCTGTCATAAAAGACGTGGTAATCGAAGGGGAAACCAGAATTTGGATGGGGGATGTTTTATTAGTCCCTGGGGAAGGTAGTAATTTATTAGGGAGGGATTTACAGGTGGAGTTGGGAATAGGAGTTATACCAGAAGAAGGGAAAATGATGGCTAGAATTTTAAAACTTGGTCAAGAAGATGAAAAAAAAAATTAACAAGGAGCTTTGGGCTGGAGAAGGGAATAGAGGAGGACTGGACATTGACCCCATAAGGGTCACGATTGAGAAAGAAGAATGTCCCATACCTGTACATCAGTACCCTATATCCTTAGAAGGACGAGAAGGCTTAAAACCAGTAATAGAGGGACTAATAAAGGATGGGACATTAGAACCTTGTATGTCTCCTCATAACACTCCTATTCTACCAGTAAGAAAGTCTGATGGCACTTATAGATCAGTGCAAGACTTACGGGAAGTTAATGAGAGGACTCGGGCTCGTTATCCTGTGGTACCCAATCCCTATATTCTCCTGAGTAAAGTCCCACCCCAGCACCACTGGTTTAGTGCAGTGGATTTAAAGGATGCTTTCTGGACCTGCCCACTGGCTGAAGAAAGCAGAGATATTTTCGCCTTTGAATGGGAGGATCCAAATCCCGGGAGAAAGCAGCAACTGAGATGGACAAGATTACCACAGGGATTTACAGAATTTCCAAACCTATTTGGACAAGCTTTAGAAACAATATTACAAACCTTCCCTACTCCACCAGAAATCCAAATTATCCAGTATGTGAATGATCTCTTATTATCTGGGGAAGCTGAAAGTGAAATCAGAGAAGCAATGATAAAACTTCTGAATTTTCTTGGAGAAAAGGGGTTAAGAGTATCAAAAGGGAAACTGCAATTTGTAGAATCAGAAATAAAATATCTTGGTCACTTAATAAGCAAGGGAAGTAGAGAATTAAACCCTGAGAGAATCGAAGGGATTCTATCCTTTCCCCCTCCCTCTTCAAAGAGAGAAATTAGAAAGCTACTTGGATTATTGGGATATTGTAGACTATGGATCGAAGGATCCACACTAGCTGTAAAATTTCTGTATGAAAAGTTGACAGAAGGAGATGATACAAAATGGACCAAAGAGGGTAACGGTAAATTAGAGGAACTGAAATTAAAACTCGCCTCAGTACCAGCTTTAAGCTTACCCTCATTAGAAAAACTCTTTCATCTGTATGTGAATGTGGAAAATGGAGTAGCTCATGGAGTTCTGGTCCACGAGTGAGGACGAGTGAAGAGACCAATAGCTTACTTGTCAAAGATGTTAGATCCAGTAAGCCATGGCCGGCCAATATGTATTCAAGCTATAGCAGCTACTGCAATCTTGGGAGAAGAAAGTCATAAGCTTACTTTTTGGGAGCAAGATGATAGAGTACACACCTCATGCAGTTCGAAATGTGCTAAACCAGAAAGTTGAAAAATGGTTAACAGACTCTAGGATGCTAAAAAATGAAGCAATTCTGATAGATAGTGATGATTTGACACTGGAAGTGAGCAATAGTCTAAATCCAGCTCAATTTTTATGTGGAGAGCTGAAAGATAACCTGACACACAACTGCTTAGAAATTCTGCGATACCAAACCAAAGTTCAAGAAGATCTTGAGGAACAAGCCCTTTCAGAAGGAGAAATAATATATGTAGACGGTTCTTCCAGATGTGTACAAGGAAAAAGAATGTCAGGATATGCTTAAGTTGATGGGGGAACTATGCAAACCATTGAAAAAGGAAAATTACCTTCAAACTGGTCAGCTCATACTTGTGAATTATATGCCCTAAAAACGGCACTGGAATATTTAGCACACAAGAAGGGAACAATAGATACTGATTCAAAGTACGCTTTTGGAGTAGTACACACCTTTGGGAAAATTTGGGAAGAAAGGGGTTTACTTAATTCAAAGGGAAAGGGGTTGATACATGAAGGACTTATTTTAGAGGTTTTAGAGGAATTAAAATTACCTGAAGAGATAGCTGTAGTACATATTAAAGGACACCAAAAACGAATGACCTCAGAAATAAGAGGAAATAATTTGGCAGATCAAGAAGATAAGGATGCTGCAGAAAACGGGATAAAAAGGGTTATGCTAATTTTGACCTCAAAGAACAAAAAATTGGAGAGTCCAAAATTTAGTGAAACCAAGGAAAAAGAATTAAGTAAGATACGGGGAAAGCCAGACGAATGTGGAAAATGGAAACTTCCTGACGGAAGGCAGTTACTTAATAAATCACTCACCAGAAAAATATTAGAAAACATGCATCAAAAACTCATTGGGGTACCAAGGCTTTGTGTGATCACTTTCTAAGGAATTATGGGTGCATTGGAACTTACGGGTTAGCTAAACAAATAACTGAAAGATGTATGGTTTTCCAAAAAGTAAATAAAAAGGTGATGAGAAAAACAACTCCAGGAGGTCGTGAGTTAGCTCTTCAACCCTTTCTAAGTATCCAAGTGGACTTTACCAAACTCACCCAAGTACAGAGGTGAAAATTCTTGTTAGTAATAACAGACCATCTTACCCATTGGGTGGAAGCTGTTCCCACTGTCAGAGCCACAGCCAATGTAGTATGTAAATGAGGAGGTATCTTTTCAGCTTTTTACTGGCTAGGCTAGTGGTTTAATGCCTTAGAAAGCCTCGAGCAACCCAGAGAGGTAGCACGGGCAATCTAGCACTTTAGTAGCCCTAAAATCGGTAACTGTATCAGCTGCAAAGCAAATACCACCAGCAGAAGCAAAGAGGGAGAAATATAGCTCTCTGCTTGCTCAATCTCCCACGTTAGAAGCTTTCAAAAGAAACAGACAAGGGACGCTCGCAGAAAGGGTAGCAGAGCCAAGAGAGGGCGGGGCCTCCCTTGATCGTCTCTTCTGTTCGGAGAAGGGGAAAGGGGAGGACCCGGGGTGACCGGCCAATCAGACACTGCTAAAGAGTTTGAGTTACATTTGGTTTTGCCCGCGCTTAGAACAAAGGAGCTCAGGGCACATGGCAGAGGCAAGTGTCTTGGGGAGGGGGAGGGGAAGCTCAGAACAGGCAGCAACAAAAAACCCTCTTAGAACAAGTTATTCCCAGGTATGGAATGATTAATAGGATAGACTCAGATAGAGGGACACACTTTACATCAAAAGTTCTACATCAACTAACTCAAGCCTTGGGAATAAAGTGGGAACTACATACCCCATGGCAGCCACAGAGTTCAGGACAGGTAGAGAGGATGAACCAAACTTTAAAGAGAACCTTAACTAAACTAATGAAACTCAAATGTCGTGGGTAAAAGGCCTACCTCTGGCTTTATCGAGGGTTCGGACACAACCCAGGTCAGACCTGGGAGTGTCACCTTACAAAATGATGTTTGGGTTACCCTTTCTGGCCACCCAAAATGAAACTGCTACCTATGAATTAGGGGAAATGAGTGTTAAAGGAGTAATATGTCAACACAATTGCAAGGACTCTTGAAGATTTGAGGTTGAAAGGGATAATCCCTCAAACCACATCTTTAGACTTTAAAATCCACACTATCCATCCAGGGGAGTGGGTACTAGTAAAAACATGGAAAGAGCAATCCTTAACTCCACAAGGGGAAGGTCCTTTTCAGCTGCTACTGATGACTGAGGCAGCAATCTGGACCAAGGAGTGAGGGTGGATCCACGCCAGCAGAATCAAAGGACCCGTGGAAGAACCTAAGGAGTGGACTATAGCATCTACGCCTGGTGATACCAAGTTAACTCTTAAGTGGGAACTGGGGGGTAATGCACTGGGAAAACCCAAATGATCCAAGGGATACACCAAGAACCACACCTGATTGGGAAATAAAGCCAAGCTTATATCAGTGGTTTCAAGTGTTGCCTGGACCAGTCCTGAGACACCTCCGGTACCCCTCTTGGGGAGGAATACTTCCACTCCAAACAGGAGGATCAGGACTATTTCGGTCTGAGAGTTCTCATATTCTGGCCTTAGCCTGTGATTCATTTAAAAAGGAGGAGGAATTGCTACCTCCAAGTGCCATACCATATACCCTGTCTGATTCACCCCAATACTGGACATGCTAGCTGGGTTAACTGTAAATGTCTAGACTGTGAAAACTATTGGTATTGTAGTTCACTGAAACGACGCTCCCATTGCATGAAGTGTCGAATGCCAAATCTATTCCCCATCCAGGTAGAGCAAAGAACAGCTGAAATAGTAACTCTGCTTTGTGGATGGGAATTACTAGTGCCTGTTGAATGGGAGATACCTAAGGAACGGTGGAAAGCTACAATTAAGAAGTGTCAAAAGCAATTTGCCTGGAAATCAGCGAAAAGGAAGTGACGAGGAAATAGAGGGCAAGACCGAACTGACCACTGTACTTGCCACCAAGAAGATCATATACCCCTGCTGTGGGTAGCAACCTGTTCCAGTTTGGCCAAATTTAGAAATATATCCTCTGAGAGAAGGCACAATCACCCCTCCCCCACCAGGGTCGGGAAAAAAAAATTTTCCTCAAAGGAAAGTGAAGCAGATAAAACCATTTATTTAACAAACACACAGGAAAGGAAAATAATGCTAAATAATAAAATCTTTCACTGTGGAGGAAAAACCTGGGAAAGTGTTAGAGTCCTCCCTTTGGTCTCCTCGGAGCTGGGGCTTGGGCCAGGGCCAGGCCCTCTGTGCCCGGTGGAAAGTCCTCCCGATGTGCTCTGATGTTAAAGCAATCAAGCAGTCCAGTAGAAAAGGGAGAAAATCCAAAATTCCAGGGAAGGAAAAATTCAACTCTCCGTCTCTCTCTGGAGAACAAAGCCGCTGAACCACCGGCCAAAAAAAAAAACCTGTCCTGGGAGCAGCAAGCCGGGTGCTCCCCCCTCCCCTGCTGCAGCTGGGAAACAAATTGCTATCTGTGTGTGACCTTGAACAAGCTGCAAACTGCTTTGAAAAAGTTTTGCTCAGTTTTTTTCCTTGCCCCTCTCAGGCTCAGTTTAGAGGCACAGAAAGGCACAGGAATTAATTTCTGGGCATAGGCAGCGATATGGGATACACATCATAAGGTCACCCCAAGACACTGGGGGAGGCCAGGGAAATGCTGATACCTGCCCGTGACGTTCAGTGCCAACACTCCCTCACCAACACCCTCCATGACCACCAGGATATACCGGTAGTATTCCATCACGGTGTTGGAACACAGGGTCACCTGGTGGAAGAGAAGAGCAGTAAATTCTTCCTTACAAAAGCTCATTGCCCACGTGTGGTGTCCTCCAGTTCTTGTTTCATGGCAAGGAAGGGGAGGATTTTGCCTTAATTCTTCTGCTGGTCCATGTGTAGAGCACAGTCTCTGGGAGTAACACAAGCCTTCTGGCAATACCGGATTTGTTAAACACACCCTTCTATCAGGGCATAGGTCAGCTAAATTGAAACATTAGAGTAAAGCTCTATGCACCACTGTATTCAAATTAAGGGGCCAATTTTTCTTCTGACTGCAATGACATAAATGCAGAGGAAGTCTTCTGATTTGAACAGAACTAGTCCAGCTTTACAGCAAGAAATTGAGGGCAAAGTGTGGCCCAGCAGGTGCTGGGCAGTTCATGGCTGCAGAGTTTTTTCTGTCTCCCCTGGAGATCCCTGCAGTGAACACAACTCATCTGCTCCCCAGGAGAGGAGAAATGAGACCAGGAAGAAAAGCAAACTGCTTTATACAGTGACATCTCTCTAACAGCCTCCTCCTGTCCTCATCCTTCCTCTGCCCCCTTTCAATCAAAGAAATCTCTCTCAAAAGCACAAGAATGGCTTCTGTACTGATCATCTGGTACACGGTTTCAGCTTGTGATTTTGGAGACAAAACAGCTCCTTCAGGAGCATCCCCAGTAACCCAGCTAACAGAGGCCTCACATCGGTGCAGGTCTATTAATGCCGTAAAATATTACTGTGTCCCGCAGCCGTAGGGAGGAGGAGAGAAAATCTAGCAGGCAGGAATTGTGCAGCAAGATTGATCTCTTTAATTATTTTACAAACCCTTTTATAGACTTTTTTCTTCATAGTCTAATCGGACAAGGGATCAGCCACCCCTTGGGGATGATTGTCTAGAATCCTAAAACATCCATTGTCAAAATATTTTTCTACTATAGTATAAACAAGGCTTCTCAAGGTTGCAGGTGTTTCATTGTTTATAGAACTCTGCTACTATCTTCTGTGAGAGAGAAAAGTCTCTCACAGACTTAGAAAATAGCAAGAAAATTCTTGCTAGCAGCATTTTTGTATCCACACAGGTCTCTCACACACACGATGCTCAAAGCTGGCAGAGCTAAAGCCCTCCGACACTCCAGTGAAGTTTCAGCCCCACCAGCTGGGCTCTTCCCATACCTCAATATCCTGGTGTCCCTGGGGGAGGATGGTCCCTTGGCTGGGAGTCATTGTAAACTCCTTTGGCTCCACATAAAAATGAATTCCCTTCCTCCAGGGTGGGTCAGTATTGTTGTGCATTTGGTCATAGCAGGTAACAACAGGCCCTGAACCATTGTCCGGAATGCAGAGCTTGAATGTCAGGGACGCCGAAGAGGTGTTAGTGAGGCGAAAGTTCTTGGTGTAGGGAAGGCCTAGGAAAAGGACACAAATATCCATTCAGGCACCGATTACATCATGACTCCTGGTGCGAATATCTTGGTAGGATGAAAGTGTGCTTGGAGTTTTGTAGAGAAATGGCTGAGTGAACAGGGACATGTATACATTCACAATCCAAGCTATATTAGTGAACTGTCCTTGACTAGGGAAAAAAGAGAGGAGCAATGCTGATGTGGCAAGCCAACAGGATGTTGCAGAGGGGGATGCTGACCACAGAGAGAGAAAGACTTATGTTAGTTAGTTGTGTGCATATTAATCTGTAGCCAATCACTTGCTATTAAAGGCCGCGTGAACAGTAGCTGTAACCCAATAGTATGGAGCTTGCTTACGCGTGCTTGGAGAATTAGGGTATAACTATGGGACTGACAATAGAATAAACGGAGTTCCATCGTATCTCTATGAGAAGCGTGGTTCATTCCGGCAGATCTCTGGCTATTTCTGGCGCCCGACCAGGGACCGTTCCTCAGAGGAAGATATGCTCGCTGATCACTGAAAGAAGGGTGACGATGACGACCGACAGAGACACTGTGGGCGGAGAGTGTCGACCGTGAGTCAAAGGATGTCGGTCAGGCCGGTAAGAAGGGTCGCTACCTTCCCTCCATGATACCCTGCTAGCATGGATTTAGAGTTTGCGGCAGCACAGAAATTACTCCGTAGTATCCTCGCTAAGTGAGGGGAGGAGGCCAAGGAAAAGGATCTAAATAAGCTCGTTTTATGGGCACAGGAGCATGGACATTTGCAAGTCCCCCCCTCCTCTTCGATGCAGCCAAGTGGAGGGAAGTAGGGGATCACCTGTGAGACTGTACTATCCAGGGAAAAGGGAAAGAAATGACAAACTTAGGGGCCACCTGGAGAACTGTTATAAATGCCTTGAAAAATATGCAAGCCGAGTCAAAAGTAGCTGCGGCTGAGGTGGAGGCAATTGCAACACCGGCTGGGGTTGTCGCTCCTGCCCAAACTACACAGCGTGGGGGGCTGAGTGGACTGTTTGAAAGCCCAAGCACAATAAAAGGGCAGAAAGCAGAGAAGCACTTTGAGACTGTCAGTGAGCTCCTGCGGGAGCAGGAGAAAGAGCTCTTGCAATCAGAGCCAAAAGAGGAAGTTACCGCCACCGCGCCTCAGAGCAAACTGAAGGCAAACGCGGAAGTTACAGTTGACCAGTCAATGGGCGGAGCAACGGGCGGTCCTTCTTGTCAACCGCGCCTCTACCCTGCTTGCCCACCCCCTCCACCCCCACTGCCAGCAGAGATTCATCCCGGACTACAGACTGCTTCTCTGCCACAGACTGTTTTTCGGCCAGAGCCACAGACTGTTCCTCTGCCAGATGATGACATACCAACGACAGAGGCAACAAATGAGCTACCTGCTCATCCCCCAGGATCTTGCGTGAACCCACAAGCATTGGAAAGATGGGCTCATCAAGTAGAAGAGGCAATGCATCAAATGAAACCACACTTTGATTGTGCTCTGTCTTCTATGGAAGAAAAGCTCCATCGGAAGCACGAGCCACAACAGGGTCCCACAAAGTCCCGAAAGGGTGTGGCCCAGACAGCCCTGCAACTACAGGAATGGGCTCAAGTAGAGCCCTCCGCTCCACTTCCCGACTTTGATAACGTACCACCTCCACCCTATGTCACGGGCGCTCCCACTACTTCTCGATTGGGACAGAGGTGGTCTGGAATTATAAAAGATGCTATCCTGGAGGGAGACTGGGAAGCGGCAGGGCAAATTGCCTGCCCCATCATATTCCAGAATGGTGAACGACGATATGAGCAGCATTGCTGGAAAATTTTACAACAAACCAAGAAGCCTGTAACAGATCATGGAATAAAATCTGAGGCCACCCGCATGGCCTTAGATTGGATTTTTACAGCAGATACCAACTCTCCTATAGACAGCACTAACCTGGCAAGGCTTCTGTTGACACCTTCCCAGTTCCTTCACTGGGAGCGAGAGTGGAAAAGACTAGCACAGATGGAGGCCAATCGTCCGCAACAGCAGAATGAACCTCTATACGGTATTAACCCAGACATGTTGACCGGGTCTGGAGTATATGGACATTTACAAGTGCAGCTTCAATACCCGTTGCCCATACATCATCTGTCAGCGCAGCTTGCCCGCCAAGCCTTCAATGCAGTACCTGATTCCCGGCCTCAACCCAGCTTCGCCACCATCCGACAAGGCCATTCTGAAGGATACTCGCATTTCATCGATAGGCTTTGGCAAGCTCTGGCCAGCCAATCAGACATGACAGAGGATGCAAAGCAGAGTATGTTTAAGTTGTTGGCATTTGAATACGAAATGTGTCCTCGCCACCCTTCCAAGGGGTGCGGAAGTAAGTGATATGCTCAAGCTAGCCAATTGAGCGGTACAACAACAACAAGGACAAGTTATGGCCAGTATAGTAGCAGAGGCCATAAAACCTGCTACAAAGCTCCTGGCCACTACAGTTACAAAGATGGGCATTAAATCACAAGGAGAAGAGCCAGGAACTTGCTTTTGCTGTGGCCAAAAAGGACATTTTTGTCGCATTTGCAAGGTGGCTGTATGGTGTGACCAATGCCAAAAGGATATCCATTCTACAACCGTATGCAAGAGGTCAAAAACCAGGAAATCCAGCGCGAGGCCTTACCACGCCCAGACACAAGTAGTCGGCCAGGCATCAGTGTCCAAGACCTTTCCCCCCCCACCACCAGGGGAAGCCTGGGAGTCGATTTGGCAGCAGCAGTGAATATCACCTTAAAGGACAGCACTGTCCACAAAATTCCCACAGGTGTTTTTGGCCCCGTGGTAGACATGGACAGTTCATTTGGAGCATTGCTATTAGGGAGATCATCAACAGGACTTGCTGTACTAATAGTCTTACCAGGGGTCATTGATGCTGATTACACTGGAGAAATTATAATTTGCGCTTATACCTTGTTTCCCCCTCTTACCATTAAAGCGGAAAACGGATTGCTCAGCTCATGTTTATAGACAAGCCCGCAGGAGAAGAAATTCATACTCGTCCTTATCGCAAAGACCGTGGCTTTGGGTCCACTGGGGAAACAGTCGTCAATTTTGTACAGCAAATGAAACTTCGGCCCATGGTCACTATTACCCTGTTAAATGACACCGAGGCGCATCAAATTACTGCAATCATGGATACAGGCGCTGATGTTACAATCATCAGCAGAGACAAGTGGACTCGACGGTGGTCTCTGTGCCCTGCAATTGATGCAGTACAAGGTGTAGGGGGAGGAACCACCCCCATGTGCAGTTTGCAAGCAATAAAATAAAGTTGCCAGAAGGGCAAGAAATTACTCTTTGCCCATATGTCATGACCCTTCCAGGGGGCTTGGGAGGTCTCATCGGACGAGACATCCTCAGCCAGACAGGGGCCACATTAAATGTGCCAACACCTTTTTAGGTGGAGCCACTGCAGAACAGATGCCTACCCCAAGAATTCCATGGAAAACTGATAAATTTGTATGGGTAGAGCAGTGGCCTTTAAATGAAGAGCGGCTCCAGATTGCTAAGCACCTGATACATGAACAATTGCAAGCAGGCCACATAAAGCCCTCCATCAGTCCATGGAATACACCCATCTTTGTAATTCCCAAAAAATCTGGAAGGTGGCGCCTTTTGCATGATCTACGAGTGGTAAATGAACAAATGTGGCCTATGGGCGCCCTCCAGCCTGGCATGCCATCTCCTACTATGTTGCCTCGACACTGGGAAATTTTGGTTATTGATCTTAAGGACTGTTTTTTCACTATTCCCTTACGATCTGAAGATACTGTGCACTTTGCTTTCACAGTGCCCTCTGTCAATAAAAGCGCCCCAACAGAAAGATATGAATGGATCATCCTGCCTCAAGGCATGAAAAACTCTCCCACTATGTGTCAGTTATACGTGCATTGGGCGTTGGAACCAGTTTGAGAGCACTTTTCTGCCACCATCATCTACCATTATATGGACGATATTCTGTTTTGTCGGCAACGACCCTTTACTGATGAAGATGTTTCTTACATCACTCGATTGCTACAGAACAGAGATCTTATAGTGGCACCAGAAAAAGTGAAACAATCAAGCCCCTGGAAGTATTTGGGATGGGTGCTTACCTCTAGTTCTGTACGCCCTCAAAAAGTGACTCTTGCCACTGATGTCACCAGCCTACACAATGCTCAGACTTTAATTGGTGACTTACAATGGGTCCGCAACATAACAGGGCTCCGGAATGATGAAATAGCTCCACTAATGCCCCTATTACACGGTACCTCTCCTCAATGCCCTGTCCAGCTTAGCAACGATCAGCACTGCTGTTTGCAGCATCTTGGGAACAAGATAACAGGTGCCTTTGCTGATCACTGCTTCCCAGACGAACCCATAGGGGTGCTTGTATTTAACCAAGAGGTTTCCCCTTTTGCAATGCTCTGTCAATGGCCAGCCTGGCAAAAAGAAAAGGGGGGAAATGACCCTGTTGATAACACAATCTGTAGTGCCAGGCTGCAGCGACGACAACAACAACAACAAACACAAGCACCCGACAAAGCAACAACAAAGCGACCGAAAACTCCAGATGACAAATTTGCCCTATTGGAATGGGTGTTTATGTCGCACACGCCTCCAATGAGCATTTGGGCCAGAATAGCGGCAATTGCCCACTTGATTCAGAAAGCCAGGACTAGGACTCTTAAAATTGGTGCTATGGAACCTGCATTCATAGCTTTACCTCTGAAAGCAGAGTTGAAAGAAGGGATGTTACAACACTCTGAACCGCTACAAGTGTACAAGTGGCGTTCCTGGCCTACCCCAGAGATGTTATTGACCAATACCCAAAGGATGCACGACTCCAAATGTTAAGAAAACAACTGTGGCTTGAGACTGCAAAGGTGTCCAAGCGTCCTGTAGAGGGATGTACGGTATTTACTGATGCAGGCAAACAAAGTAGAAAAGCTGCCTGCACGTGGCTAGAGGGGACCACATGGAAGCATCACCTGCTGTATGGAACTGATCAGGACACTTGAATTAGCTGCAGTAGCGTGGGCACTAATACAGTGGAGAACAGAACCATTGAATGTGGCATCCAATTCATTATACGTGGTGGATGTAGTGATGAGAATCAAGGACGCTTTGATTAAACCACCCACCAACCCACGACTTGGACAGTTGTTCTTTGAAGTGCGGCAAGTATGATCGGACTGAGCCGTGCAGTATACTGCACATCAGAAGTCACCTCTCTGACTGAGGATTAGGCGAAGGCGATACCTGAGCCGATGCCTTGGTTAGCTCGCTATTGAAGGCACCTCAGGACTCTTTTGCAGCAGCCCATAACAGTCATGCTATGTTCCACCAATCCGCAAAGGCCTTGCAAAGACAGTTCCGCGTTACCAACACTGATGCACACGGGATTGTGAGGGCCTGCCCACAGTGCAGCCAGCACGGCTCAAGTTTAGGCCTCAGAGTGAACCCAAGAGGGTTGCAGGTGTGCAAACTGTGGCAGATGGATGTCACACATGTGCCTGAATTTGGGCGTTTAAAATACGTGCATGTCACTGTAGATCCCTTTTCTAAAATGATAATGGCCTACCGCACAGTCAGGAGAGAAGGCAATCCATGTGATTCGCCACCTAACTGAATGTTTTGCCATCATGGGCGTACCAGACTCCTTAAAGACTGATAATGGGCCAGCTTACGTGGGGAGTCAAGTGCAGAAATTTTTACAGCTATGGGGTGTTAAGCATAGTACCGGCATTCCCCATGTGTCTACAGGACAGGCTATTGTAGAACGGGCCCATCAGACAATCAAGGAGTATTTAGCTAAACAGAAGGGTACTGAGCAAACGGATCCTGTAATTAGGCTGCAACAGGTACTGTTCACTCTAAATTTGTTGAGTTTGGCAGGAGATGCCGAACAGCCCCCCGTAGTCACACATAACAGCCATGTTAAGCTATAAGCTACCCCAGGGGTACAAATTTGTTATAAAGACCCACGGACGGGACAATGGGGGGGGCCAGCTCCATTGTTATTTAATGGTCGAGGTTATAGCTGTGTTTCTACAGATACCGGACCAATATGGGTTCCTACCTGATGGACCAAGCCTGCTCCCAGTCCTGCTGTCGACAAAAGCGGCTCCAGCGAGTGCGTGACCGACTGAGCCAGGATGTGGCACATACAGCAGATGTTCCCAACCTTTGGGAAGTGAACCCTTGCTTGGTGGCCAACGACCTCACATTTGGACGACCACTCGGAGTCTGGGAACAGTCATCAAGTGTGCATGCTAATCACTGCAAAAATTGTTTATGCTGTTATAATAGCTTGTGCTTGCGCTTGTGCTGTGGGGGCTGTGGGGAAGAGCTTACTAGGGGAATTCGGAATGTAGACGAGCGAGGCAGTTTATGCCGAGAATGTTATCAAGTGCCTGAGACAAGAAGTTTTAGGCAGTGTGCGTCTATTGTGTTCGGAATTCCACCACAACAGATAAGAGTTAGCTCATTCAGGGATCCACACAAGTTTGTACTAAGCTTGGAAGTGAGGGCAGGGAAGGAAGCCATCAGACATCTGTAAGTGAGTAAAAAGACCACTGTAACCCAGGCATGGTGCCCTACATGTGGCTCCTCCTCTCAAGTACTTTCACCCTGAGTAAAGCTGTGATAACTTCAGTGTCAGAAAGAGAAAATGTGTGGGTAACATGGGCTCACCAGGCGAACCAGACAGACTTCTGTCTGGCCATGGTGTCGGCAGCAGATCCATTTCGCACATGTCTAATTGGCATGCCATGGATCTCACTTGAGGACACGTTTCAAAAATGGGTGACAGATATAGGGAAAATCAATGAGGAAGTGGAGCAACAAATGCAAAACAAAAGAAACTGGGGTGAGTGCTTAGGTTGTTGGTCTAGTTATTGGCACTCCTTGCAGCAAACCTGTATTATTGCCAATTTAACAAAAAATGCAACCTTGCCTCTTCAAGAGCTACAGCTTTATGGGTCCCTTCTTCCCAGTACTCTTGTTAACGTAACACCATAGACCAACTGTTCCAATGTGGTGCCTCCAATGCAATATGCCAATGGGTCTGGGGTTTTCTCCTATGGAGATCCTTGGGAAGACTACCAGGCACGACAGGGCATAGGCTCCTTTCCATGGAAACAGAATGTATCAGGACACTCCATCCAAGCTGGAACGTGCCGGCCACGTTGGGAGGAGCTGAGTCTATTGACACAACCGGAGGAAAGATTTTACCTCCTGAAGTGTTTTTGATATGCGGAGATAGAGCATGGAATGGGATTCTGCATCGTCTGATTGGGGGTCCTTGCTACCTGGGAAAGCTAACTGTGTTTGCCCCTTCTATACGAACATGGAAAAACATTATGGCATCAAAAAGTTGGAAAAGTAGGATGCGGAATAGATACCAGCGTAGTGTTTCCACATTTGATAAAGATTGTAATGATAAGGTAAACATGAGTTTGAGTGCGTTTATACCATTGGCTATTTTTAACCCAGGGGGTGCTGCAGCTCATGGCCTGTTGGTCAGAAAAGGAATTTAATAGGACTTCCCATATATTAAATGAGCTTTTAACTGATGTAGATAGCATTAGCCATGCTGTACTACAAAATCAAGCTGTGATTGATTTTTTATTGCTAGCTCACGGCCATGGTTGCAAAGAGTTTGAAGGTATGTGTTGTATGAACCTATCAGACCACTCCCAGAGTATCCATCGACAGCTCTCAGAACTGCAAGATGCTTTTCAGAAGATACAGATCCTTACAGACAGCTTCTCTGAGTGGCTGTCCTTGCTCAGTCTGACAGGATGGTTAGGAAACCTGGTTCAAGAAGGATTACGTCTGCTAGCTACACTAGGAATTGTGGCAATAATAATTTGTTGTGGTTTTGGGTGCATATGGAAAGCTTTAGAGAAAGTTGTTCATCGGGCTTGGCTTGTGCAAGAAGAAAAAGGGGGAATTGTAGAGAAATGGCTGAGTGAACAGGGACATGTGTACGTGCACAATCCAAGCTATATGAGTGAACTGTCCTTGACTAGGGAAAAAAGAGAGGAACTGTTGCAGCGGGGATTACTGTAACACGCATATATCAAACCAGGAGTCCTGTGGAAAAGAAGTATAGATGGACAGATTCGTGGTAGATGTTTAGAGATGTTTATTTCTCCAGCCGCATGGCCGGGGCTCTCTCAGGAACTCCCCCAGTCACGGGACCCGAGGGACCTTGGCCACACCAGGGAACACAAACCAACCAATGGGAAATGAGACTGACCAGGGGCAGGGAAACCCCATGTCTCCCCCCCAGGGCCCATCTCCCAGGGCTCCATGGCAGGGGGGGAGACCCCAACATCTCACCCGTTTTATTTTAATAAAAGGAGAATGAAAACAACTGGATAAACATAACAAGAACAGTTTCAAGACAAAACAAGCCACCCTCCTGAGTCTTTAAATGTCCAAACAGATTCTGTGGAACATCTTAGGGCTGACAGAAGGGAGACAGAACTCTCTGAGCATGCTTTGTGGGGAAACTGAGGCAGGAGAGGGTTTAATTTCTTCCCTCCCTCTTTTCATCCCCCCCTCGGCATCGGAGAGGAATTGTAGGGAAATGGAATTGTATAGGGAAGCCATGGGGTGAAAAACGGATTAGGAATAAACTGGGGATAGGGTAAACTTAGGAAAGGGCTCATATTGGGTATAGGGTAAAAGAGGAAAGTAGGCTGTGAGTAGGGAAATTGCTGGGATGGATATTGTTTATAATTTTGTGCATAACGGCTGCCTTTGATGGGAATACCTCCAGGCCCAGTAACATTTGCTGCTTGTAAACCCTTCTTTCCTTGTACTATATCAAATTGTACAACTTCCCCATCTCCTACACTTTGCAGGTAATTTTTAGGGTTATTCCTTTTAATGGCAGTTCTATGGATGAATAAATCTTCCCCTGTATCATCTCGTGTTATAAATCCATAGTTGTTTCTCACATTGTACCATTTCACAGTTCCTGTGACTTTCGTGGCTACAACTCCTCCTATCACGTGCTTGCGTGTTCGTCATGGGTGCCGGTCCCACGTGGCCGCCGCCTCGCCAACTCCGACGTCTCGGCCGGGCCCCCGCGTTGCGGCAGCTCCGCGCTCTCCGAGCGGTGCTGCTCCGGCGCGTGTCTGGGCTCTGCATGGCCCTGCATTGCCATCGCTGCTGGCTCCGTGCCCTGTGAGCGGTTCCGCTCCGCAAACTCCACGCTGCTTTGAGAGTGGCCCCGTTTCGGCTAGGTGCTGCGCTGCACGGCTTCTCTTGTCGCTGTGGAATCCACTGCTTCTCCCTCCGCAGGGCTCTCCGAGCCGTGTGCTCAGAGCGGCCTGCCACGCCGATGCCCGGTTCCTGGCTGCTGGTGGCCCACGACACCCACGGCGCCTGCAGCATCACTCCCTCACTCGCGGTCGCGTGGCAGGGGACCCCGAGACAGGGATGGGGTCCGCGATAAGGCGCGCGCTCCCAAGGGGGCTGGGTGCACCCAGTGCAGGCACCTCCGCCGGCACGGCTGCAGACATGTGCTCCCGGGATGGCGGCCGCGCGGCCTCGGCCACAGGATAAGTATGATCTTCTGCTTTAGGGGTAATGGGACGATACAAATGCTCCTCAAGAGCTTCCCTGATTATAAGGTATGCACGGAAAGCTTCTCTTTGATCTCTTGCTTTATCCCAGATCTCGTCCCAGAAACACCCCTCACAAGATTCAGGAGGTTCGATATCAAAAAGTAAGTCTTGAGAAATATAGGAGAACCTTTTGAAAAACCAGATGAAAAAATGTTCTAGGTCTCCCGGTTGCATTACTTTTTTGTTTTGTTGTTCAAGGATTCCTTTTACTTCTAGATACATTTTTTTCTGTGGCTCAGAGAGCCCCATTTCCCACGATTCTTCCATAGTCCAGAGAGAATATCCAAACCAAGATGAGAAGAGAGAGGTCTAGAGTGGTTATTTTACTCACGAATCTTCCTCAGGGATCGGTATCTTGCCCGCATTCCTCCACCAGTTGTTGCAGCGGGGATTACTGTAACACGCATATATCAAACCAGGAGTCCCGTGGAAAAGAAGTATAGATGGACAGATTCGTGGTAGATGTTTAGAGATGTTTATTTCTCCAGCCGCATGGCCGGGCCAGTCCTCTGGAACTCCCCCAGTCACGGGACCCAAGGGTCCTTGGCCACACCAGGGAACACAAACCAACCAATGGGAAATGAGACTGACCAGGGGCAGGGAAATCCCGTGTCTCCCCCCCAGGGCCCATCTCCCAGGGCTCCATGGCAGGGGGGGAGACCCCAACAAGGAACAATGCTGATGTGGCAAGCCAACAGGATGTTGCGGAGGGGGATGCTGACCACAGAGAGAAAGACTTACGTTAGTTAGTCGCGTGCATATTAATCTGTAACCAATCGCTTGCTATTAAAGGCCACGTGAACAGTAGCTGTAATCCAATAGTATGGAGCTTGCTTATGCGTGCTTGAGGAATTAGAGTGTAACTATGGGACCGACAATAGAATAAAAGGAGTTCCATCATATCTCTGTGAGAAGCGCGGTTCATCCTGGCAGATCTCTGGCTATTGAGTTTAGCTTTTTGTTATCTGAACTACAGCTCACCGAGCAGCTGCATGAGGAATTAATCGTCACTTAGTTCCCTTTGACACTGATCCCAGACTGCTGCCTTTAAAATGCCCACTCTTAGCCCTGCTGAACACCACAAGTTTCTCTCTTTCACATGGGGAGAAGCTCCCTCACCTGCTCCAAACCAGCACCAGTTATTTCTCACTGATGAGTGTGCACCCAGACCGAGCACTTACCTCTGAAAATTCAAGCTGTAAAATTCCCTGCTAAGTCTGCCAACACTGCCACTGTTTTCAAGGTGTATCAGCAATGAGCTGTCATTGAGAAGAAGCTACAGCAAAAAAAAGTGAGGATGGAATCAGGAAACAGAACGTGTTGCAAAGCACCCCAGTGCAGTTTCTCTCTGCAGGATCCTTAAGGCATCTCTTGGTTTGGGCCAAACAGACTGAGCACGTGACAGCTCAGGCCCACTCCACTGGAGGCAAACCTGAGCCTTGCTTCAAGATTTGCAATTAGGAACCACATCACACCTCACCCAACGAATGGGGACATCACACCCGTGCTGCTCACTGAGATTGCTGCCTGCAAGGGTTTACCCCACTTCAGCTCTGAGATTTGTTTTCCATACTGGAAAGCCAGAGATACAGCCACGCATGGTGGGGGTGTCCTGCAGAGCGCAAACACCAGCCACAACCTGCTCTGCAGTGGACATCTGGCTTGGCTGGCCAGCTCTGTGGAGAGGAGACTTCTCCCCAGGCTTCTCACCAAGAGTCATTTGAACACAGGTGGGGGGGAAAAACCAACAGCAGGCACAGCCCAGAGCTCCTCCGTGCCCATCAACAGGGACCACTGCCGGCTCCAGCAGTGACTCCAGCACGCAGGCAGAGAGGCACAAGAAGGACAAACACAGATGTCACAACCTCAAACGAGACTGAGGTCACCACATGCAGACAACAGTCAACAGTTGAAAAGAAGCAAAGACACAACAGCTGCCTTCAGCTGAAGGGACCTTAGGAATGAAATTGGATTAAGCAGGATGAATCTCCTATTACAGAACCATGTTTCTACCTGCTGCCTTTCTTGTTTCATTTATTCAAAAGGCAGCTTAACAAGTGCCTCAGTGCTGATGCAGGGAGGGGAAGAAGCAGCTCAGGAAGGCAATGAATTTTCTTTAAAAAGTTCATGAACTTCATTGTTATGGGTTCAGGCTTCATAGCAAATTTTTCCCTTGGTCTGGGAAGGGGGATAGAGGTTTTGGAGGATTTTGGCTGTGGGGGTGGGCTTTTGCGTTCAGGGTTTTTCAGGAATTGTGGTGTGATGCCACGAGCAGTTGTGAACTCGGACCTGAGATTTTGCAGGGGGCGGACCTTTCCTTCCTTCCTCTCAGGGATCGGGAAGCTGCGGGAGCTTGTGTGCTCGGCCCCGGGACTCCGCTACGCTGCAACTCGGCACTACGACCGAACCTGCCTGCCTTCCCCCCTCCTGCCTGCTGCTGTTCGGCAGGGCCGAGATTGCCTGCTGCCCCTGAGTTTGCAAAAGGAGTGATTTCCCTGCTTCCTTCCCTGCCGATGCCAGCTGGGAGAGGATCACTGCCCTACCAGAGCCAACAGCTCCTCCTGCCTGGGATCATAATCGCACCCAAAGAGAAACACAGTACTCGGCGGGTTGGAATCTTCTGTTATTGTGTTGTTGTTTGTGCTGTCCTGATCTATTCTAGTAAAGACCTGTTATTCCTTTTCCCAGATCTTTGCCTGGAAGCCCTGTAATTTCAAAGGTTTAATAATTTGGAGGGAGGGGGTCATCTTTCCATTCCATGAAGATTCCTGCCTTTCTTGGCAGACATCTGTCTTTTAAACCAGGACAGAGACACACCAGAACATACTGACATTCTATTCCTTGGTTCTATTTGATCTCACGATGGCAAAATGCTACCTGAGGCACCAGCAGCCCTGGAGTTCATACCCTGAAGAGGCAGAACGTGAGTGATGGATGCTCTTACGTGCTCAATTTTGGAATGCACAGACCCCTCACACTGCGTCCAAGCCCAGGGAACACTCACCAAAGGCGATGTCACCAAAGTCGATCTCTTTGACGTCCAAGTGTAAATTTGGTCCATTGATGCACCCCCTGCGATGACAAGGACAGAGGAGGCAAAGGTTAAAGGGAATTGCAAAGTGTCCGCCTGTCGTGGCTCAGGGGCAGAAAACCTGGTGTCAGGGGCACCATGGATTTCAAACCAACATACCACCACGTGCTCAGCAGTGTCCACGTGGACAGGAGGCAGCCAAAGCCAAGTGGTCAGCAGCCAACAGCCCCTGATGGGGCTTTGGGCACAGGGCAGGCAGGAAGTGCCCTGGAGTTGCTGCTGGTCCCATGAAGGACCCTGAACACACACCCAGACATGGCTCTGTGCCAGTTTCCCCATCTGAAATGTGATGGACTTCTGTAACCAGCCTTTCCAGCCACAGCTTCCCTGATTTGCTACTTCTTAGCTGTAACTGGTGTTTCCATGGAGCTTTCTCAGGACCCACACAGGAATTACAGACAGAGTTTTGAGACATGAAGCCAGGGGAGCCCCAAACATCTTCTGAAAAGAGCAGCAGCAATCCTACACAGTGAACAGATGAATCTTAAGAGGAAGGACCAGCTTGCCCCCAGTGCATCAGCTGACACAGCCAAGAGCAATGGTTTAAACAACCAAACATGGGTGTCCTCAATCTACCACACCACCTCACCTGCCCTTGAACTCAGCAGACACAAGCTCCAAAAGTCACCAACATCCATTGAAATCAGCACTTGAAGCAACACTCACAGGTTTATTTAATGGTTGATGCCAATCAATGCCCACTGTGGCTTCTGGTTAAAAATCAAGCACCAGTGAACTGTGCTTTCTATTGTATTCACAGGACTGCCTTTGGCTCTGCTCTACACATGTCAACAAGAGACGCCTTGCTCAAGGAGAAAGCTGCTTATGCAATAACAGCCTATGACCAGTTTGGGGGAGGGACAGAGGAGAATCAATTATTTGATGTTAAAAGGTTCCCTCTTGATTTCCAAAATAAAAACCCAGCACTTTTCCTCCAAAAACAAAGTCAGCAGAATTGTTTCTCTACTATGGGCAGACCTACTTACCACTTTTCTCTCGCTTAGTAATAACCTTCTTGTTCTTTTTCATCCATTTCCCCTTATCGATACAACGTACAATCGACTGCAGATTGCTTTCATTTCTTTACTGCCTTGTCCCAGTGCCCTCCAACAGCAGCAGCCTAGCTCCAAAGCTCCAGAGCAGCCAGCATCAGCTTTCCTGCTTACACTACATTATCCTACCAGCACATGGCTCAGGCTAGCAGGGACAAGCCCTCACGCTGCTGTGGTTCTGAGAAGTGAGCTCTGCCTCCCCTATTATCACCCCTTCTCCCTTTTGCTAGGCAAGGATTCTCTCTTGCAATGGCACCAGCCCATGGGATGAAGGCCAAGTTCTTGTGACGGTCCCTGCTGCAGAGTTCCCTGTCCCACATCAGCCCTTTCCTGGCTGTGGAGAGGAGGTACCAGAGCACTCTCTGCACAGGAGTTGGGAGCTCAGCCTGTCTCCATGCATGGGCATGAGAGCTGAGGTGAGGCTGCTGCTGCCCCATTAGGACCAATTATTATCAGAGGATTTAAAAATGCTGCTTCTGGCGCACAATCACCCAGGCTGGCCCATCTCCAAAGCCCTGGAGGCCTTGCTGGCTGTTATTCAGGTGGGACATGCCAGAGCAGCTACTGCCCAAAGCTGATCCATCCCACTGCCTGCCATGGTTCAAGGCAGAGGGAGATCCCTGCAGGGAGGAGTCACTCCAGCTCCTGGGTACCCACACAGGGCAGCAGGCATCCTCACACTAAGGCAATGTCAGGATCAGAGCAGAGATTATGACCTCAGGAAACACCTTTTTTCTCTGCTCCACCCCAAAATGAGGTAAGTGGGGGATGTCCCAGAGTCAGCTACAGATGTGCCCACCAAGCTCCCGGACTCCTTACTTGATTCTCAGCGCTTCAGGCATAGGAGATCCAGCCACACTGAACTGGAATTCTTCATCAAACATCCCCAACAGGGTGGCTTTGAAGGAGATCTGAATAGTCTGTCTCTCACCTGGTGCAACGATGTCCTTCCTGGGCGCAAGCTCGAAGCACTTGGCCACGTGTGCAGTTGGAGGCATGAAGGTGAAGTGAGCATCAATAAGGCTCTTGTTAATCAGATCCACCTGCAGCAGCAAGAAAGCGAAATGGAAATACATGTGGAATCTTCCCTTCTTGGGAGTTATTTTCTAATGAAGCAACTGACACCTGGAAAGGGCAGAAGATGCTTTGTGCTGCTGAACGACAGAAGACAAAAAAATACAACAGGACAAGTTCTGCCTTTGGGTTTTCATGCAAAGCAGTGGTAACTTCACATAACCAGAGTCACCCTGGGGTTATCCCATGGACACAGAGCAGTCCACCTCTGGTCAGCATCACCAAGCTCATTCAGACCTGGCCCTGGGAGCAACGTGAGGTGATTGCAGCTGCATAGTGAATCACCACAGAGCTGCTGCTGCTGCCCTGGTTAGCACAGCTCCAACAGGACCATCTACTCATTCGCCTTTTCTCAGATCACGGAAACAATTCGTTGATAAACAATGAGGCACCAGCATGGAACTGTATAGACCATCACCACCTTTCCCTTCCACAGCCAAGCTTTTGAAAGTGTCTGGCATGATGTAGTGTCTCATTTCCTACCTATTTAAGTTGCTCTCTTTGTTTTTTTTGGTTTTTTGTTTTGCAAACTTGACAGTATTGGGGTGGAGGCAAATAGGTAGAAAATTCCTTTACTTCATTTCCAGGAACACTTTTTCTAAAGCCAGAGATGCACCAAGGCTGAAGTGTGGTGAGGGACTGCTCAGCAAGGGAAAGAACTCCCAAGCCCCTTGACCAGTGCAGAGCCAGGAGGGTGGATGGCTTTCCTCCGACTGCCAGGAATAGGCAGGAGGCACTGGACTGAAAAGTGTTTGCAATGGACTCGAACTCAAATGCAGCCAGTTTGTTCCAGCTGCTTTTGGACAGCCTGAGCACAAAGCTGATTTGTGCCTGGGACTGGAACAAAAGCCTCTGCACATGCAGCTTTTTGACTCAGTGTTGCTTTCATGGGGCAAGGCTTTGCAGGAAGCCTCCCCAGCTGATGGCCAAGGAAGGCTGCCAAAAAGCAGGGCTTGGGGTTTCATGAACAGCAGACACGCCTTTCTGACCCCTCCAGATTTGAGCAGTACATCAAATATTCCCTGCTCACAACTGCCCAAGTTGCCAGGAATTCCACAGGTCCACCAGGCTCACTGCTGCCTCAGGAGCCATCAGGATTCACCCCAACCCTGCTGCTCACCTCATAGGCGTGGGGTGTGTTGACATAAATGCTCCCAAGGTTCAGTGTATGATAGCTGACTTCAACCCAGGGTCCTTTGCCTTCCCCTCTGAGCTTCAGGGGCAGCCTGGTCTCACGGCCTGTGGAAGGATGTCCATTTCAGTACAATAATTCTCTCTGTTATCCTGTATTTTCCAGGCTGCCTCAATGGTAGTCCCTGACTCTGAGCTGGATGCAACCAGCTCCTGATGCTCCAAGAGAAGATATGGACCCTTTTCTTCCCTCAGGAGATAGCCCTTAGGGCTGACTTCCAATTTCTAACCCATTCCTTGGGCTGGTTTCTAATTTAGCCACCAGTTTGCTGAGTTTAAAACATCTCTGATGTCCTGTAGTGACAGGACAAGGAGTAATGGGTACAGACTGAAAGAAAGGAAATTTAGGTTAGATACTAGGAAGAAATTTTTACTGTGAGGGTGGTGAGACACTAGAACAGGCTGCCCAGGGACTTTATGGAGGTTCCAGCCCTGAAAGTGTTCAAAGCCAGGCTGAATGAGGCTTGGAGCTACCTGGTCTAGTGGCAGGTGGCCCTGCCCGTAGCAGGGGGCTTGGAACTAGGGGATCTTTAAAGTCCATTCCATCCTTAACATACTTAACGTGATTCTATGGGTTCCTTCCCATGCACTTAGAGGAGCTTTGAAATCCATCCAGTGAAGGCACAAAGCTCATAAAGAGTTTGGCAATTGCTACCTGGCAAATTGGGTTTTGTAGATGGCTCAGCAGCACAGGACTCTGTTGCCAAAGCCCTCAACTTCTGACACTCAGCACTGTGTTCTATTTCCACAGACTGAGAGCTGCAAGGTGACAATTCCCACACAGGAGAGAAGCAGGTGCTGACCAAGGGTGGTCCTTCCACAAACACCCTGGGCTCTGTGGGCCTCAGCCACCTCTGGTCTGGTGGTGTCTGGGCAGTGGGAGGTGATCCAGGGTCAGGGAGCACATTTCTAACTCAGCTCCCACTGCCTGATGATGGATCCATGTAAAATGGACCCATCCTGGAGGTCAGTGGTCTAGAAGGACTTAGTGCTCATTCACTAAAGCTCTTCTGCTCTGTAGCTCTTCGGCCTTTGAGGAAATGCTGGCAAAGCCATGGCATGAAAGCTTCTCCCTGCACTGCCTGGGTTGTTCTGGGATCAGTAATCCAGACACAGGTGCTCTGAGCCCTGGCCTTGCACAGGAGACTCCCTGGAAGCTGCAGGGACAGTGGGGATGTGCCAGCACTGCCCCGCTGACCACAGACTCTTCCCAGCAGTTACGTGGGAGCCCAACGGGCTCGGGCTTGCACCATGGCTTCACTGTGGGTGAGAGGAGCAGGGGAAAGGAGATGTACCTGAGATGTTGCAGTAAGCCACACTTCGATACTCTAGCACTTCTTGGGGTTTAAAGGTCACCTTGATTTTGGCCAAACAATTTGGCCCGATCTCTCCCTCCTAAAACAAGAAAGAGACAGCAAACCACTTATATTATAACATCACATTTCTTGTTTTTACCCACAGTCCTGTAAATCTTTATTTAGAGCATCAATGTTGAGGCAGGAGTGAACAACACAAGGAGCCCGAGGAAACCAAACCAAGCTCAACACACCGCTGGGAGCTCTTAATGCTCAGCCAATGAGCTCCCACTCTCCACAATATTCCTGCTGCTCTGATACAGCTCTTGGTGATTTCACGCTGCTGGCAGCTACAGTGGTGTGTAACTGCCATTGTGCACTGGCGGCTCTTGGCCTTAGATGGGCCACAGGAGTAACCAAGAAGAGAACACAATCTCCTTTGTTAAAAATGGGCTCAGGATTGAGCTTTAAAATAAACTTATTAACAAGAAATAAAAGACAGTAAGAGACCACTTGTGGCTAGTTGCCTCACACAAGACAAAGGGAGCAGCACTGAAAGCTTGATGCAGGCCAGGGCAAATAAGAGGCTCCTCTCCCAGCCTCAGGTGACACATTTTATCCCCCTAGTCTCCACCTCCTGGCCGCCCCTTTCCCCGCCCAGCCAGAGCATCCTGCTTGCCTCTCCCATGTCTAGAGTCCTTTGGTTGGCTCCTTGTCCTTTGGCTGTTGTCTGGGGTCTTCTGACTGCTCCGGGGTACATCCAGTAGAAGTCCTTCTTTTCCACCCTTATGTAGATAACGGCTGAAGCCCTCCCTTTTGATTACCTCATGGGTTTGGGGGACCTCCCTCTTTGGTTACCTCATAGAGGTTCTGGAGCATTCTCCTGTTCCCCATTTTGTACCACAATCCCTATAATGATTTTTATTAACAATAAATATAATTAACACAGTAACTAATGACTTTTAACCTTGAATAAATTACAACAATTAAAACCTGATCAATGCACAACTGCTCAACTGTAGAAACCCTCAACCAACTCATTAACAACTTTCTTTATCCCCTAATTACCAAATTTTATTTCAACAATTAACCAACAACTTTGTGATAGCCAACTTTTCCTAACTCTGATCCTAACACCTTCCTTGGAAACAAAAATATTAGTTTAACCTGTTTTGAAAGAAAGCAGAGGTGGTTGGGATTATTCTAGGGTTTACTCCAAGATGAGAAGGGATTTTGCGTGTGCAGACATTAGGCATTCATCATCTCTCACTATGCCAGTACTCAGAATCAGGGCTCTGGCTGATGGCAGGAGGTGGGGCTTTGTTTGCATAAACAGAAAAGGAAAAGGTTTTCTGTCCCTGTGTGCAACAGAACCCAAAAAGCCCATTTAAACCTGCCAGCCTTGTGTCCAGGCTCGCAGATGACACTGGAAGGGAGACTCAGAAACTTAGTGCAAGTCGTGGTTACACGAAGGGATTGGCATTTCTATGATTAACCTTGGGCTGAATTTGGCCTCCTTTTCCCAGTGAACCATTGCATGCTTCAGGTCAATATGTGAACTGGCAGTGCTCCAGCACCCCTGCTAAACCCCACACACCACGGGGTAGCCCCTACCTACAATAACTGGTCCCTGTGGACACGGCAAGGACAGGCCTTGGCTTTGTCAGGCTCCCACCCCTGCCTTGAGCCCACAGGGCAGAAATGCTTTTAGTAGCGAGCTCTCTAGCCTCACCAGAAACTGGATGTCTTCCCTGTCAGCACATCAAGCCAGCTGAGGATCTGCCGAGTGACCACATGGGGGGGAGGTGACGGGAAGGGAGGAGGGAGGAGGAAGAGGAAGAGGAGATGAGGTTCTCAGCTATTACTCAGCAGTGGCTCAATGAAAAAAATGTCCTCGGAGAACAGTATGGGGTCTTGTTGCACCTTTGCCATCTCCTCATCGACCATGTTGCTCAGGATGGCAGTGCGATCTTCACAAGTGCCCCACTCCTGCATTACTTTTTTCTCCTCCAGTAAATTTTCCAGCCAGACCCCTTCCTCTGGACTAAGCAAATGATACAGCCTGCAGCCGCAGGGAGAGACGAACCCAGCAGATCGTTTAATAAGCCACATATTTGCAGAGATCAGTGTAAGTGCAGGAGAGCAAAGCACCTGGGGAGTAGCAGCAGCAGCTCCTCAGCAAGGGGCTGACCCCGAGCCACGGGGTCCCAAATGGATCAGAGGATCACTTGTTGTTCACTGGCATAGCACGCAGTTTTACTCCACACTTACAAGCTCAGGAGAGGTTTCGAAAGCCAGCAGCCCTCAAGAGAACCTTCTGGCTCAAAACCTCTGCCACAGCTGAGGGGAATCCACCAGCCACCCCAAATGGCTTTTCCTACCACTGAGCTCCTCAGGGGAGGCAGATCAAGACCAAGGAGCATCCATTGCAGGACTTCTCTCGGAAGAGGAAACGAAGCTAGGTTGCAGCTACAGGTCACCAGCATCACTCTTTGTTTCTTTCATTTTGGACCTGCCCTGTTCCCTACTCTGCCTTCCATGAGAGCATCCCAGAGCACTTCCAAAGGCAATTGATGAATTCAGACATTGCATCCCTTCAGTGACATTCAAGGTTTTATATGCATGAAAACAGAGGCCCTGAGAAGGGAAGGGACTTTTGTTGTGCAGGAGGGAGACAGCAAACTCCTGGAGAGACTTTTTCATGATCCAGGGCTTTTTGGGTCCCATCCCAGTGCATGGTCATAGAATGTGCTGAGAGGGAAAGGATCCTGCACTGTTTCCTCTCATAAAAATGTCCTCTCTGCTCTGAGATCTCACAGCAGGACAGTAGCCTTGGAGCTAAAACCATCCCTAAGGCTGGAAGTAAGGAAGAACAAAATGTTCTGGTCAAAGTCTAGGACACAAACTGGCATGAAAACAAATGTAATTGGAAAAAAACCCACAAAACCAAAACCAGGCTGAAGTTAACTGTGGGGAAACCTAGTTGCTTCTGAGGGGAAAGTGGATCACTTGGGGTCCAGGCTGAGGCAGGCAAGTGGGAAAAAATGGAAATAAACAGTCCAGGGAAGTAGCCAGAGAATGTCAGGGGGTTTTCTTTTAACACACAGAGCTTGCATGGAAGTCAGATACTGTGTAAGTAGATAGAGAACAGTAGAAAACCAAGAAGCCCAGGGCACTGAAGGACCCTCTTGCCATCCATTCAAGCTGGCGAGGGTCGATCGCCTGGTCCTTGGCAGGCAATTTAAAATGGCTCTGGAGAGTGGGAGTGACCCAGACCGCAGCAAACAGGGGCTCGCTACGGCAGTTTTGGCACGGCGGTTTTGGCACGCAGTTTGTCGGTTTTTGCGCGGCCATTCGCGCAAGCAGGCTGAACAGAAAGGGTGCAGCCACCCCCCCTCCTGGCAGTGGCTCGTGTCTTTTTGCTGGTTCTGAGGAGCTTGCATTTTTTTTCCCCCGCAGGAATTGCTTACAACTTATCAAAAGCCATTGCTGCTGCTGCCAGCAAGAGTGTACTAACCCAAACAGAACCCCCAGGAAGGATGCAGCTGTCCAGGCCCCTGGCTGCAGGGAGGGTCTGAGCCTGGCATTAGTGCCAGAGGACAGCACACAAGACACCTGTGTGTGGTGTGAGCAGGTGGATGATCTGCTCTGTCCGGTGGCAGAGCTTAAGGAAGAAGTGGAAAGGCTGAGGGAGTATTAGGGAGAGGGAAAGGGAAAAACGCTGGTGGAGTTACACCCTTCCAACCCTGAGAGAAGCTCAGCAGCAGTCAGAGGAGCCCTGCCCTTCCTGCCACCAGGCAGAAGGAGAAGACCTAGGAGATGGTGGGGAATGGAAATGGGTCCCTCCTGGAGAGGTAGTAAAATTCCATCCTGACCCCCATCACCTACCCAGGTGCCCTGACAGAAGAGGTACAAGGCGCTGGATCAAGAGGGTCAGGCAGATGACACTAAAGAAAAAATTGTGTCTGGAGAGTCTTTCAGTTACACTTTGTCTGTCAGACAAATCACAATCTCAAGTGTTAAGAGGAAGAGTAGTTGCAGTAGGTGACTCCCTTCTAAGGGGAGCTGAGGGCCCTGTATGTTGACTGGATCCATTCCACAGGGAAGTCTGCTGCCTCCCTGGGATACAGGTAGTAGATATCACCAGAAGATTCCCTAACAACTAAATGAACTAAATCAGCTCTCTGATTATTACTCTGTTGGTTGTCCAGGCTGGCAGTGATGAGGCTGACAGGAAAGGCACCAGGGTAATTAAAAAGAACTTCAAGGCTCTGAGTCAACTGGTTGATGGGGCAGGAGCACAGGTGGTGTTCTCAGTTCTTTCAGGAGCAGGGATGAATGATGAAAGGAACAAGAAAACCCACATCATCAATAGGTGGTTTAAGGACTGGTACCATCAGTGAAATTTTGGGTTTTTTGATCAGGGGGCAACTTCTACAGCACCTGGCCTGCTAGAGCCCCTGAGCTGGCAGGTCTGATTGAGAGGGCTTTGAACTAGATTTGAAGGGAAAGGGGATGAAACCACACTCTCCAGAGAGGAGCCTAAGGGCGGTAAGCCAGAGTTGGGGGTGAAGTCAGCAGCCCAGCTGAAGTGCACGTACACTAACGCACGCATTAGTGACACATGTAACAAACAAGAGGAGCTGGAAGTCATGGTAGAGCAGAAAAGCTATGATGTAGTCGCCATCATGGAAACATGGTGGGACGACTTGCATGACTGGAGTGCTGCACTGGATGGCTACAAGCTCTTCAGAAGAGATGGGAGAGGGAGAAGAGGTGGAGGGGTGGCTCTGTATATTAGGGAGGCTCTTGACGCCATGGAACTTGAGATTA
This sequence comes from Corvus hawaiiensis, assembly GCF_020740725.1. NCBI lineage: Eukaryota > Metazoa > Chordata > Aves > Passeriformes > Corvidae > Corvus > Corvus hawaiiensis. Next base: position 21,330,401 of record NC_063224.1, read on the forward strand.
ATGATGATAAAGTTGAGTGCCTGTGCGTGAGAATCAGGGGAAGGCCAACAAGGCTGACATCCCGGGGGGGGCCTGTTATAGACCACCCAACCAGGACCAGGAGGTGGATGTGTTATTCTACAAGCAGCTGAAGGATGTTTCAAGATCGCCAGCACTTGTTCTTGTAGGTGACTTTAACCTGACAGACATCTGCTGGGAACTCAACACAGCGGAGAAGAGGCAATCTAGGAGGTTCTTAGAGTATATGGAGGAGAGCTTCTTATCACAGCTGGTGAGTGATCCTACAAGGGGTGGAGCTCTGCTGGACCTGCTGTTCATAAACAGAGAAGGGCTGGTGGGAGATGTGGTCAGAGGCCATCTGGGGTACAGTGACTGTGAAATAATAGCGTTCTCAATATTCGGTGAAAGAAGGAGACGCATCAACAAAACTTCCACTCTGGACTTCTGGAGGGCAGACTTCGGCCTGTTCAAGAGACTGATTTGGAGAGTACCTTGGGAAACAGCCTTTAAAAACAAAGGGGTCCAGGAAGGATGGACATTCTTCAAGAAAGAAGTCTTGAAGGCACAGGAACAGACTGTCCCAATGTGCTGAAAGACGAGCTGATGGGGAAGACAACCAGCCCGGATGGGCAAGGAGCTTTTGAAGGAACTAAGGGAAAAAAAGAGGGTGTATGACCTTTGGAAAGAGGGGCAGGCAACTCAGGAAACGTTTAAGGATGTTGCCAGGTCACGTAGGAAGAAAATTAGAGAGGCAAAAGCCCAATTAGAACTTGAGGAAATCCAGTCATTGCGATCAACCTTTCCTCCCCAAAACGCCATCCTCGGCTGGAGTATAAATGGAACTGGAATGCAAAGTGCTGAGCTCCTGAAGCCCAGGGACACACACCCTAATTTCAGAGACGGTTTACTTGACCTAAACCATTCAAAAGCACCAACAAACCCCTAAGGCCATACATTAGTTTTAGTCTTGGGCCACGTATTTCACTGAAATGCATCTTTCAAACCCACCTCATCTTCTTTTGATTCTCTTCTTCCTCATTAGGATAAGTCCTCCACTGGAAGTGGGCTGTGGTGTCACTCCTGTTTTCGATGACCATGGTTGTGTGGCACAACACAGTGATGTAAGTCTTCTCAAGCTCCACAGAGTATGTGCTCAACCCAACGTTGAGATCTATAGCTTCTCCATGAAGCTTTGTCTGGATAGTTTCATCTGGAACAAAGCAAAGAGGAGTCTTTGCTCAGCTCAGGCACTGATGGAAGCACAAGGAACAGAGCAAACCACAGGTGACAGAAGAAAGTGTCACAGCTTTTAGCTGAATGAGCAGTTCTGTGGATCAGTATATTTATCACATCCTGACAGCTCTGTGTGTACAGAGTGAGGATGTCCTGGGCACCTCCTTAAACGCCTTATTTCTGAGTGTGTTTGTAGAGATTTGGCCCCAAGGTGACAGTTTACAGTGAAATTTGTCAGATGTGCTCAGGTGACCCACGCCGATCACTGGGAATTCTGCATCAAAGTCCTTCAGGTGATGCTGAGGAGCCCTGTTCAGTCCTGACTTGCCCAGGGTCTCCCCTGGGCATCCTGCGAGACTCCTGTCTCTCCTGATCCCTTGTTGCTGACAAGAAAAAAATATGCCTGAGGGCATGTGGGCAGAAAAGGAAGGCCCAGAGGAACAAGTGAAGTGACAGCCCACAGCAGGAGGGGACACAAGTGAGGAAACACAACCCAGTGCTCTGCAATATGACAAACAACTACAAAATGAACACCATGAAAATCATCATCATCCCTCTGTCCAAATGCACAGCCACATCAGTCTTGAAATATTTGATATTGTTCTCATCTCAAAAACCAAGCTGGAGCATTTCAAATTAAATAAAAAAGGGACAAAGGAAAGATTAATAAGTAGAGAGCAGCTTCTATATGAAGACTGAATGGGATTCCTCAGTCTGGAAATCAAATGGGAGATAGATGGGAGAGGTTTGCAACAGCATGAGTGGCCTGGGGAATGGGGATGAGGAAAAATTTGTCTTGATTTGTTATCAAACAGGAACTTGAGGGCCTGAAAATGTTATGAGACAGAAATTACACACATGTGTAGAGGGCAACATAGAAAAAGCGTCCGTGACAAGACAATGGAGAAGCAGCATACAGGACAGAAGTGTGCAAGAAATACATTGCATTGGAGAGAGTCTGATGGACACCTCACACACAGCACTGCCCAGGAATAAAATAAAACTTCACCCAGATATAGCCACACAGTAGTGGAGAATCAAGGGTCTGACCGTCAGCAATCCCATCAGAGAATGGTTTGTGAAAAGCACAGAGAGGGTTAAGAACTATCTGCATGCACAACTTGACACTGACTGCCTCAGGAATTTCTCTTTTCCTGCTGCCTATAAACCTCATCTCAAGAGATGCAAATGTTAGGGCACTACCTGCCCCGTGAGATTACAGCCTAGGAATCAGACAGGGAAAAGGAGCTCCTCCTTGAAGACCAAGGAATAATTACTGTTGAATTTGAAGTGTGGTTCTCTGGTTTATTTTACCTTGAAAATATCCTGATTTAGCCTAAAAAGGGCACATTTTATCAGCATTTCAATGAAAGCTATTTTAAGAAAAGGAACAATCAAAACTCTGAAAGAGTACAAATGCACATTAGAGCACTACAGTGGCTTGGAAACAAGACCCAAAAGGAGGATGCCATTTACAGTCTGAAGGATCCAGTCCCAGCTAAATGAAGCACCCTTACCAGGAGCACATCAAGGAAACAGAACAGAAGGTTTCTGTGTATCTACCAGCAATGCAGTCTGGGACTCTGGGTTGTCATCCAGGCTGGTGACTGTTTGCTTGGCCCCCCAGACAAACTCTGTGCAATGTGTTGGAAATAATTATGCAAATGTGTTGGTGCACTTTGATTTAACAGGAGCAATTAAGATTGGTCACCAGGTAAACAGCTCTTGCCTGACAGACACAAGACTCCGTGCTTTGATGCACAGGGACAGCTCAGGTGAAATGTGCTTCTGCCCAGCAGCTGCTGGGCTTTGTGCTCTTGCAGAGTGTCACTGAGGAAATAAAAGTTCCTGGCCTTGGTGCTTTGCTAGTGGTCAATCTGTGACCTTAAAAGTGTGTTCTGGGGAGTTTGGTGATGAATGCATCACACACAAAAATAAGGAGAACATCTGGCAAGCTAAACTTTATTCATGTCAGTAGTGACAGCTGATGAAGGCGCTTCAGGTTCTGCTCATTAAGGACATATTGCTGCAATTATGGGCCTGGCCTGTTCCCATTACCAGTAGTGAGAGCATCACTACTGGCTGATGGAGAAGCCTTGGGCCAGAAATGTTTATGTGCTGGACCTGAGACTTTGGAGAGAGGGGAGGAAAGACAAGGCTCCACCAGCCCCAGAGCTGGATTACTGTACGTGTTTCTGCATCTGCCCCAGGGGTGCTGCCAGGACTGCTGCAGGTCTCTGCTGGGGCTAGGGGGGATCAGTGCCTTTTGTGGGCAAGACACAGGATTCTTTTCTTATTCTTTTTCCAGAGATTGCACCAGAACAGAGAAGCTGCAAGTTAAGGGAATCTGGCCACACTTCAGCGCTGCCTTCCATCCCATCCCTTTCCCACTCCTGTCCCATGTCTACATACTCCTGCCCTCAGATAGCAGGATGGGAAATAACACTCCTGGGGGTGACTTCAGGGGTTGCCTGAGAAAGAAGGTATCTTCTTATTTCCAAATTTTCAGAAGAGGATCCAGCCAAGCTCAGAACTCAGCTGTCAGGACTGAAAAACTGAGTGCAAATCAACCCCTTCATCTCCTACATCCCAACCCGGGCTGTACCCACCAGACTCCTCTGTTACTGCTGTAGCAGTCGTCTCTCACATATAGACTTGGCTCCCCAAGACCCAAGGACACAAGCTCTCCAGTTAAACTTAACTCTTCTGAATTTCAGCCAACATCACTAAGCTCTTCCCTGAGCCCACAAATACGAAGAGCTGGGAAGGAGACATCCCTGTCACTGTAATAACCAAATGAAAACCACTGCCAAGAGATGGGGCTGGCAGGCTACATTTTGGCCTTTTATCTGTTCATTGTGAGCTATTCCTTAAGATAGTTCTCATCCTGTTAGATCTACCCTTTCCATGAATCACTACTGCACCTGACAGGCAGAAAAGGTAAGGTATGAAGGGGGTTCTAATAGCTTGTTTTCTTCTGCTTTTTAACTAGGTCCATTTGGACGTTTGTTTTCTTGTATGGCATCCAAAGACAGGTCCAGATCTCCCAAGGGCACCTTGCAAGCCCCAGACACTGGTCTTGCTTTGAGCAGTGTGTTTGCTCAAATGATTTCCAGAGGTCCCTTCCAGCAAAAGTTATTCTATATTTTTATCTTCTAAATCAGCCTAATTGCTTTTCACATATTCTCTAAATGTGTCATATTTCCTACACACCTGTGCATATACCTATGGGCATGTGCTATACTGACAGGCATTAGAGGAGCTTGACCTTTATGGAAGTTCCCAATGAAGAATTCATGATATTTTGGCAAACATTTAACACAAAACAAAATTTAAAAACAGAGCAGAAACACAGGAACTTCAGAGTATTTATAAAGAAATCTCAATGAAAGGGGGCCCGACCTTATTCAGAGATTTAAATCATCTGTTTGAAATTTTCAACTGGCTTTCAAAGGTTCATCATGGAACAGAAGAGGTGACTGATGCCCTCAGCTGACAAGGGAAATCAGATCAGCTTTAAGGAACAGGAACCGCACGGGCTGCCCACAACATAGCTCATGCTGGGCATCCAATGTGGGGACCGCTGGAATGCCACGTGCCTGTGTCTTCCCAGAGAATTTGGTTACCTACTCCTGTCTATTTGGCTGACAGTGCTGAGTAACCATTTCAAAAGCTGCTTGTGCTCAGGAGGGTGCAAGCCAGCTACTAACATGTTCCAGCACCCTCCAGGAAACCTGGGACAGAGAAAGCTCAAAGGTTGCATCCTGCTAAGAACACTGGAAGCAAGAGCAGATGCCACCTATCCTGCTCACTTCCAGCCAGGGCTGCAGGGCAGCAGCTCTGATGCTCTGCTTCCTTTTGTTACTCTTTCCCAACTCTGTTTTCACCCAAAGGTGTTTTGCATAAGAATAGATGAGCTGCCTCACCTCTTGGTGCTCATCTCCTAATGAGCTTCCAGGTTTCCAGTGTTTTCCAGCAGAGTCTTCTCACTGCTGCATTTGACTATACAGACTGAGAAGTCCAGCTGGTCAGGGAAGTCCAGGATAGGTCAGCCACCAATGGCCTGAATTGGCACAACTATCCTTTCCTTTCCACTGGTGCAGGAGAGCTCATGGGAATAATCCTGCAGGAAAAGAAACTGGCTCAGCACAGGGCATTTAGTGCCATCTCCATGGCAGAAGAAAAACCATTTCCTATAACCCTTCAAGGGCATCAATTTACCACTTCCACCCCCAAAATCAACACTAAGTCCTACTAATATGTCATATTTAAAAGGCACCAGTGCACTTTGCAAAACCTGTCTCAGTGGCATTAAGCTCTTGTGTCATACAGAGAACTGCCCTACGCCACCATAATTTTTACTCTAAATTTTAATGATGTTAAATAATTCCTAAGTCTCTTCTAAGGAACATGGAGCTAGGGAACACAGGACATTCCTCTTTAGGTTTCTATATTCCTGCTGTTTGAGAATAGGACAAAGTGTTAAACTGACTCTAAGCAGCAAAAGGAAGATGAGAAAACAGCTGCACCCAAAGAGATCCTGCACCTCTGGCCTGGCGTAGAAACATCAGTTGTCTCAGAGCTTCCCTCTAACTTTGCCTGTCCAACCAAGTCAGGAGAAGAACAGTGCTAAGAGGTAGCAGGATGCTGTTGGAAAGAGCCTCTCTTTGTTTCCCTGCAAGGCTTCCTCCCTTCCATGCCATGTCCTAAACCCTTCTGTATGAACGAGCCCCAGATCACAGCACCAACCCTTCACATCACAGCACTGAGATCAGACTTGCCAGGGCCTCAGCACTGCTGTTCAGACCTCCAAGGAAAAGCACATCTGGCACAGAACGGGTGCTAGTTGACAGAGCAACCACAGTGACAGGCATGAAGACAGAGCCACAGCAGTGTCACTGCCACAGGCTCTGGGGTCACAGGTCTGTCTGCCTGCAGGTTGTACCTGCCCTACACGAGCTTTTTCAGGCAGGTGTCTAAGTCACCTGCAGCTCACCAACCTCCTGCTGACTAAGGGCACCTAGAGATCAGTGTGCCTGTGCCAGGCTGGCTCCCTGCCACAGGCACGGCACATCCTCTGCCCTGGCCCTGCAGTAGTATCATGGTCAGTATCATGCATCTGGCACAGCCCAGCTGCAAGGCTGGAGAACAGAGGATGTGAAAAAGCACTGTCTGTGCTCCAGTCCAGGGGGAGGCAGGGAAGCTGTTGCCAGTTGGGAAGGAGGAAAGCTCTCTGATCCCTTTGTTCCTCTGGTATTCTCCACAATAATTAAACCCCTTCCACTGTGCCTAGAGATGGCTGAACACGTATCAACACCCCCTCTGTCATTTTCATACTGTTCCCTGTGCATCTGCCCTTGGGAACGCTCAGCAATGTGCAGGGAGGGGAAGCAGAGCCTGCCAGGCCTGCGTGCAGTGCCTGACAGCACGTGCCAAGGTGTGACTGGCTGCAGGCTGCCCGCCCAGGGCCTGAAGCCAAGCTCACAGCATGGAATGGGCTGTACCCAGAGTGCAATGGAAACAATGGCTTTGGAGATAATGCTCCTCCAGTCTCACCTTGTTCTCGTCAGGGGTGAAGTGGATGCGCGCAATGTGATGCGCGCCTGCCGGCACTCTATGGTACGCATCTGTAGATACGATATTGCTGCTAACAAGAATTTCTCTTGCTATTTTCTAAGTCGTGGGATACTTTTCTCTCTCAGAGAAGATATTCACAGTTTGTAAACCATGAACATCTACGACCTTGCAAAAGCTTTGTTTATAGTACAGTAGAAAAACATTTTGACAACGGATGTTTTAGGATTCTAGCCAATCACCCCCAAGGGTTGGCTGATCCTTTGTCCAATTAGACTATGAAGAAAAAAGTCTATAAAAGAGTTTGTAAAGTAATTAAAGAAATCAATCTTGCTGTACAATTCCTGCCTGCTGGATCTTCTCTTCTCCTCCTCCCTGCGGCTGTGGGATATGGTAATATTTACTGCACTAATATTTGGTGTACGCCGACGTGATCTGCACGCTGCGAAGCGTCCTGCTTCTGCGAGCCAAGCCGAATTTCTCTAGAGCTACGCTGTTCCCCTTCCTCCCCCCCCGGGACCGGGAGGTCCGACGGGACTGAGAAAATGGTGAAGAGCAGCTCACAAACCGACGCTGTGGTAACGGCCTGGAAAGGTGTTTTCAGTATAATGCACACCTCCATTCCTGAAAACTCCCTTTGTGAGTTATTCGACTGGGCTGCCCTGCATGGCATTCCCATGGACAGAGACACTGCCCTGGACTTTGGGCTGTGGCAGGAACTCGGCTGTGCTATACGGCATGAGCTCTCGTTTGGGGACCTGGTGATATGTAGTAAAGTAGGTATGTTTAATTCCAGCTGGGACGCATGGGGGATAGCTCCTCCAAAATCATGCGTGCCGACAGCTGCATTCAGCTCGGTATTTGTCGGGTTACAAGTTCCATATTCATTAAGTTTCCCAACACGCCTATACATATTCATCACCTAGCCCCGCCCAGCCTCGCTTCGTATTATAATGAACCCAAAAGTCATTTACATCCGCGTTGCGCTTGCACAGTGTTGTTTGGTGGTTATGGTAGGGGTCTTCCAAGAGTCTTTTTTGATGAAGTCAGGAGTCTTCCTCATGCTGAACTTTTCACCTTTCTTCCCTGCGCATGCTCTTTTATACCCCTGGCCTGGGTTTAAGCTTTGAGACTGGTTTGAGCTAGTTTTGGGATGAGGCAGGATGTCTGTCTGAGACTCCCCCTGGTCTTACCAGTGGTCTCTTATCTTTTCTTCCTGCTCTGGTATGCTGACCAAGCTAGATGCATTGTTCCTAACAAACTAATCCTTCTGCTCCCCATCCCCGATTCACTGGCAGTGTTGGAATTATTCCAAACTTGGCGTTCAATGTTTATTCTGCTGACAGACCTTAACTGTGGCAGCAGAGCTGGCTCGCCTGTCTCGGTGGCGAGTGAAGGAGAGATATCCGAAGTGGACCCCACTGACCGGGCTCCAGGGGCGCGTGGTGGTGGATCTGAAAAAACCCCTCCAGGTCCACGGGCGGAGCCTGCCCCAGAGCCTGCACCGGGTCACCCTGCGCAGTCACAGGGCTCCGCGCCCCCCAAGGACCCCGCACCGACAGATGAACTGGTGGGGGTGTCGGGGCAGCAAGAGGGCGTGCAGCCCGCCTTGCCATTTGGCTCAGCGGCGGCCACGGCTTATCCGGGGCTGCGGGTCAGCAGTCTAGCCTCTCGGACCCCCATGGCGGCTTCTAGCCCGTCTGCGCATGCGTCTGCTGCACCGAGAATGCCCGTGTGCGGCCCATCGCCCTCCGTAGTGCCAGACTGTTCTGTGCAGTCGCAGACCCAAGCAGTTGACCTTCTATTATGTCATTTGCCTTTGGTGACGAAGCTGCCGCATATATCACGACAGCTATCGGAACTGCTCAGCTTGCAAAAGCACCTGCTGCAGATGCCAGAGGCACCCCGCCGCGTGGGGTGGGCTGGGCCCGCGCCGCCCGCACCGCCCGTGCCACCCGCAGGAGACGCGGCTCCGAACCTGGAAGTGCCATTGCCACTGGCGAACACAGAACCCGCGGGGGAATGCATGGAGAAACCCCACAGAGCCGACTAGAAAGAGCTTCGTATACAATTAATCACCTTACAGTACCACAAAATTCAAATAATCCTGTTACTCTGAATCATTTTCTCTCATTGCAGTCTGCAGGCAAGACACCGCTGCCCCAGGCAAAAGTCTGGGTATGAAATTTACTCACTAACCAGTGGGAAGGCCCGCGTGAGCTTATCGTTTGGGGTTGTGGGTATGCTTGCGTTTCTACAGATACTGGGGTACGGTGCCTACCTGCAAAATGTGTTCGCCCTGACCTACGGCACCAGAGGCAGAACAGGCAACCTCCAAATGACGACCAGAACGCCAACCATCCAAATGGCGACCAGAATGTAGATCATCAGCCTAATGACTCTTCGGATGATGACCAGGATGTCAACCATCAGGCAGATGGTCCTTCCACAAGCAGAGGCTGAACTTTAAATTTCTTGTTATGGAGTCAGAGAGTTAAAGCCTTAAGGATGTATTTAGAATTAGTAACGGATGTAAATTTCTATTTAGGATTAATAGTAGAGTTGTTCTCTTAAAAAACAAAATGGGGGAATTGTGGATACAAAAATGCTGTTGGCAAGAATTTTTCTTGCAATTTTTTAAGTCGTGGGATACTTTTCTCTCTCAGAGAAGATATTCACAGAGTTTGTAAACCATGAACATCTGCGACCTTGCAAAAGCTTTGTTTATAGTACAGTAGAAAAATATTTTGACAACGGATGTTTAGGATTTCCAGCCAATCACCCCCAAGGGGGGGCTGATCCTTTGTCCAATTAGACTATGAAGAAAAAGGTCTATAAAAGAGTTTGTAAAATAATTAAAGAAATCAATCCTGCTGCATAATTCCTGCCTGCTGGATTTCCTCTCCTCCTCCCTGCGGCTGCAGGATATGGTAATATTTACAGCACATTAGTGAACTGATCCAGGGTAAAAAGCAGAAGCCTCCGAAAACCTGGGAAAAAAAAAAGCAACTCAAATGCCCGATTCACAGATGCAACTCTTGCAAAACTTTTGAAGGCAGTCTCACTCCCTCCACTGAACAATCAACTGGAGGAAATCCCACTCCAAATCTGTGGGAAACAACAAAAGTGGTGCAACAAGGACTTCATAGAATAAAAACTAAAACTCCACCTGAATAAATTAATGCAATTAACAACTTGTTTCACCCGGCCTTTTTTTTTCTTTTATTTCTCTTTTTGGGGGGGGGGGAGATTTGTTTCTTTTCTCTTTTCTAAGAATGTCAAACATCCCTGCATTGACGATAAAGAAAGCAGTTTGAGGGCAGAGAAAGTGCAAGCAGCAGAATCACACCTAAATGTGATAACCATTTATTCACGTGGACACTGTCACTTTGTGTTAGCCCCAAGAAGTTTTACTTCTTTTTAATAATTGGTCTAGCGGGCCAAATTTTCACTTTTTAAGAACCTACCAACACATGGGATGGAGCTGCATGAAAACCAATGCAATGTAAAGTGTCACCATAATTGCTTGCATTGTCAGTTTGTTAACGTTTGTCATTTAAGAATTTATACACATTTGAAATCATACAAATATGTTCTAACCTTCCCAGTTCTGCCTCAGAAGACTTCAAAATTATTATAATTCAGCTAATTTTTTTTATTTACTATTTAGTGAATCAAAGAATCTTGACAAAACACAAGCAAATGCTACATAAGAAATGATTGAATCCCCCTTCCTAAACCAGGAGGGTTTTTTGCAGCCATAGACTGCAAATAGGACATGAATAAAATACAGAAAAGCCTTCTACCAGCTCTCAAACTAAAGTGCTGTTCAATCTCATGCCGTATGTCTTAAGAAGGTATTTTAGCTTTGCCTCACTCCACCTATTTTTAGCACATTCTGCAATCTCAGACGAGGGTGCAGAATGTGATGAAGGCAATTCAGTCACTAAAATTCAAAGGAAAAAAAAAGGCTACTTGGATTAATGAAACTAATTTTGAAAGAGAATTAATTTCTTTTTAATCCCACCAACAGTAAAGCCCCAGTTTCTAGTTTGTGTCAAGATTACATTACAACAGTGCTATAATTGGTCTCCTAGAAAAGAGAGCATAGCCCTGATGGAAAGATATGTTTGCATGAGAACATTTTGTATGGAAATGTTTTGTGTGTTGATTTGTATCCTAAAAACTAATCCTTCATAATGTCTGAAATTATCCAGCAGAGTAAAAATATTAATGGAACAAAAACTGTCTAAAGAAGCTACAACCAAAGAAGCCTCCCCGAAGATACCTGACTAAGACTTGAAAGTTTAAGTTAAACCACTAAGATTAGAGAAAGGGAAAACCCATTCCTTAATCATCTCAGGCCTAGGAAAACAAACAAACAAACAAACAAGGCTGAAAGAGGAGAAATACCCATAGATAATGAAATAACACATCAAGTGATCCCATTAGTAGGAGATGTTGAAATTCCAAAGAAATCAAAACGGGCTTCCCCACTGATTATTGAATGCCTGGAAGGGGCACAACCAGAGTCAGTTAAGCGATATCCTCTAAAGCATGAAGCACCAGTAGAAATAAACCCAATAATTGCTACATGTATTGATCAAGAGTTGTTAAAAGAGTATAGGTCTCCCTACAATACCCCAATTCTACCAATACAAAAGCCAAATGGAAATTATCAATTAGTTCAAGACCTGAGAGTGATAAATACAATATCAAGAACACTGCATCCTGTAGTAGCCAAGTGGCTGGGTGTGGTTTTCAGCTCTAGATTTAAAAGATGCTTTCTTTTGTCTGCCATTAGTTGAAAGCAGTCAGGAGATTTATGCCTTTGAATGGGAAAACCCCAAAACAGGGAAAAAAGCCAGCTTACATGGACCCTATTGCCACAAGGATTCCAAAAATAGCCTCACAAGAATTAGAGATCATTAGCTAAAGAACTGGAAGCCTGGAACACCGCCACTCTGGGAAGGTACACTTCTGCAGTACATTGATGACCTACTAATAACAACAAGAACCCATGAAGACTGCAAGGAATGAGCTGTAAGTCTTTTAAATGTTCTGGGACTAAGCGGATATAGGCTCTCCCCTGAAAAGGCTCAGCTAGTCCTCCAAAAAGTGAAATATGAACTGGCAGGAGGAGAGAGAGCCTTGGAAAATAACAAGGAAGAGATAATTTGTCAGATGCCCCAGACAACTACAATTAAAAAAAACAAACCTAAGAACTTTTCTGGGAATGACAAGACAGTGTAAGTTACGGATCTACAGCTATGGACTAATTGTGAAACTCTCCTAAAAGAAACGGAGGGGACCCACCTATGCTGGACACCAGAGACTAATAATGCACTTGTAACTCTGAAACGTGAGTTAATGCAAGCTCCGGCATTGGGCATACTGGATGTCATTAAACCTTTTCTGTTGTTTTCACATGAAAGGCAAGGACCGGTGTTGGGACTTCTGGCACAGAAGCTAGGACCGTACAAAAGGCCAGTGGCTTATTTCTCCAAGCAGCTGGACGTGGTCAGCCAAAGATAGCCCACCTGCCTGTGTGCAGTGGCAGCTGGGACTCTGAACATAGAGGAAGCCCTCAAGTTCACACTGGGCCAGCAGGGAACTGTTTTTGTCTCTCACACAGTGTCAGCAGTGCTCACACAGAAAGGAAATCACTGGTTAACCCCATCTCACTTTCTCAAACACCAAGCTGTCCTAACAGAATCGGAGGACGTGACTATCCAAGTAACTAACATCTTCAATCCAGCAGCTTACTTCCAGGGCAAGGCCGCTGAGGAGCCTGTACAGCATGACTGCATTGAAACCATGGAGGCGGTTTACTCTAGCCACACAGACTTGAAGGACTCTCCACTAGAAAATGCAGACAACTGGTTCACTGATGAAAGCACCTATGTCAAGAATGGTAAGCAGTTTGCTGGCTATGCAATTACAAGCACAGACGCTGTCCTTGAAGCAAATCTGCTACCTGTGCGGGCATCAGCTCATAAGGCTGAAATAATAGCCCTAACTGGGGCCTTAGTATCAGCTGAAGGAAAACCTATCAACATTTGGACTGATTCAAAGTATGCTTTTGCAGTAGTACACGCTCCCAGGGCTATTTGGAAAGAAAGAAGTTCATTGACCTCACAGAAGAAACAAATCAAGCATGCTACTGAAATTTTACACTTGCTGGAAGCACTGTCAAAACCTTCAAAAGTAGCTATAATGCACTGTAAAAGACACTCCCAAGGTAACACCATCCCTGAACTGACAAATGCTACGGCAGACAAAACAGCAAAGGCAGTGGCTAGTAAGGTTCAAGTTCAAGCCCTAGCTTGAATCCCTTCTAGCATTCTTAGGAATAAAAAACCCCCACCATACAACACTGATGATTTAAATTGGATACAGGAAGAAATGGGACAAGTAAGAACAGACGGGCGGGCTAAAATAAAAGATCTCATCGTCATACCCAGAAAACTGTTAAAATTATTTATCCAAAGCAAACATTCTAAAACCCATTAGGGAGTTGACGCCTTACATAACCACTTAGAAGACAAAGTAATAGCACTGAAATTAAAGGAGACAAAGGAGGAAAAACAACCCTAATACCACTGTTAGGCTAAGCACAGAGACTATCCCTAAAAGAGTTTTACCAAGACATGTGTGGCAAATTGACTTCTCTGAATTCCCTAGAAAAGGGACATATAAGTACTTCTTAATCCTCACAAATACTTTTTCAGATTGGCCAGAAGCTTTCCCTTGTAGAACAAAGGAGGCTAGAGAAATTGTTAAAGCTTTAGTACAAGAAATTCTTCTACAATTTGGGGTACCGAGGGAAACAAATTCTGATAGGAGATCACACTTTGTAGCCCAGGTAGTGCAAGGAGGGAGTCATCTACTAAGTCTACAGTGGCAACTACATACACCATATAGGCCACAAGCAAGTAGACAAGCAAAAAGGATGAATCACTTAATAAAGCAACAATGAGCCAAAATTTGTCAAAAAACTAATTTCTCTTGGTATCAGGCTCTGCCCATGGCTTTGCTAAGCATTTATGTCCACAATTACAATCAATACGCGCTACAGTTGTTCATTGTCAACCACCACCACCTGATAAACCCTTCCATAATATGAATCCAAAAGACTGGGTTTATATTAAGTCTCTTTCCGGAAATCCACTCCAGGAAAAATGGGAAGGACCTTACAATTTGGGACAAAACGCAAACCTTGCATCAGATTACCTTAGGTAACGCTTCTTGCAAGTTTAAAGAGATAGAAGATAAACTCACAGCATGGTTACCCAACTTATCCGGGCTTAAACAATTGTTTGTAACAGTTATTTGTCTTGTGATGTTCTTATTTACTGACTGTATTAGTAGTTATTGTTATATGATATTAGGTACTTAGTATCTCAATGCGTATACACAATGGCAAAAGCACAAACTTAGAAACAAGATAGAGAAGGGTACTTTCATTCAAGACATGCAAGGTCTGTAAAGAATTACAAACGATCAAGGAAAAGGGGGGATTGAGAAGGGGGATGATCCATGGTTAACTCATGTAAGCACGAAGAAACTAGTAAGAGACAGCAAATGTTAATCACAAAACCTAAGCAGCAGGATTCGCCTTAATCTTGTCAAGATAAGAGGAACAGGATCTTTTGAAAACCAGCACAGAGATCGCTGAATCATCCAGTGAAGAACTGCGCATGCACCAGAAAGAAAGGTAAAAAGTGCATTGTGACGAAGACTACTGATTTTCATCAGAAAGACCCCCCAGGAAGAAGAGGAGCCTTCCTCAGTGCGACCACCTGGGTACACAGCACATGCGTGGCACGTCTGCTAATGATATCAATGACTTCCGAGAAGTAATTTCTAGAACTACTCCTATCCCAAGGAACGGGATGAATATTCAAAAATTTTACACATAATGCTGGACTGTATGGAGTGCTCTGCGTGGGTGTGTTAGGAGGAGCGATCCCCCACGCACCCAGCGCCAAATAAAGCAAATACCCGCTTCTCTGACTCTGTCTCTGAAGCATCTCTAGGCCTGGTTTTGGGCAATTCAAAATAGGTGAATACACATTACAACTACCCCTGAAGTTGCTCTGTAGGCAGATTTAAGAGGAAAGGATTTCATCTTCATCACTCTCCTTCTTTCTTGTTTTGACAGAATTAAGAACTTGTAAAAAATCTGATATCACTGATGCTCACCACTCCTCCAATTAGACTACGCTCACTTAGACAACGAAGTCCAGAGCTTTGGATAGCTCCCGCTTCTGCCCTAGGAATTGCTTCCAGTGCTGTACCTTTGCTCCAGCTGCGAAACCAAACCAGCAGAACCAAGGAAGTTCTCTCTGAATGAACCAAGAATTCTCACACAGTGCTAAGCCTAGCCCATTTCTCTTGAAGGCTACAACGGCAGTCATGGCAGTGAACACTGCTCTTCACTGGGCCATTCCTCTGAAAAAAAACATGCACCACCTCTCAATCTAAACCGTTAAGCCTCCTGGTGATGCTGACTGACAAAGTGTCCAACTGCAGTTAGATTCCAACAGCTACTTCCAATGACCTGTCAACAGAGCTTTGCAGACTTGCAACAGTCCAACAAACTAAAGGGGCTATGTTTCATGGCTGTTTTTCCAACATCATTGACTTATGTCCCTTTGCCCGGTTAAGTGAAGATGGCCCGTCCACCTTGATCAAAGTCAGCAGAATTTTGGCCCAATCTGCTGTTATGCAACACATCATGGCACGATCTCTAGGTGTTGATGCAAAATTCCCACTGAAGTGCATGTCGTTACATGACTTAAGGCTACCTACTCGCAGAGTGTCCACTCCACTGCCACACCCATTTTCTGGCCACCTTTAAATGACTGAGCTGTCTTACTGTTTCAAACATTCCTCAGGGGTACGTGAGCACCATCTCCTCCTTTCTGAAGTTTAGGAACCTTATTTAAAAGTAGTACTAGCGATACCAGTTTATCCAAAATCCAATTGTCTCCATCAACAAACTCCGAGCAAGCACTGATAATTAGTTTCAAGACTTTTACATATTTTTACAGTGGGCTTTTTGTTTGCTTGTTTGTTTTTAAAGCAGATGGAGTAGTCCGCTGTTTCCCTGAGGCTACCGGGGGTGCAAGCAGGCAGGCAGAGCCCTGGCGTGGGCGGCACAGGGGACCCCAGGCGCTGACGGCTGCCACCGGCGTGCGCCAGGTCGGGACCGGCAGGCAAGGCTGCACCCCGCGTCTGCCACAACACCTGCAGCTTCTGCAGCCTGAAACACAGCTGGCTCAGGGGTTTAAATCAAGAGCCAAAATATCTTGCTGGTCAATTTGGGGCAGAGAAAGGTCATCACTTCTAGCATGGCATAAGCCTGCCACTACATTTCTGTGAAGGACAATCACCTTGTTGGAGTGAAACTCCTGGGTAAAATACTGAAGCACTTTCAGATTCATATTAGCCGACATTTCGGTGACCTTCTTTTATACCTGCATTGTTTCATACTGCTGGTTTTGGGCACAAGTTCTTTGTACATTATCCTGGAAATTAAAAAGATCAGAAACAACACCCACCCCTCCCCCACCACCACCCCTTCCCCAGCTACAACCCTAACAAAACCAACCTCCAGAATGTTCAGGATTTCAAATGAGAACAAGCATAGATGGGACATAAAAAGACGGATCCTCCTTAGACATTTGTGCATGCAGTGCTCTGCAATCAACTCCGAAATTCTACTTCTCGTACACAAAATATTTGTCTTCGGAACTCCTTGTTCTCCATTCAAACCCTTCTGGGAGGGTAATCGAGGAGATACTCTACATATTTTTAGCACGTTGCACTAGGCAATTAAATCCAGTGCACAGCATTACCTGGCGAACTGAGGCGGTGACAAGGTCAATTAAGACCTGTTCATATCTTAATTTGGAGCTCTTCCAACTGCTTGAAAAGTGAAGCCTTGGACATTGAAGGTTCAGACTAAGGAGAATCCAAAACGTGGACAGCATCTCCCTTCTGCTGGAAGCCTTGAAGTTCACCACTGCACTCTGCAGCCTACACAGATCATCTGAGTACTGTAAAAGTTCTCCAGGGAAGAACAACAACAAGGCTCATGCATGCACACAAACGCTGATCAAAAGCACTTGATGCTCTTGGACAAAAAGATGTAACCTTCACTTTTGGAAAGACAAGGTGACTATGGTTGTCTCTACAGTACTCGTAGGAAAAAATCCCTCAAGTTTTGTAAAACCTCTTTTCAGGGCTTTGTTAACTTCATTTTTGTTAAGAATTGGGGAACACAGAGACACCTGTCACTTTTTTTGCAGAATGCCATAGAAACTGCTACACTCACTTCAACAACAGTCCAAATAACCTTCTCTGCAAATACTGACCATATGCAGTTCTGGTTGATACAAACCCCCATTACCTAAGAAAAGGAACAACTCGGCAAGCTGTTTGCAAAGATGAACAACTTAGCACGACTACGGCTGATGACATGCCCTGACCTTTTTTGCCTTTAGCTATGGGTGCCGAACCCTCCTACCCTCACACATGCCACTCAAAGCTCCTTGCGTGGAGCTCTCGCACCACCTATGCCAGCAACTGTGCCAAGCCGCCACCCTTCTTCAGCACCATCGCACCTACCACAAGGTTGCTGAATCGGAGGGCAGGAAAAAGAAATCGACAATGGAGGGAAGTTGTCCCCCCTGACAGCTAAGCTCCAACTTCGGGGTCCCTTATGTCCTTCCCAGGACGGGCAGGAAAACGCCTCGGCGGAGCGCAGCGCTGGGCGGGAGCGGCCGGCAGAGCACCGAGCGCGCTCCCCACTCCCTCCCGCCCGCGCCGCTGCGGAGACCTCGGGTTCGCCGGAATCGGCCACGTGCTGCACGGAGGGCAGCGCGGCAAAGGCGGTCGCCCCTCGTTACCCTAGGAAGGCCGGCCTCGGATCCCCGCTCTCTCCACCGGCACGGGCAGTGCCAGCAGACTCTCGCTGCGGCCGCCGCTGGCCGAAAGCCTCGCCGCGCACCGCCCGGCCGGCCCCGCCGCTCCGCGGGGTCACACGGCACCTGCCGAGGGCGGCCGCCGAGCGACAGGAAGCAGAAGCGCTCACCGCCGCGCCACGCGCCGCCCCGCCCGGGCGCTCCTCTCCTCGCGCTACCACCATGGCGCCGGCCCGCCCCGCCCCGCCTTCCCCGTGGCCTGCGGCGCAACGCGGGTGCTCCGAGCCACGCAGCACGCGTGCGGCCGGGCCCTGCCGAACCGCAGGCGGAGCCGGGGCACGGCCCGGGCCGGAGAGCTTCCGGCGAGGCTGGGCGGGCGGCGAGCGCGGCCGAGCGTGAACGCGCCAGGCGGGGTCGGCCGGCGGCGCGATGGAGCACTAGATGGAGGCGGCAGCACCGCGCGGCATAAAATGGCTGATCGTCCCGCAGCCGCCCGCTCCGCAGCCCCTCGGCTGCTGTCGAGAAGGGCCCCGGCCCTGGCCGCGCCGGTGGCGAGGTGGCTCCGCAGCCCGCGGGCAGCCCTGGCGGGGCAGGGGAGCACTGCGGGCAGCCCCGGGGCCGCGCAGCCGTCTGTAACGCGTGGTGGGAGCCGCCGGCAACTATTTTACACCTGCCGGGGGGCTGGGGAGGAGCACGGAGAGCACGCGGCAGGTCGCTGCCGTTAGGGAAAATTAATCCACGATGCCTGAGGTTTATGTCCGAAAAGGAGACAGAGGAGTCCTGCAACATTCTTCGACTACAGGGAGAGTCCATGGGGCTTTTCCCATGGGGTCTGTCAAACGGTTGCGGGATGCAGCCCCCTTTTGATGTCAAGTTCCCAGCCACAGCACCCTCTTCCCCACTGGCTGAGGTATTCGGGAGATACAGACTTCCAGAACTGCCTACTCTATGTCCCCCTCTAATATGCACCCCCCCTTTTGGCATCGAAAAGGAAGAAAAAACCCCATTTCTAATGCTATTAAGTCTTTGTTGCCTTGCTCTAGGTTCAGGAATTTAACACGGCCTTGATTAATCACCAGTCTCTGATGATTAGTAACAGTTCTAGAGAACTAATAGTTTCTTCTGTTACTTCACTCCCCATAAGTTCCTAGCCTTGTCTACAGGCCGATTCACATGGTCTGTTTGTAAAGACTCATCCATCTCATTCCTTTTAATCCCTCCTTTTTTTATTTAATCTGTATTTGTCTTTACAAACCTTAATTACCATTGATTTAATTTTTTCTTCTTGAGTCTTCTTGGCTTTTGCTATTATTTGCAGTGACATCCTTTTCTGTCCTTTTGTAGTCCTTTCTGGATCAGGTAGGCATGGCTGCTAGCGGCATCCCCTTGACCACCTGCTGAAAGAGCTGCACCCAGCATGGTGTCACGCATGCTCAAAAGATTAGAGTTGCTATAGCATATAAGAGGAGAAATGGTATTCATTTAGCCCATAGCTGGCCAGTTAACCATGAAAACATGTCCCATTCCCATCCTTTCAACATTTGGACAGGTCCATGAGCTGACGTTATTTCCTTCGTTATTTGTTTGACCACATTTCCGCTGTCCTCTGCTTGCAAACAGCAGCTCGAGTCATTTAATTTCCCACAAACTCCTCCTTCTTCTGCTAACAGATAATCTAATACCATCCCATGTTGAAATACCGCTTTCCTCATTGAAGTGGGTTGGTCAGCAAAAAGGTCAAGAGCTGTGGCTGGCTGGTTGGTAATTATTTCTGAGACAGCTTGTAACCTAATTATCTCATTCAAATGATAAATGGGTTCCCAGGCATCTGGGATTAATTCCTTAGGTTTCCAAGTGGCTGGTCCATCGTGTTGTGTAACTCGTTCTTGTGGCCATTCATCATTTCCCCGTTTTGGGGTGCTCCCTGCAGCCAGGGCTGCATCAGCTGACTGCTTTTCTCTAATTAAATACTCACAGATTTTGATTCCTAAGCGATTTCCCTGAATTTGTAGTAGCAAAAAGAACAATGGTCTAAGATATACACCATATCCCTGACCAGTTTGGAGGTAACCTGAGCTAAGCATGTTGGCCACAAATCCAATAATGTCCTTTCAAAGCCCGTGTTCCATTAGCAAAGGGGCCTTCCTACCCTTGGTCATCAATTGGCGGGTCAAAATACAGCAGGATTCCCTGGCCTAACGGTCCTCCAACAATAGTTGCCCCACCATAAGGGTCACAGTATTTGCATTTCCAAGCTCCCACACAGGGTTCCCATCTACATTTACATCTGCAAGTTGCTTGGTTGGATTTGGAGCAGAACTCACGAAAAGGCTTTGAGTTCCAATCCGGTGTTGCAATTCCCACTGATAATCATGAACAACATGTCTTCTACTTGTGGAATTTTCGTGGGGACAGCTCAAAAATAGGTGGTCAAAAAACCCCCTTGTCCCTCCCCATTGCTTTACAGGCTTCCAAATATTTTTGGTAAGTGTGGTAAGAACACCTTACGCAGCTACCATTAGTGAGCTGAACAGGTATTTGATTGCATTTGTCTTGATATTTGGAACAATTGTAAGGAGGGCAACTGGGGGTCCAAACCCAATTGTTTAAACCCAGAGGGAAAGTCAATTGGCAAACGCCTTTTCCTACATAGACCCGCCCTGTCCTGTTTAGGCAATAAGTGCCTGTTGGAGAAGAATGAAGTGGCCATGGACTTCCTTCTTTGGCCCCAAATCCCATCCCATTGTGGCCCTCACATTGACCCACCACTTAGGTTCAGCTGGGCTAGCCAACCATGGCCACTCTCAGATCCTCCTGGCCCTCCACAGAGCCAGCAATTGCTAAGGTTAAAAACTTTTGCTACTTCTTCTCCTAAGGCTGCAAATTGATTCTCCCACCCCTGGCCTAAACTTAGCTGACCATATAAAAGTAGAATTATTAAGGAAGATGTTTTAATAGTGTGATCTAATTAGCTAGTCTAATTTTCCTGTTGTCTTCTGCACCACCTGTGGCAATTGAAGACACAGAAACCACTTAACATAAAATAATCCAGCAAGTATTAGCGCCCCAGTGAGTGGAGATTCTAGAGGAGGGATACCTATAGAGACTATTTCAGCAGATGGTCTGTGGATAGGCACTCAGGGCTTCCTCTGATGTCGAAGCACTGGCTACTGCTCCGGCCTACTCCTGCAGAGTGTCAGTCACGGCCTCCCGGCCTTCTCCTCCAGCTGAGATGTGCAAATCTCTGAGGCTTCAGAGACCTTGACCCGAGTGTTCAGCTGTCTTGATGGCTGTTTCTGTCGTCAGTGACACTTGGAATGGGCCACGCCATTTCACAACCACTGGCGCTTCTTTCTACCCCTTAACTAGGACTCCATCTCCTGGTTGGATGTTACAAGCAGCAAAGTCCAAAGGTGGGGCTTGTGCCAGCTGAGCTTCCTGTTGAAGGGGTTTCACAAGAAGCAGTATCCTGGCCACAGATGGTTTTAAATATACATCACTTACCTCTACTCCCCCACTAGGTTGAGACTTACCCGGGTAATTCATAACAACGATGGAAAGGGGGATAACGGAATCTCTCTTCTGGGTCGGGCTCTCATTCTTGCCAAAGCCAATGTCCAAAGCCCTAGCCATGGCATCTTGGTTTCTATTAGCAGCTTCAAAAGGTGTTTTTTTCTCTATTCATTGTTTTCTACCCGAGCCGAGCTCTGGGGGTGCCAGGGCCTATGGAGGTTCCATTGTGTTCCTAAAGAAGCCAAAACCCCTTGAAGGATCTTTCCTGTAAAATGAGTTCCCCTATCTGAGTCTATTGCTTCTACAATGCTGTATCTTGGAATGATTTGTTCCAAAAATGCCTTAATAACTGATCCTGTCGTTGCTGAAGCAGTTGGAAATGCTTCTGGCCACCTTGCTAGCTGACATACCATTAGCAGAAGATATTAAGCCTTCCCACTTGGCTGCCAATCCTCAGGAAGTGCAAGGACTCTCTTCACGGAGTTCTTTTAATATTGGTAGGGCCAAAGCTTCTGGTATCTCTTGTTTGCCATCCCTTGTAAACCAATTATTGCCTTTTTTCCCTGCCACACGACTTCTAACTTTATCTCGAACTCCTCTGGTAGAAAAGACAGCTTCCCGGGCAGTGATGGAGTCACTGGGAGCAAAGGGGGCATCTTGGAGAATTCTGGCAGAGGTGTTGCTTTCTGAGTTTCTTCATCCACCAAAAAGGAGACAGAGGAGTCCTGTAACATTCTTCGACTACAGGGAGAGGCCATGGGGCTTTTGCCATGGAGTCTCTCAACTGATTGCGGGACGCAGCCCCCTTTTTATGCTAAGTTCCTGGCAACAGCACCCTCTGAGGTACTCGGGAATTACAGACTTCTGGAACTGCCTACTCTATGCTCCCCTCTAATATGCACCCCCCTCTTGGTATGGAAAAGGAAGAAAACGAAACTATTCCTAATGCTATTAAGTCTTTGTTGCCTTGCTCTAGGTTCAGGAATTTAACACGGCCTTGGCTGAGCAACAGTCTCTGTCGATTAGTAACAGTTTCTAGAACTAACACTTTCTTCTGTTACTCCCCTACCAGTAAATTCCTAGCCTTGTCTAAGGACGGATTCACACGGTCTCTTTGTAAAGACACATCTATGTTACTCCTTTCACTCCCACACCTTCTTGGAGGTGGGACGGCTCCCCCTGGCACAGCACCTGGCACAAAACCCCCGTATGCGCACACACACACCTGCACTTACCTTGCACTCCGCTGCACACACACACACACACCTCCCGCACACTAACAGCCCCCTCCACATCCCCACCATGCTACTTGCAGTGGCCCCGCCCCTGCCATCCCGGCCGGCTGGCAGCACTCACTCCTCACGTGCTTCCCCATGCCTTGCGTTTCCTTGCTGCCCCCTCTGTAGCCTTCCCTCAACCTGCCTTTTCTCCCCTGCCTTGCATTGACTTGCTCACCCATCCCCCACCTGACTTCCTTTCACATTCGTCTAGGTCTGGCCTCACCTTTCCTTTTCCTTCTAGGACCCTCATTGCCTTGCCTCGCCTCGCCTCGCAAAGCCACCACTTGCCTTGCCCTGCCCTTGAAGCCCTCCCTTGCCTTGCATGACCTTGCTCACCCCTCCCCC
Source organism: Corvus hawaiiensis (assembly GCF_020740725.1). NCBI lineage: Eukaryota > Metazoa > Chordata > Aves > Passeriformes > Corvidae > Corvus > Corvus hawaiiensis. The sequence goes on from NC_063224.1 coordinate 21,353,277, forward strand.
ACCTGGAATTCAAGACCCCTTTTCAATGACATTTCATGGCCTTGCCCTGCCCTTTCTGCTCCTCCTAGGAATCTCAGAGCTCTCAAGCATCTCCGGTGTTTCAGGATCACAGGAGAGGAAGACCAGGGGAGGACGCATGTTGCCACACTCATCTCCATGGGCAGCCTTTGTCTGGGAGCAATCCTTGCATGTCTTGAATCTTGGAAGGGCAATTCACATTTTGCCCTTGAGCTCGGGGACCAGAATGAGAGTTCTTTTGCATACAAAGGAAAGCAGGTAGCTCAAGTCTTTTAGGTGCAGAGGAGACATGACCCACGCGGGATCAAGGCCACACAAAGCACTTGGTCCTGGCCACTTTTGTGTACCAGCAGTCCTTGAATGTACTTCTCACCTGCCTTGCCTGGCCTTGCCTTGGCAACACAACAGTTTCCTTGTCTTGCCCTGCTAGCCCTCTGGAGCCCGCCGGAGCCTTGCATTCCTTTGCATGGCCATGCCCCACCCTTGGCCTGCCTACTGCTTTCCTCCAGGGCCTTGACTTGCCAAGCACTTCCTGTTTCTGCCTGGCCTTCCCATCAGTGGACTTTCCTTCCTACGGCCAGCCTTGCCTCTAACGTCTGGGCCTTCTCTTGCCTACCACTCCATTTGCTTTCCCCTCACTGCTCTGGCCTTGCTTACCTCTCCCTTGACTTGCCCACAATTGCCTGCACTTGCTTTGCAGCGCCTTGCCTGCATGGAAGGCAAGGGCAAGAGTGGTAGGCAGGACAAAGCAAAGCCAGCAAGTTGTAGGTAGTGCGAGGCAAGGCAGACGTAGGCAAAGGAAGCAGAGCAAGGGTTGCTTAAAAAGAACTAGACAAGGTACTGAAGGCAAGGCAAGGCCAAGAGACTCGGAGTGCCAGTGTTGCTGGAGCAGATGTTAAGGTAGCATGGGGAGGAATAGTCCAGCAAGACATTTCTCTTCTGGCCCCTGGGCGTGTAGGGGCAATTGTTGGATCTATTCAATACTGGAGGTGGATCAGTGGCTGGATGTGTTGTATTTTGGAGGAGGGGATGCCATTTCTTTGGAGATGGGCTTGTAGTTGCTCTCTTTGGCAAGGAAGGCAGGTTTGGATGTGCACATCAGGTGCTCTTAGGGATTTTAAAGGCTTTTCCCAAGAGACAGAGCTCTCTCTGGGTTAGAGCTGTTGAGCTGTCCGTGGGAATGCAAAGGCCAAGCTTGTGAGCCTTTTGTCCTGGTGCCTTTAGTGTGTGAGCAGTCCCTGGTGCCGTTGTCTTTGGATCCTGACTCTGGGAGAGGGAAGGCTTAGCATGGTGCCTAGAGCTGAGAAGGAAAGTGCTGAGAACAGCGTGTGTGCTGCTGGTTTGAGGGGTGCAGTTGAAGTTGTAGGCAGCAAGATCTTCCTCAGCTGGCACTGTTTTGAGGTCTGTTTTGCCAGATGGTTTCAAGTTGCTGGGCCGAATCTGCGAGAGGGAAAAGATTTGTTTGGGCCAAAGAGGTTTGTCTGGCTCTTGGAGTATGGTGTAAAGAAGAGTCTGCTCTTGGAAGGGGAAGATGAGGAAAATCTTTTTGTCCTGATGTGCTGTTGATTTGAGTGCAGGGACGTTTGCAACTTGCCTCTCTGCCCTTGGGGCGGTTTCGAGCAGCGCCAGGTGCTTGGCCTTCTTTTGCAAGTCGTCAGCGCCATCGTGCGGTTGTTTCGATGAGCGCTGACAGTGCCGGGGAAAAAGCCAAGCGCTTCGCTGGCGCGGCCGCAGTCGTGTGCGAGCAGTTGGTGGAAGAGCTCCGCTGTGCAGCCTGCCTCTTGGAGACACAAAAGAATGTGATCCTGCGCGTCGCGGGGAAGCAAGAGGAATCTTTTCATTGTTGGCTGTGCAGTTTCGAAGCGGCAAAAGTCAAGGCAGTTCCAGCACGGCCTCTTTCTTTCAGAACCTTTTCTGTGCCATCTTGAACATGCTCAACATGGAACTCGCACCCACTGGACTGCATCAAAGGTCCTGGAGAGACGCACTTTCCTTCAAGCTCTAGCTACCATCCTACCCTCCACCTCTCGCGGATCCCAAAGCCCTTCCAAACATCCAGCAGCTGCACGCAGAGAACAAGTGCTAGAACAAGGCGTTGGCCTTCATAGTCCCTCTAAAGTCTGTAAACTAGGCGAAACATTGCAGTGACCAGCACTTTCCTTCGCAACTATCTATAGAGCGTCATCACATTCTCTCAGAGTGGCTAAGTCCACCCTTGCAGTGCAGCGTTTCCAGCCACAGTTGGGACTGAGAGATGGGCCAGGTGAGAAAGCATTTGTTGACTATCCCTCGTCTCTGGAAGACTTGATACTCGCAGCGCAATCACGTCCACACACCTTCAGTGTGGCCAAGTTCAAGCAGCTAGAGCTCACAGAGATGGGAGAGTCAGGAGAGAAGCCGTTCCAAAAGTACCGTGTAGTGACAGCAGCATTAAAACTGTGCACAGCAGTCTACAGCACTATAGACTGTGGCTTCTCTGACAAGACGTGCCATCCCATTGTTGGCTCTCGCAGCTCGGTTGCTAGCTGCTCTCCTGAAGAAAAGAACTAGAAGGAAAAGCCAATGCTGGGCTGCACCTTCCCCTTGCCTCATATAAAGCCACTTCAACTCCCCGCTGCACTCTCTACTTCCCCTCTCCTTGGCATCGACCACTGTGTTTTCTGCATCTCGGAGCCGAAAGGTAAGCGCCAGTGTTCCCAGGGATGGTTGGAAGAGGGATAAGTAGTAGCACAAGTAGCTGTCGTTGAACTTCCTCCTTCTCAATGCTAACGTGAATTCGGCAGGCAGGAGAGCGCCAGCCACGCTCCTTTCTCAGTTTGTACGCTGCGGACACGAGCCCGGTGCTCGGCGCCTTCGTTCGGCCTCTTTAGTACCCATGTTGCGCTTTCATTCTGCCGGAGTCGAAGCGTCGTCTACTTCTCGCCCAGAGAGCACGGTGCCGGCAGCGAAATGCTTCAGCCCACTGCTTCTGCCGACCCACGCCTGGGCTATGCACTTTCCCTCTCAGCGACATACAGCAGCACATTCGGTCTAAATGTAAAGGGAAAGATTCTCAGCTACGTCTGGCACAGAGAACAGCTTTAGGTCGACAAGCTTACCCAGAGCATGCCCCCGACACGTGGAAACTTGTATTTGCACCACATTCCAGTGGCAGTCCTCTTTCCTTTACAGGCTGCACAGCGCCGTCAGATCGCGGTGCTCTCTGCACGTGCCTTCTCACTTCCAAATACCACCACGAGCCTTACACCCTTGCAGGGAGCAAAGACGCGGATAGTCGTCTCGCACAGAAGAACGTGGCAGGGCAAAAAGGTGTTCTTCCTTTCTCCTCGTTGCTGGAATTGTGGTGCTGTGCTGAAAGCGTGGGCTAGCGAATGGCTAATCCAGCATGGGCTTCCCTCCTGATGCATTTGAAGGCCAACTGTGGGGTATTTTTGGGTTATTTTGGGCGTATTTTTTTTGGGTTTTGGGTGGTATTTTTGGGGGGGTTTTGGGGTTATTTTGGGATTATTTTGGGTTTTTTTTGGGGGGTTATTTTTGGAGTATTTTTGGGAAGGTTTGGGGGTTTTTTTGGGGCTTTTTGGGGTTTTTTTGTCACCAAACCCTCCCCGAGTGTCCGTCCGCTATTTTGGGCTGGTTTTGCCCATTTTTGGGGTGTTTTTTTGGGTGATTTTTAGGGTATTTTTGGGGGTCTGGGGTATTTTTTTTTTTAAGGTTTATTTGGGGTTTTTTTGGGGGGTTTTTGGGTTATTTTGGGGTATTTTGGGGGGGGGTTTGGGGTTCTTGGGGGGGCTATTTTGGGGGTATTTTTTGATTATTTTGGGGTGGTTTTTTGGGTTATTTTGGGGGTATTTTGGGGGGGGTTTGGGTTTTTTTTTTGGTTTTTTGTGGTTTTTTGGGGGGTCTTTTTGGGGTTATTTTTGGGGGTATTTTGGGGGGTATTTTTGGGGTTTCTTTGGGTGTATTTTTGGGTTTTTTTGGGGTTATGTTTGGGGGTGGTGTTTGGGGGGGGTTTGGGGGTATTTTTTTAGGGGTTTTGAGGGTTTTTTTTAAGGGCTTTTTTGGTTTTTATTTGGGGGTATTTTTTGGGGCTTTTTGGTTTTTATTTGGGGGGTTTTGGGGGATTTTTTGGGTTTTATTTGGGGTATCTCTGGGTTTTTCTGGGGGTATTTTTGGTGATTTTTTGGGGGTTTTTTGGCGTTGTTTTGGGGGGTATTTAGGGTATTTTGGGGTTATTATGGGTGGTTTTGCGGTGTTTTTAACCTCCCCGCCCCTCCCCCAGTGTTCATCAGCAGTTCTGGGCTGGTTTTGCCCATTTTTGGGGTGGTTTTTTTGGGTTTGGGGTTATTTTGGGGGGATTAATTTGGTCCTTTTTTTTAATTTTGGGGTTTTTTAAATTTTTGTGTTATTTTGGGGTGGTTTTTTGGGGGTGTTTTGGGGATATTTTTCGGGGCTTTTGGGGTTTTTTGGGGGGTTTATTTGGGGGGTTTCATGGGGGTTTTTTGGGGGGATTTTTGGTTTTTTTTGGTGGGTATTTGGGGACTTTTGGGGGGGTTTTTTGGGTATTTTTGGGTATTTTGGGTATTTTTGGGGGGGGGTTTGGGTTATTTCTGGGGATATTTTTGGGGGAATTTTTGGGGTTTTTTTGTGGGTAGTTTTGGGGGTTTGGGGTTTTTTTGGGGGGGGTTGAGGTTTTTGGGGTTTTGGGGGGGTTTTAATCTCCCTGCCCCTCCCCCAGTGTTCATCAGCAGTTCTGGGCTGGTTTTGCCCATTTTTGAGGGGTTTTTTGGGGTTTTGAGTTATTTTGGGGGGATTTTTTTTGGTCTTTTTTTTAATGTTGGAGTTTTTTTTAAATTTTGGGTTATTTTGGGGTTTTTTGGGGTGTTTCTTTGGGGGTATTTTTCGGGGTTTTTGGGGGATCTTTTGGGGGTTTATTTGGGGGGTTTTTTGGGGGATATTTTGGGGGTATTTTTGGTTTTTTTTTGTTTTTATTTGGGGAGTTTTGGGGGGTTTTTTGGGGTATCTTTGGGGTTGTTTTAGGGTGCTTCTTTGGGTTATTTTGGCGGTATTTCTGGGAGTATTTTTAGGGTTTGGGGGCGTTTATTGGGGGGTTATTTTGGGGGGTTATTTTGGGGTTTTGGGGTGTTTTTAACATCCCATCCCCTCCCCCAGTGTTCATCAGCAGTTCTAGGCTGGTTTTGCCCATTTTTGGGCGTGGCTTAGGTGCAGAGTGGGCGTGGCTTCGGGCAGCATGTGCGTGGCTTCGGCAGGGGTGGGCGGGGCTTAGTGTGCAATGGGCGTGGCTTAAGGCGGGGTGGGCGTGGCTAAAGGGGCCTGCGGGCAGGGCTTAGGCACAGAGTGGGCGTTGCTTCGGGTGATATGGGCGGGGTTTAGTGGGGGATGGTCGTGGCTTAGGTACAGAGTGGGCGTGGTTTATGCGGGGTGGGCGGGGCTTCGGCGGGCACGGGCGTGGCTTAGGTGTGGTGTGGGCGTGGCTTATGGCACTATGGGCGTGGCTTAGGTGTGGAGTGGGCTTGGCTTATGGCACTATGGGCGTGGCTTAGGTGCGGAGTGGGCGTGGGTGTGGTCAGGAGTGGGCGGGGCTTAGCATCGCGGGGCGTGGCTTGGAGCAGGATGGTGCTGGCTTCGACAGGTGTGGGCGGGGCTAAGGGGCGATGTGGGCGTGGCTTGGGCGGGTGTGGGCGGGGCTAAGAGGCGATGTGGGCGTGGCTTAGGCAGGTGTGGACGGGGCTCCTGTGCCGGGTGGGCGTGGCTAACGGGACATGTGGGCGTGGCCTGTGGCCGGATGGGCGGGGCTTGTGGCCGGGTGGGCGGGGCTTGGGGCGCTGTGGGCGTGGCCCAGCCCTGGCCCCGCCCCGGGGGTGCTCCCCAAGGTCGAGGATTATTTCGGCATCGGCGACAGCAGCTCGGGGCTGCTGCAGACAGGTGAGGTCCCGCTTCCCGCCGGGGGTTTGGGGGGGATTTGGGGGGTTTTGGGGGGTTTAGGGCTTTTTTTGGTTTTTTGGGGGGTTTTTTTAGGGTATTTTTGGGTTTTTTTTTGTCAGCCGGCCCCTCCTCGGCCCCTCCCTCAGTGTCCGTCCGCCATTTTGGGTGGGTTTTGCCCATTTTTGTTGGTTTTTTGAGGTTTTTTTGAGGGGTTTCTTGGGTGGTTTTTTTGGGTTATTTTGGGGGTATTTTTGGGGGGTTTTGGGGGGGAGTTTTTTTAGGATTTGGGGTTATTTTGAGGTTATTTTGGGGTGTTTTATAGGTATTTTTGGAGATTTTTTAAGGGTTTGGGGGGGTTCTTTGGGGGGCTTTTTGGGTTTTTTTTTTTACCCGCCCCTCCCCAAGTGTCCGTCCGCCATTTTGGGCTGGTTTTACCCATTTTTGAGGTGGTTTTTTGGGTGATTTTTGGTGTATTTTTGGGGGTTTTGGGCATTTTATTTTTTCGGGGTGGTTTATTTGGGTGTTTTTTGGGGGGGCTTGGATTATTTTGGGGGTATTTTTGGGGGGGTTATTTTAGGGGGTTTTTTGGGGTTATTTTGGGGTGGGTTTTTGGGTAATTTTGGGGGTATTTTGGGGGGTTTTTTGTGGTTTTTTCAGTTTATTTTGGGGGGGTTGGGGATATTTTTGGGGGTTTCTTTGGGGGTATTTTACGGTTTTTTTGGGGTTATTTTTGGGGGTGTTTTTTGGGGGGGTTTTGGGGATATTTTTGTGTTTTTTGGGGGGTATCTTTTGGGGCTTTTTGGTTTTTATTTGGGGGGTTTTGGGGGATTTTTTGGGTTTTATTTGGGGTATCTCTGGGTTTTTCTGGGGGTATTTTTGGTGATTTTTTGGGGGTTTTTTGGCGTTGTTTTGGGGGGTATTTAGGGTATTTTGGGGTTATTATGGGTGGTTTTGCGGTGTTTTTAACCTCCCCGCCCCTCCCCCAGTGTTCATCAGCAGTTCTGGGCTGGTTTTGCCCATTTTTGGGGTGGTTTTTTTGGGTTTGGGGTTATTTTGGGGGGATTAATTTGGTCCTTTTTTTTAATTTTGGGGTTTTTTAAATTTTTGTGTTATTTTGGGGTGGTTTTTTGGGGGTGTTTTGGGGATATTTTTCGGGGCTTTTGGGGTTTTTTGGGGGGTTTATTTGGGGGGTTTCATGGGGGTTTTTTGGGGGGATTTTTGGTTTTTTTTGGTGGGTATTTGGGGACTTTTGGGGGGGTTTTTTGGGTATTTTTGGGTATTTTGGGTATTTTTGGGGGGGGTTTGGGTTATTTCTGGGGATATTTTTGGGGGAATTTTTGGGGTTTTTTTGTGGGTAGTTTTGGGGGTTTGGGGTTTTTTTTGGGGGGGGTTGAGGTTTTTGGGGTTTTGGGGGGGTTTTAATCTCCCTGCCCCTCCCCCAGTGTTCATCAGCAGTTCTGGGCTGGTTTTGCCCATTTTTGAGGGGTTTTTTGGGGTTTTGAGTTATTTTGGGGGGATTTTTTTTGGTCTTTTTTTTAATGTTGGAGTTTTTTTTAAATTTTGGGTTATTTTGGGGTTTTTTGGGGTGTTTCTTTGGGGGTATTTTTCGGGGTTTTTGGGGGATCTTTTGGGGGTTTATTTGGGGGGTTTTTTGGGGGATATTTTGGGGGTATTTTTGGTTTTTTTTTTGTTTTTATTTGGGGAGTTTTGGGGGGTTTTTTGGGGTATCTTTGGGGTTGTTTTAGGGTGCTTCTTTGGGTTATTTTGGCGGTATTTCTGGGAGTATTTTTAGGGTTTGGGGGCGTTTATTGGGGGGTTATTTTGGGGTTTTGGGGTGTTTTTAACATCCCATCCCCTCCCCCAGTGTTCATCAGCAGTTCTAGGCTGGTTTTGCCCATTTTTGGGCGTGGCTTAGGTGCAGAGTGGGCGTGGCTTCGGGCAGCATGTGTGTGGCTTCGGCAGGGGTGGGCGGGGCTTAGTGTGCAATGGGCGTGGCTTAAGGCGGGGTGGGCGTGGCTAAAGGGGCCTGCGGGCAGGGCTTAGGCACAGAGTGGGCGTTGCTTCGGGCGATATGGGCGGGGTTTAGTGGGGGATGGTCGTGGCTTAGGTACAGAGTGGGCGTGGTTTATGCGGGGTGGGCGGGGCTTCGGCGGGCACGGGCGTGGCTTAGGTGTGGTGTGGGCGTGGCTTATGGCACTATGGGCGTGGCTTAGGTGTGGAGTGGGCTTGGCTTATGGCACTATGGGCGTGGCTTAGGTGCGGAGTGGGTGTGGGTGTGGTCAGGAGTGGGCGGGGCTTAGCATCGCGGGGCGTGGCTTGGAGCAGGATGGTGCTGGCTTCGACAGGTGTGGGCGGGGCTAAGGGGCGATGTGGGCGTGGCTTGGGCGGGTGTGGGCGGGGCTAAGAGGCGATGTGGGCGTGGCTTAGGCAGGTGTGGACGGGGCTCCTGTGCCGGGTGGGCGTGGCTAACGGGACATGTGGGCGTGGCCTGTGGCCGGATGGGCGGGGCTTGTGGCCGGGTGGGCGGGGCTTGGGGCGCTGTGGGCGTGGCCCAGCCCTGGCCCCACCCCCAGGGGTGCTCCCCGAGGTCGAGGATTATTTCGGCATCGGTGACAGCAGCTCGGGGCTGCTGCAGACAGGTGAGGTCCCGCCCCCCGCCGGGG